>NC_140184.1:8107853-8665353 GCF_963971535.1 Notolepis coatsorum | reverse complement strand
TGTATGTATGTATGTATGTATGTATGTATGTATGTATGTATGTATGTATGTATGTATGTATGTATGTATGTATGTATGTATGTATGTATGTATGTATATACAAAGCTTTATAACGAACCACTGCAGATTCTGAGGGTTAAGTCAATAACTCGTCCTAACTAATTATTGCAAGCTTGCATTGTGTTTTTAAAGGGATCAACGATAATATAATAATAATAAAAGACTGCTGCTGTGACCTCACTGTCACCCTTCCCCCGAACTATGAATCACTAAAGACAGTTTCTAACTGCTGCTGTGACCCATTTTCACCTCCATTTTATATTGTGACAATGGGTCAGGGGTAGAGCGGGTCGTCCAATGATCGAAGGGTTGGTGGTTCGAATCCCGCTCAAGCCCATGTCCATCCCATTGCCGTTGTATCCTTGGGCAAGACACTTAACCTACTTGCCTCGTATGAATGTGTATGCATGTGAATGAATGTTGGTGGTGGTCGGAGGGGCCGTAGGCGATGATTATTCGCCACGCTTCCGTGAGTCTGCCTCAGGGCAGCTCTGGCTGCAATTGTAGCTTACCACCACCGGTATGACTGTGTATGAACAAATAATGGACTCTGTAAGCGCTCTGGGGTCACTGGGGTGTCACGAAGAGCGCTATATAAATCCAATCCATTATTATTATTATTATTGTAAACACTGAATCGGAACGTGCAATGTTACTCACTGTGCCTTGTATATATCTTATACCCTTTAAAAACAAAAGATCTATTTTGACCTTGTTTTTTTAGCACTCGCTTGTATTTAAATTGTAAACATTTTTAGTTAAGTATTGTGTGATTTTGTGCGAAGGGGCGGACTAGCAAAGAACGATTTACATTTTTCACATTTACATATTTACATTTAGTCATTTAGCTGATGCTTTTATCCAAAAGCGACTTACAAGTTCTGTACGACAAGTCATCAGGAAGGGCACAACTCTATCAGCTGAGTAACAATGTTCATCAAAGTGTTGAGTGCTACAGTGTAGGTTAGTTTATTAGTGCATGACAGTAAGGTTAGTTAGGGTTAGATTTATTTAATTAATAAAAAAATTCAGATAATGGTTGAAGAAGTGCGTCTTCATTGTACGGCAAACTGTCTGTTTAACTGTGCACATGACGATCTAAAAAACTAAAACAATCTTGAATCTTGAATCTTGAATCATCCAAATGTTTGTCCCGCCTACAGGAAGGAAAAGCGCCCAGCAGGGCTTGGGTTCCTCCCGGCTGCCCGTCTTCTCTTCCCAGGAGAAGAGCTACATAAAGGGCACCTGTGACTTCCTGGGCATCGGCCATTTCACCACCCGCTACATCACCCAGAAGAATTACCCGTCGGGTGGAGCGAACAGCTACTTCACTGACCGCGACCTGGCAGAGCTGGTTGACCCCCGCTGGCCTGATCCTGGATCAGAATGGCTCTATTCTGTTCCTTGGGGCTTCCGTCGCTTGCTGAACTTCGTCAAGGTCCCAAAAACGAGAAACGAATTAAAATTATAAGGGAAAAAAAAACACACATTCACTGCATTCAAGATGTTAACCCTTTCACTACCACACTACCAAATGGTTAACCCTTTCACTGCGACAATACAGAAGGTTAATAACCCTTTCACAACCACACTACAGAAAGGTTAACCTTCTGTCCTGTGGTAGTGAAAGGGTTAATGAAACTTTCTTGTTCAGATTGACGTCAGAGATGTATCTTCTATACTCTATGGTCTTAGTGACTCAGGAGCTGTTACCAGTTACAAGAATGAATGAATGAATGAATGAATGAATGAATGAATGAATGAATGAATGAAAAGTTTATTTTTGAACATGTACTTCTCCATATTCCTCCAAAAAAATCACGGTATCTTGTTCCGTCAAACCAAACAATCATAACAACAAATAAAAAAAAACATAAAAAAAAACATTAAAAAATAAAATAAAAAAAGGAATTATAAACAAAAGGTCAAGAGCAATGCGTTTGGTTAACAAATCAGAAACGCCATAAAAATTATCTAAAAGAAAAAAGAAAGCGATGTGGAAATAAAACAAAAATATCACGTCTCTCTGACAGACTCAGTACGGAAACCCCATGATCTACGTGACGGAGAACGGCGTGTCGGAGAAGATGCTGTGCACGGAGCTGTGCGACGACTGGAGGATGCTGTACCTGAAGGACTACATCAACGAGATGCTGAAGGGTAAGAACAACCCCTGTGCTGTGTGAGATCAGATAAGATAAGGTCAAATAAGATAAGGTAAGGTATTCCTTTATTAATCCCCTTGGGTAAATTCGGGTGTCATAGCAGCAGGGGGGGGGGGGGGGGGGAGGTACAGGTGTGGGCATGGTAATAGTAGAAGACATAAATATAGGCAATAGAATTATAGTAAAGATAAAAAAAAATAAGCAGTGTAAACCATATAATTAACTCTGAATATGAGAATATGAGCAATGTAATCAAAGGTGTGCAGATGAGGGTCTGTATGCCCTATCAGTTATATTATATGTTACAATAAATGTGCTCAATAACACAATATATACTATAAGTAAGTAACGTATACAGTATACACAGGTGCAGTATACATAAGGTACCCTAACTGGCGTGATATAAGTCATACGTTATACATTGTAGTCGTGCAGGTTAGGTGGTAAGAGTCGGACACGAACACATTGCTGTGGTGGGAGATATATTGCAGTGGGACCTTCTGAGCTTGGGCCAATATTTGAGCTATTTAGTTTGTCTTTATTTCAGTTCAGTTCAGAGTTTTTATTTGCCACATGGAATAATACAATCATAGTTTCTTCATTAAAAAAATCATAAATAGCCATTCCATGGACAAAAGGAGCAGGAAGAAGAATAAATCTTATAATTACCTGCCCCTTAATCCTAAACTAACATGTATTTTCTTAATGGTCGGCGTATAACCTTATTTACACAAATAATCATTTATACCATTATAAAAGAAACACAATCCACAGTTAAACAAAACATTTTTAAATAATAATAATAATAATAAAGAATAAAGAAGAAAAGAAAGAGAAGAGAAAAAAAAAGATCTCACTATTCAGATCACATTTTGATTTTCATACTGACTAAATTTTTTTTTTTATACATTTTTTTGAATTGATAAACACTGTTACATCCCTTAAGCTCGCTATGGAGAGAATTCCATAACTTTACACCAATAACTGAAGGACACATCTGTTTAAGTGTGGTACGTGCAAACTGATGTTTAAAATTGTATTTTCTCCTACTAAACTCACTTTCTAAATGAAAACGACACGGCAACTGAAAGAAGTCTCCCTTTTGTCGTCCCCGTTTCCTCCAGCGATCAAGGACGGGGTGAACGTCAAGGGCTACACCGCCTGGTCGCTCCTGGACAAGTTTGAGTGGGACGAGGGCTACTCCGAGAGGTTCGGCCTGTACTACGTGGACTTCAGGAGCAAGAACAAACCACGTTACCCGAAGGCCTCCGTTCAGTACTACAAGCGCATCATCAGCTCCAATGGGTTCCCCAACCAGAGAGAGGTAAAGTAGTCCCTCACGGTGCGGGGGGGCGACAGTCAGGCTCGGGAGGTAGATCGGTCGTCTGGTAATCGGAAAGGTTACCGGATTCGATTCCCGCTCCTCCTGTGCATGGGCAGCGTGTCGAAGTGTCCTTGAGCAAGACACTTAACCCCCTAGTGCTTTGGATAAAAGCTGTTATATAAATGCACCATTTACCTCACAGTGAAGACTAGAAACATGCTTCATTATGGAAGAGAACATTTTCTTGATGAAAATAGCAATATTATTAGAGTTTTTTATTAGAGTTTCTTTTTCCTTTTTTTGCAGGTGGAAAGCTGGAAGAGAAAAGCCACAGAGACTTGCTCTAACAGCAACCAGCTTCTAGCTGCAGGTCAGTAACCTACACCACACCACCACAACACTACACCACACCACCACAACACTGCACCACAACACTACACCACACCACCACAACACTACACTACACCACACCACTGCACCACAACACTACAACACACTACCATAGCACCACACCACACTACCATAGCATCACACCACAACACTACAACACTACACCACACTACCATAGCACTACACCACACCACCACAACACTACACCACACTACCATAGCACTACACCACACCACCACAACACTACACCACACCACCACAACACTACACCACCACAACACTACAACACTACACCACACCACACTACCATAGCACCACACCACAACACTACAACACTACAGCACACTACCATAGCACTACACCACACCACCACAACACTACAACACTACACCACACCACACTACCATAGCACCACACCACATTACCATTCCACCACACCACAACACTACACCACACCACCACAACACTGCACCACAACACTACACCACACCACACTACCATAGCACCACACCACAACAACACTACACCACACCACCATAGCACCACAACACTACAACACTACACCACACCACCACAACACTACACCACACCACCATAGCACCACAACACTACACCACACCACCATAGCACCACAACACTACAACACTACAACACTACACCACACCACCATAGCACCACAACACTACAACACTACACCACACCACCATAGCACCACAACACTACACCATAGCACCACACCACAACACTACACCACTACACCATAGCACCACAACACTACACCATAGCACCACAACACTACACCACACCACCATAGCACCACAACACTACACCATAGCACCACAACACTACACCACACCACCATAGCACCACACCAACACTACACCACAGCATTACACCAGAGGGATGAGCTAGCTGGGGGGGCGTGGGGGCAAACAAAGGAAAATTCTGTGGCTGGTTCGTTATTCCGACATTTAACAGGGTTTCTCTTTGTTTCGCCCCTCCAGCTAGAAGACAATCCCAGGAAAATCAGGAACATGCAGGAATGCCAAAGGCTTGGCCCGTGCATGATGAGGTTTAGGTACAACCAATGAAATATTGCTGTGTGAGATGGATGCTGCTGCAGCAGTGATTTGCGTTGAAGATTAGATTGGTGACGTATTCATTACTATCAATTATTACTGCTTACAGTCTCAGGAAACATGTCTGTGCTACAGGACAACACTTACAACTTAAACTGTAGCCATGCAACCAGTATTACTGCCTCAGGGTACACTGGTCTGACTCTGTTAGACACTTGTTTCACTTCCCATGTTGCTAAACCCTGATAGGGATATGTAAATAATGTATATTGTACTAAACGTTATATATTATAATGTTGAGTAATATGTTTAGTATTGTGTTCTTGCATTGTCCTATGAGATCCTGTACAGTCATGGTACCATGTGTGTGTCAGCTGTGTATGTACTACACTGTCAGTTGATGTGTGGAACCGTTCTCGTCGAGGCAGATCCATGTGCATTCCTTGCATTGGCAAATAAAAAAAAATCAACGTGATTCTGTTCTCCGTGTCCATTTCAGACCCCCTCATAAGCCACATGGAGATGGTAACGGAGATAGTGGTCCCGACGGTGTGTACCCTCTGCATTCTCCTCAGCGCGCTCTTCCTCATGTTCTTGCTGCGCGGTCGCTTCTGAAAATAAAATAAAAACAGTCCTACCGGCAACGGTAGCCATTCAATTGTGATACACGCACACACACGCACACACACACACATACACATACACATACACACACGTGCCCATGTAGTATGTACACACTTGCATACATGTACACACACACACACACACACACACACTTGCTCATACATACGTTAAGCCTCACGTTTTTGTCTTAATCCTTCAAAACCTTGGCGTCTTCGAAGCGGAAGAGTAGGAGCAGAACGTGGTTCCATGCAAGGCGCCGGTCATGTTGTGACGAGGCAGTTGTTGATTTAAATGTCAATCAGTTCCATTTAGAAACAACAGGCAAACTTGTGCATTTCATTTTCAGAGTGACATTACCAAAATGGTAAAAATGTAGCATATTCGCAGCACAGCGGCAATTTTGCTCTCATGTTATGCTGAGGATGGGATTCCTTTCCACCCGGGGAACAGGGTGAATAGGGTCAATAGCCAACAGGATACATGTCAGAGTTTTCTATGAATGAATTCCAGCTTGGTGTTTGATGTGAAATGAACTAGGCTTTGTTTCAAGAAACCTGTATAGAGTTCCTTTTTTATTTCTAATTTAAACAACCTATTCTGGTTTGCTTTTCTGAACCTTAGTAAAATACAGTAGCCGTCTTCCCATCACACCCACCCCTTTTATATACATAATGATATTGTAGTGTTTACAATAGGGCCAACACTTTTTTTAAGATGGGGGAATAGTGATCCCATCAAGTGCTGTTGTAAATTACTCTCTGTATCAGGATAATTGAATTAAACTCAAATAAATTACATTTGAAAAGAGTTGTGAATAAGAATGTCATTTTGTGTTGTGAATTGAAAGACTTGAGGGCTCTGCAAACCATTAACAGGGCTACAATTGATTGATGGAATGGAGAAAGAAGCTTATTTTATATACATACAGTATGCATAGTTAGGATAACATGAGTTGGTGTTGTTTTTTTTTTTTTTTATTATCTTTTTCCCCCCTCCTTTTTCCTCCAATTTTCTCCCATCCCAATGTTAGTCGTTATGCCAATTCCCAATCCCCTTCCTGGTCGCTGCGCACTTACCCCCCACAGTCGGTCTGGGAGAGTGGAGGCTATCACGTGCTTCCTCCGACACACGTCTAGCCAATCAACCGCTTCTTTTCACCTGGCAGCGCAGACTCTCACTGAGAGCGTGTAACGTGTGGAAGGATCACACTACCCCCCTTAGATCCTATCCGCGCTTAGCAGGCGCCCCGACCGAACTGTAGGAGTCGCATACAACGACCCGGACCCACCCTCTAATACTGCCAATGGACCTATCTCAAACCCTGCCCTCTTTTCTTGATCCTCCAATCACAGCTGTCGCTTACCTCGGACTTCCTCGTACAAACAAAGTTTGTCCGAGGTAAGCGACAGCTGTGATTGGAGGATCAAGAAAAGGGGCAGGGTTTGAGATAGGTGTATTGTATTAGTGTGAACGGCCAGCCAAGCTGGTGACAACCCCGGAGCTGTGAGCTGGATTCAAACAGGCGAATCCAGCGTCTCCGGGGTTGGTGACGAACGCAATCTCCGCTACGCCACCTGACCGCCCGAGTTGGTGTTATTCTAATATTATATACAGTGTGTATTAGATATATAGTGCCTTGCAAAGTTATTGGTTAAATATTCAAACAAAAGGCTGCACAACTGTCTGTTGTTTAGCAGCTTAATTTTACACCCAAAATATGAGAGAATTCTTAGCTTTAATTTTATCGAAATTGTTCGAAGAAATACTTTTTTTTTTTTATCAAGAAATAATAATTTTTCTCAAAAACATGCATGTCATAATTATATGCATCCTGAGAAATTCCAGGGGAGTGGAACTGATGACCCAGGGCCCCAAGCTGGGGGAGGGCTTGACTAAAGTTTTCTTTAAGTTAAAAAAGGTGCAGGCTATTGAAGCTTAAGCAAAATTGTCCTTTCATGACAGATTTTAAGGAAATAACAGTGCCACCCTTATTTCCACTATGGATGTGCGTGTTGTATAATTGTAAAGTCAATAAAAAAAATGTATTGTCTAGGGGTGCATTCATATGAGTCGTGGATGGGAGCCCAGAGACAAATCATGTGCAAAGGGACCAGAATTTATTTGTACACCCCTGCCAACGCTTGGAAATTGCCATAGAAAACACCCATACTGCCTATAACCATCTCAGTCACCCGCTCTGGTAAAATAGTCAACGATCCCTCCCACCCAGCACACCACTTATTCCAGCACATGCCCTCAGGTCGCTACAAGTCAATTTCAACCAGACACACACGCTTCACAAACAGCTTTTTCCCCCACAGCAGTCCGAACACTACACCCTGGCCCGCCCCCCCCCCTTGCACAGACGGGCAAGCATCCGAACTGAAGTGAACATGAACTGAATTGAACTGACACTAACTTGACACTTGTTATATGTGACTGTCCTGTATGTATTTATGTATTTATTGTGGGGATTGGGAGGTGGGAGGGGGGCGTTTGATGTTCCATGTTGATGTCCCAGTGCTTAAATAACATGCTGTACCGCAAACCATTACCACAAACCATAGTTGTGTGGCATTTGTGTGCTGTCCCGGAGTGTTGACCGGAGTGTTGGACGTCCCGTGATGAAGACCGGGAGGATGCGACCCTCGCTGCGTGCCCTCCTGTCTCCCTGTCTCCGGCGGTCTCGTAGTGGTGACCGGAGTGCTGGACGTCCCGCGATGATGTCGGGGAGGTTGCGACCCTCTCTGCGCCGCCCCCTATCTCCCTGTCTCGGAGCGATGACCAGAGTGTTGAACGTCCCGTGATTAAGACGGGGAGGATGCGACCCTCTTTGCGCCACCCCTGTGCCTCAAATAGATTCGCTATCAGCTCTATCTTTAATCTTTCAAAATGTTCAGTTGCTATCGCCATCAGCTCTATCTTTAATTTTTCAAAATGTTCAGTTGCTATTGCATGCACTCATCTGTGTTTCACTACACACATGAGTGCATGCTTACCAACTGTCAGTCTGCAACACTACTATCACCGACATCTAAGAAGGGAGATCCCCCCTTGAATGGCCCTTCTAAGGTTTCTCTCCTTCACACTGCCTGTGGTGCATTTTTCCCTATTGTTAGGTTTTAGTGAGTTTTTCCTTACCTTCGCGCGGGGTATGTCTGGGAGTGTTCACATTGCATTCATTTATTTGCATTTATTTAAAATTTGTTGGACCTTATGGTGTTCTTATTTTGTTCTTGACTTATTGTTATGTTTCTTCTTGACTTGTTTAAAGAAGACTTGTCCGGCCCATGGGGACATTAACGTGTGTTGTCGGGCCTTACAAATACATTTGATTTGATTTGATTAAAGTATCTGGTATCTAAATAAGCTACATTTGAATGGGACTTAATAGGATTTGAGGGTGTACATTGTACAGACAGTGGACTCTCCATCAGAATACTTAAACACAGGGCGGCTGGGTGGCGCAGCGGACATTGCGCTTGTCACCAACGCAAGAGACACCAGTCTCGAATCCGGCTGTCAGCGTTGCCTCCGGCTTGGGCCAGCCGTCATACTGACTCAATTGGCAGAGTCAGCGGGAGGGAAGTCGATGGGTGGTAATCTGGTCATTGTAAACAGCGACTCGGTCAGGGCGCCTGCACAGCAAAGACAGGAGATGGCGGGGGCAGTGTGAGCCTCCCACACGTTACACCTCGCCAATGAGAGTCCGCGCTGGCAGGTGAAAAGAAGTGGCTGGCTGCCTCCACATGTATCGGAGGGGACATGTGATGGGCGTCTACCCTCCCTACGACCGGCCAGTGGGGGGCACATGCGAGCAACGATCAGGACAGGGGAGGGAGAATTGGCACGAGAGGAAAATAGGGATGGGAGAAAATCACAGAAAAAAGGAGGAGAAGGGCGGCTAGGTGGTGTAGTGGGCAAGGCGCTCGCCACTAATGCAGGAGACGCTGGGTTCGAGCCCAGCTCTCCGCATTGCTACCAGCTTGGCTGGTCGTTCATACTAATACAATTGGCAGTGTTAGGGGTGGGAAAGCTGATGGGTGGGGATCGGACGTTGTGGACAGCGACTCCTACAGGTCGGTTGGTGCGCCTGCGCAGCAGAATCAGCAAGCGACGGGGGCGGCGTGTCCCTCCCACGCAGACCCCCGCCGCTGAGAGATCGCGCTGTGCAGGTGAAAAGATGCGACGGCTGCTTCCTCGAGTACCGGAGGGGACACGTGATGTAAGGCTTCGTCCACATTGCAGCCGGCCTGTGGGAGGCATGGCCTAACAGCGTTCGAGACAGGGGAGGATAGAATTGGACGATACGAAATTGGGATGGGAGAAAAATAGAAAATGGGAGAAAAAAGTAGATTAAAAAAAAAGAAAAAATGAGGAGAAAAAGTAGGTAAAAAAAAAAGAATACTTAAACACAGTATTGGATGTGTAGTTGATATAAGTGATGGATGTGTAGTTTATATAAGTGAATGTACAGATAGGTGCAGTTTCAATGGCTTTTTCCTGTCCAATTTCTCCATTGACTCCAGTGAGGAAAAATCGACTGAAATCGCACTTATGTGTACTTTCACTTATAGTGACAGGAGGGTGACGAGTTATATTTTCTTTGAACCCTCAGGGACTGGACTTGAATAACACCCAGAAGTAAATTAATATCCCATATTGTGTTAATAAGTATTCTGACAGAGAGTCCACTATACGCCTAAAATCCCATTAAGTCTCATTTAAATGTATGAGAAGAAGAAGAAGTCTTTATTTGTCATGCAGATTAACACACACACGGGTCTTGGCCGAGCTGCTTTATTAGCAGGAAAGACAAAACTAATATAATCAATGACCATTTACTGTAAAAGTTCCCAAAGAACTTCAAAAAGTTAAATCTTAAATGCCAGTGTGTGATGGCATCACAAATTATTGTAAAAAAAAAAAAAAAAGTGAAATATCCTGCTTCTAAGTTCAGTGGCCTGACTGCATGGGAAAAATATATATATATAATATTAATGTATTATTTAATCATTTAATCAATACATTCTGGAAATCATCTCAGGATAACTTATAATCATTATATTGACAATATACTTACATATATGCTTACCGTAATTCTAAACATTACAATATAGATACTTGCGTTCAGGATATAACTTGCAAATGGGAAAAAAGGGCATAATACATGACAATGAATGATCTGTATGTAAACAAAGACATTTGACACACAAACTTTGTATTTCCTCAAAGAGAACAGACAATGAGGAGGGGATTTAAAAAGGGATAGCGAGGGAAATTGGGCGAATGGCGAGCCGCTCCAGAACCGAGTCAGTGGAGCAGAGTCGTGTATTTATTTCAGATTCAGACAACTTTATTGATCCCGCGTGGGGCAATTCATATTTGTAGCTTCACGAGTAACAAAAACAACAAAAACAAAAACATCTCAATGACAGCACGGCAACAACAACATTCCATGCAATACACAATCCAGTTAAAGTAAAAACAGACAACTAAGTGTAAAAGGCCACTTACTTTACTACCGTCTGTGTTTAAAAGTCTGATAGCCAGCCGAGGGTACAAAAGATTTGGCATAACGGTTGGTCCTACTTGGTGGAACGTCGTAACGGTGGCCAGAAGGCAACAGCGAAAACCGCTGAGACAGAGCGTGGAGGGGTTGATTAGTGATGCCCGTCCCCTTCTTGACCACCTGGTCCATCCAGAGAGAACATAGGTCTCTCTGTTTTACTCCAATTATTTTGGACCACACTTTCACAATATACTGTAGGCATAGGCTGTTCCTATCTTTAATAGATAGGCAACTGAACCAGCAGATAAAAGAAAAAGTTAAGAGGCTTTCAATAAAAGAACTATACAAAGTGCTCAGGATCTTCGCACTAACATTAAAAGAGTTCAGCTTTCTCATCAGGTAGATCCTCTGCTGACCTTTTTTGACAATGGACTCTGTATTTAAGTTGAACTTCAGTTTACAATCAAACACAGTTCCCAGGTATTTGTACAATTCAACAATCTGGACGTCCTCGTCGTGAATTACACTAGCTACACTGGCTTGATGATCGGAGTTGTGTTTGAAGTCAATTATCATGTCCTTAGTCTTAGAGACATTGAGGTCCAAGTAATTCTCATCATACCATTTCACAGAGTCGTGAAGTACAGGTCCATGATCAGTCTCGGAGCGCTGCAGTAGGGATACCAGGACAGTGTCATCTGAAAATTTAACCAGATGCCTTTGGTCATGAAGCGATCTGCAGCTGTCCGTGTACATAATAAATAAAAGGGGAGACAAAACGCAACCTTGCGGGGAGCCAGTGTTCGAAATCGACATTCGCAGCCAGTAAAGGCATATATCTGCGGTTTCCCTGGCGTGAACAAGCCAGCAGAACTATCCGAGCCCCCGGGAAGGTGGTCGAAGACCTTTTGCATGTCGGCGATCATGTATGCGGGGAACGAATTGCAGAGGGACGACTGACTGAAGTGGAGAGCTGCCTGTCGCCCATTCTAACGCAGGACCCTTGAGCAGATCCGACAGGTAAGCGATTTTAGATGCATCACTTTGAAAGTGTGCAGCTGTTGTCCGAATACTAGTGAACATTGAAAAATAAAGGCACGACATTTAGAGACGTCCCCGTCGTAGCGTTCTGGTACGGGGGCGCAACAGGTGGGGTAGGCTGGGCTGTGTATCCGCAGAGCTGAGCGTGAGAGCGCGGAGTTGGGCAGTGGTCTCCTCTAGTGAACGAGAGTGTTGGTTTACCAGAGTGGTAAACCTATGACGTTATTATTATATCACTTATTTCAGCACCCCCACTTCCTGCGGACTTCCCACGGCCCTGACTTATAGCACACTGTTTGTTGCATTAATGGAATAATAAAGCAACAAAAAGAACATTTTTGACTTTTTATTGCTGTTTTTACCTGTTATAACAAAGGAAAACCTCAAACTCTTATGAAGAGGAGAAAAAAGACTGGCTGTGTAAACCTATTTTTAAATAAAACACAGAAGAGGAGACAAAACACTGGTGTCTGTAGACCGACTTTGAAATAAAACCCTGAACTATTCAGGTATATTTGAGTCCTTCCCTTATTTGTGGAACATTTATAAAATAAAAAGTAGTCCACTTTGAAAAAAGACTACCATGTGTAGACCTACTTTGAAATAAAACACAGAAAAGGAGAAAAAACACTGGCATCTGTAGACCTACTTTGAAATAAAACCCTGAACTATGCAGCTTCTTTTGAGTCATTCCCTTATTTAATTTTTTTTTTTTTTAATTAAATAATTTGTGGGGCCAGGGAGCCGCAGCTGATTGGCTAAAGAGCCGCATGCGGCCTCGGAGCCGCAGGTTGCCGGGGAACATGGGGAAAAAAGGGGAGTAGACCAGGTAAGTCTCCATATCGTCTTTGTGCTTATTAATATATGTCTAATGGGGCAATACGGATAACGTTTTCACCATAGAATTTGGCTCCTACAAGCTGTTTTTGGTGGGTGTAGCACACATCAAATGTTTAGTGAATGATGTCCGTCCCTGTCTGGCTAATGCGCCTCCAAGACTACAGACTGGGTCGATTAGGTGTTCCTGGCACCGCCAACTGATTCATCAAAGCTAATTCATCGCATTGTGACATCATCGAGGGGAAGCAATTCTGAACAGCTTATTTAGGCTGGTTAATCAAAGATGTACGTATACCCTGGCCAACCTGTCATCCAACCCCCCCCCCCCCCCCCCCAGGCTTGAAATAACATTTCAGAATGTCAAATCCATTCAAAGATGAGGTAAAATCCATTTTCCATAATATGTCCTCTTTAATATTATTGTGTACTGAAAATATAATTTTTGGGAAAAGGAAAACAAATGCAGCCATTTAAGTTATAATTCCTCTGCCATACGATTTCCTTTCTAATAGCCACCGATCTTAGAAATTAAACGGATTGATTGAATTCATTCTGACAGCACATTCATGTCTGAAAATGTATCACAGCCAATGAGTCTGCCCCTGCAGTCAAAGTTTTATGTTGTCAAGGATTGCCCCTTGTGGTGATCTAAAGTAATGCACCTTGTTAGGCTACAGCAGATTTAAACCTTAGTGTCAAGTCATGTCCCTAATAAAGTGTTCCTTTACTAATCGCCTTGGGGAAAGGGGAGGTACAGGCAGAAAAGACAATAATAATGGAGTAGAACAAGGACCCCTAAATTGATACATATTAGGCTGCTGACTTTTTTTGATAAGATATTCCTTTATTGAGGCATCATAGCAGCATGGGGAGGGGGGGGGGGGGGGGTACAGGTACATGTGATCGAAGACGGATACATTGGATCTTACTGACCACGTAATCCTACTGGACAGACTAGAAAACTGGGTTGGGCTTTCGGGGCACGGTCTTAGATTGGTTCAGGTCCTACCTGCAAGACAGGAACTACCTTGTTTCCATTGGCAATTACACATCTGAACAAACTAATATGAAGCAGCAACACAGTTCACCATCAGAGCTGAAGCATCAGCACAGTTCACCATCAGAGCTGAACACCCCAAGGTTACATTTTAGGACCCGTCTTATTCAACCTTTATATGCTCACACTCAGCCTAATTGTGCAAAAAAACGAAATAGCTTACCATACCTATACATAGCCTCTCATCGGATGACTATATGCTCCCATAGACTCACTGTGTCAGTGCATCGACCAAATAAATTATGTGACAGAACATCCTCCAACTAAATGAAGACAAAACGGAGATAATCGTCTTTGATGCTAAGGTAGAAAGGCTTAAAGGAACACTCCAACATTTTGGGAAATTAGCTTATTTAACATCTTCCCTGGAGTTAGACAAGAAGATACATACCTTTTTCATCTCTCTGCATGCTTAGGGAACGCCTGGACCGTTAGCCTAGCTTAGCTTCATCACTGGAAGTAGGTCCTACATTAAGCCTAGTTCCCAACAGTCACAAAATACTAGAGGTGGGCATAGATTAATTTGCAATCCTGGATTTAATCTAGATTAAAATGGCTCAAAAAAAATCTGCCGAAGGCATTCAAAATATGTGTGTTCTACCCAAGTCCTTACTTTTTCTTTCCTCCTTATGTTTCTCAGGCCAGGTGGCCCATTACACCATGAGCCCATCTCCCGTTTCCAAAATGCATTACAGACTGTTTGAAAAAGCTGTTTTGCTAATAATGTTTAATAAGATGTACTTGTGTTTAATAAGTTGTTTTATTCAGAAGTTAACACAAATAAATAATATTACCAGTACAGTACAGTATCTAGCACACTCTCAGGAGCAAAACAGAAAGAAGCATTTCAAACTTGAACTATGTGACATGGCTTGACTCAATCAGTCCAATCTCTATTTCTCCTTCTTCCACCAGTCACTCAGGCAGACCAGCTTGTTTTATGTAGCGGTGTCTACTTATAGTGCCTATAATATTTTTCCCGTTGGGTGCCAGACAGGGCCAAACCCTGCCAATGCAAATCAACTGCTCCAGTGGAGTTGCTCAGTGGCCAATGGTGTCAACTGTGGTTGTACTGGGCAGCTCCCAGGTGTGAATGGAACTGTGTGAATGTGAAGCAGGGCGTTCCTGAAAAAGAGTGTCTGTGCTCAGCGAACCTACCCTGAGTAAATAAAGGTAAAAAAAGATTTTTTTTTAGATTAACTGCGTTAATTATATTATCGCGCGATACTAGTATCGCGTTAACGCAGCACGTTAACGTCGTTAGCGGCCCAGCTCTACAAAATACACTCCAAATACAATACCTCTCCTATCTCTCCTCTGCCTCCATACGGGGCTGCAATACTTACCACAGGCCGAATTGACAAAGACGACATGCTTAACGTTGATATGCCACGTACGATGCTTTTAGTTAGAAACACGTAAATTAAATAGTTAGCATATGTAACTCATGTAACGGTATAGCTGGTAACATTGACAATGATCTCAATAAACAACTAACATCGAACCAGATTACAGGCTTTAAATACTGCTCCACCCAATTTCATTGGATAAGGCGTAAAACAATGCACGGTTTCCATTGGTTGGCAACCAATGAAATTGTGTGGAATCTTCTTCTTTCATCAAGGTTTACGACAGACTAGGCGCTAAACACAAGTTTAGCTGAGCCCAGTACAATCACACGTGACTTAATCTTCAGTGTTACCAACACACAAGTTTAGCTGAGTCCAGTACAAAACAAAAACGGCAAATCTTCAGTGTTATCCAAACACACAAAAAACAGAGAATCCAAAAGGTTCGTTCCAAAAACTCACCAAAGCGCAAATGCGCAAAGCGGGCAACGAGGCACAGCTCCAACGGATGATAGAGATACACAACAGCGGCGACTTCCATAGACGTCCTGAAGAAAAAACAGACGAGGCACAACAACAGGGGGAACAGGCAGCAGCAGTGGTAATCCAAAACGACCCAACCACGATTGACAGAAAGACCCGAGTATATGAAGGGCTCTGGAGCGCTGATTACAAACAAACGACAGGTGCGTGACGGCAATTGGTAATTGACCTAGAAGCGTGTGGCGGCAATGAGCCAATCCTCCTCACAGTACCTTGAAGCGTGTGGCGGGAATGGGCCAATCCTCACAAGAATATTAGTTAGGTTTCTAAATTTGCAAAGTTGTGAAGAACCTTTGCTCATCGCAACACATCGGGTGGAAAACAAGGTCTAATCAAGGACCAGCCCTTGAAAGTACCTGGAGAAAAAGGCAAATGGTTGATAAAGTCCCAAACCAAGCACCACAAAACACACATACTCTGCACACATATTTTTTTTATTTCAATTTAGCAGATATTCCTATGAGGATTTACATGTATCCCTACTCAAATGTGCAAGTATATTCAAAGAATGACTATCAAACGATCAAATGCTATGTATAATGTGTTCAAAGATTCTCTTCAATATCCACCCCATGAAACACATTGTCAAAAGTCAAAAAATGCCTATAGGCTTGCAGAGCTTGTGGACAGTGATAGCTGCCACTGCCTTGATAGAAGGACATGAAGCAATCACAGACTAGTGGACCATATTCATAACACTGTTTGATAGAAGGACATGAAGCAATCACAGACTAGTGGACCATATTCATAACACTGTTTGCCACCTGGTTTGATTGTCCTTAATAGCCTTTCCACAGTATAACGAGTATGACAGGATCAGCTTGCAGGTAGCTAGCGGAGTACATATTTTACAGTATGAGAAAAAGTTACACATAATTAATTTGCCTGAAACAGCAAAAGCAACATTTGAAAATGACATATTTCAAAAACAGTGAATGTGAAACTAGGACCGACATTCTGGTTTTCCAAATGTTGTCTTAGACATACTTAGGTAAGGCAGACTATTACTATCAATCCAGATGAAAATGAATGAAGACAATTAGACATAAGCTGATTTAATGAATACTCATGATGTGTGAGTACTCTTGTTTATATTCCGATTGCAAGCTGGGATGTATGTTTATTGTGGTGTTTGTGGGAGCGGACGGCAACTATAACACACTTTATGTTGAGTAACTCTTTTATTTTAGCTGTTTATTTCTCAAGAGTATAGAGAATGTGAGTGAAAGAGAATGTAAAATTACAAGGAGGACAGGTAATGCGTGTGAACCATAGAACTATGTATAGAATACTGCATATAGGTATGTATATAAGATATACTGTATTATAGTTCTATATGCATATAGTCTATGTATAGAATACTGGATATTGGTGTATATACTGTATATGTGTGTATATAAGATATACTGTATATAGGTGTGACATCATTACCTAGCGACATGATAGTACAGTGGGGGCTTGTGAATCGTGTTATAGATTACTGCGTTTATACCACTACTACAGTATCTCATATTTTATCTATATTTGAGTGCCAGGGAAGAATAAAGTGCAGCCTCGTAAATTCTTGTTATTTTTTTTCAGCTCAGTGACTATCTTGTGTCATGCGGTACAGGAGTTATGTTTTCAGTATGATATGTATAGTGGGTGGAGATTTCACTTGTGTACTGAACCCCCTCATGGACAGACTTCCCTACAAAGATAGGCATATTTCACTCACAATTCACAAGACTACACTTACAGTATATGTGACAGCACCTTTTTTGTGTCACAGTTTTTTTGTTTTATAACCTGGGCTGTTTAGATTCATATGGGTTTAGATCCTTTCTTTCCAACTCGGTCAACAGATAACCACACCTTACTATGGGAAACGAATAAATCAGTTAGAGGGATGATTATTTTATTTTCAGCTAGTAAGAGATGATAAAAATTTAAGGAGCAAAATTTGTTAAAGGCTGAGCTTGAAGCTAAATAAAGACCATATATCGATTATCCATCTCCTACCATATTATGAGAAATATCTGCAGTTAGATCGACCTTAAATAGCCTTTTTACACAGGATGAGCAGATCAAACTTAGATTTTTCAGGCAAAGATTTTATGAACAGGGATAAACCCAGAACATATTTGTCAAACCTTAACAAAATAAACGGCAAATTCACAATCAATCGCAGTCATTTGTGATGATCAGGGTAATCACATACTGTATATGACAAGAAGCTCATGAGTGACCATATTCTACTCCAAGCTCTATACAGCTGAACAGCCAAGAGATGCATGTGAATTAATAAAAGAGTTCTCAGTTCAATCTGCCTGAAATATCAATAGAGCACCAATCTGAGCCCCCTGGACCTGACAGGTTTCATAGTGAATTCTATAAATAATTATTTGATTTACTAGCAGATACAATTACTTAACATGTTTACCATTCATTTTACATGAGTTCCTGCTGACTTTAACTCTTTCTGTGCCAAACCCGACTTTACTCGGGTTTTGTCGCCAACCGTTGAGCCCCAAACCCGACTATACTCGGGTATTGATCCTTTGATCTTTTCCCTCTGATCCCCATTCTAAACACTCGCACGGCCCTCCCTGTATCTCCCTTGCACCACTGCCTACGTTAAAATTGCAATGACGATCGAATCCTGCCAGGTGGCAGTATCACCTACCTTTTGCACTGGGATAGTTTAGTGTGGGGCCACTTTAGTGTGGGGAGTATCTGCCCTGATTCCCTCTGAGGGGGAGTTCTTGCAGAGCAATCGCTCAGAGATTTTATCCCCTCAAACCTATTGTTTCCCGTATACACATATACATGAGTAATCGCGATCGCGATGGGATCACTGGGATTATTCTTTTTGGAGTACCTTCTGGCTAAGGTAAGGTCTATCCTTTTTTATTTTTAACTTTTTCTCCTCCTTTTTCTCCCCATCCCAACTTACCTCTCGTGCCAATTCTCCCTCCCCTCCCCTGATCGTTGCTCGCATATGCCCCCCACTGGCCGGTTGTAGGGAGGATAGAAGCCTTGCATGACATTTCCCCTCCGATACATGTTGAGGCAGCCTGTCACATCTTTTCACCTGCCAGCACGGACTCTCATTTGGCGAGGAGTAACGTGTAGGAGGCTCACACTGCCCCTGCCATTTTCCTGACTTTGCTGTGCAGGCACCCCAACCGACCTGTAGGAGTCGCTGTTCACAACGACCAGACTACCACCCTTCGACTTCCCACCCGCTAACTCTGCCAATTGAGTTAGTATGACGGCCGGCCCAAGCCGGAGGCAACGCCGACAGCCGGATTCGAACCCGGTGTCTCTTGCGTTGGTGACAAGCAATGTCCGCTGCGCCACACAGCCACTAGGTAAGGTCTATTCTATGTCTATTTTACGAACCTAAAACATGTTTTTGTACCGATCAGTGTCGTATTTTACGGACCTAAAACATGCTTTTGGTAACGATCGCAGTTTCGAGTTAAAACGACCCACCCCTTGATGATTTTGTGAAGACACATATGTACATGGTATATACCTTTTATTTGGAAGTATTTGGAGTTTCAGGCGAGCAATCCGAACGATTTGGGCATAATGCATTTAGCACGTCATATCTCGCGATCTAGGACAAAAGACTGGATTATTTTGGAAAGGGGCGATGTTTAGCGTGTAATAGCGCACAAACTACAGTATGTAGAAATTAACTGGTTCATCAATGTTGGACTATAAACAATGCCTGTCAAATACTATTGTCTCCATAGCTATAATACAGAACACACGATGGGTCCGCAAACATCGCTAAAATGGTCAATAACGCTGGTGCCATTGAGTAGATGAGAAAACAGCATGGCAGTCAATGAGTTAACACTTTGATTGCCATGGGTTAAATTCATGATATACCATAGATTGCCAGCTCTATTTGTCTATGGAGAAGTACCCCTTCTTTGCATGGCTATAACTTTTTAAATTCTATTGCTACATTGCCATTATTAGGGCCCATTCAAAGTCCTATATGTATTGTTCATTGTGTAGCAACGTTAAACTTTTTCATTCACATATTCATAGTAAAGTATGGTCTAATGTATAATTATGTTTTCATCTCTTTCTGCAGCTTTCTCCAGAACGTGATCTATAGCCCCAAATGCATTATATTGATGATGAAATACAGTTTGATGGCAATCGGGGCGATATAAAAAATTTCAAATGGACGTACTTCTAGAATGATCTACGTATGATCTGATGATGACCGGATGGGCGGGGGATCGTTTATAATTCCGTGGGCAGCGTTATATCATTCATCTAGTGTGGGTCATATGTTCATCATAACAGTTTATATGGAACACGTTAAAAAATAACGCTGAATTTTACCGTATCTTCCTCGCGCCGTTGGACGATCAGCGTGGTGTAGACCGTTTTCGATTATGGGATGTTTATCCTGATGAACCATTTCCAGCTTGTATAATACTATATACGTCCAAATAACGTTGTTTATTGAGTTAGGGCGAGCGATTGATCATCCAGTGTTGAGATGGAGTCCGGCTACCGGACGTGAGTGCCCGGAGCTCATATGGATGAGCACTTCCTGTTTGGGGCGCCCCTCCCTCTTGGCCGATCGGCCACCAGATGGCGCTCTCGAACCGTTAGACAGTTGGTGGGAGCCCACCAGCACATCTCAGGGCTCCGGAAAGAAAATATGATTTCGATCACAGATTTTTGAAATATTGATATCAAAGACGAGTTACGGCGTCCTCGGCACCTTTAGCATGGCTCTGAATGACGTGAAAAAGCGTTTTCCGGCAATCAAAGTGTTAAGAGCTGCGAATGCTGAAAATATTGAAATGCCAAGAGTCCTGCTCGTCTTACAGACCAATAGCCCTTCTTAATGTGGACAGGAAAATACATTTGAAAATTCTAGCCACTTGACTTGAAGGCCTTTTGCCTGAAACTATAAAAGAAGATCAAACAGGTTTCATAAAAGGGCAAAATTCCTATAACAATGTTAGGCGCCTTCTCAATGTTATTCAGGTTTTCCAGCAAGGAGATATTGATGGTTTAGTGCTTTCTTTGGACACTGAGAAAGTCTTTGACTGGGTAGAATGGGCTTATTTATTGTATTATTTAAACAAATTTGGTCTTGGTGACAATTTCATTAGATGGGTTAAAGTACTGTATGGCAATCGCCAGGCAGCTATTTTGAATAATGGGCTCAGATCAGAGTTATCCAGTGTATAGAGGAATGATATAAGGCTGCCCCCTATTGCCCCTCTTATTTGCTATAGCCATCAAACTGTTAGCAGAAACCATAAGGCTGATGCCCGTTATACAGGGCTTGCAAGTTGATGAAGTGCGTCATAACACAAATATGCAGATGATGTTGATATTTATTTCCAATCCAGAGACATCAACACCAGCTCTACTTAATGTTATCAATTTATTTAGAAAGTTTTTTGGAACTTTGACCAAATCGGAAGCCATGGCGCTTGGTAGCCTTAACCTCTTAAGCCCGAGGGGTCCGGTACCAGACCCACAATGACATCACGCCATAAATCCATCTCTACAGAATGTATGAATTAATGTTGCATTTTTTCCCTTCAAATGTAGCCAATAGTAAAGACCCTAGCCGTGTCAAAACAGCAGTCAAAGTATATATTTTCAGCAGTTTGTTTACCTATGGTTTTAAGTGTTATTAGTGAAATATGAGTTGTAGAAATCTAGTGGGAAAAAGGTGTATATTGACGCTAGGAAATGTGCTCCGCCATTTTTTTTGTAGTCCTATGAGAAGAGACCCAGGACTTTCAATGGGCTTTCGAATTTCGAAAGACTACACTACCCAGCTCATGCCAGCCCTAGTCATCTGACTTCTGGATTAACTTTTTTGTCTTATTTTTGGGGATTATCTCCCACAAACCTGAACGGTATTGCCATAAACATAACGCAGTTAGTTGCTCTACCTTTCTGTGAACGTCTAGCAAAAAACAGCGTTGCAATCTGATGAAAAATGGCGGAGATATTTACATTATAAAAAAGTAACTGTACTTACAGTAGATTTCATTCACGGTTTGTGAATCACAGCTGGTGATAATAAATCCAGATTGAACTCTGCAATTGGAAAGAGTAGATTTGGCCCGATCCATAGATGTGCAACTTGGCCATACTAAGGTAATTTATAGGCCTGATATTCTATAATCATATTTCAAATTGTGTCCAGATGGCAGAATTCAGTAGTCTCTACAAAATCTCCTGTTTAATCATCTTTATTCATTTGCTTAGATTCTTTGTACACGTGATCCCAATAATGTGCTGAATGAGCTCAGTGGCAATCTTTCATGTCTGGTCATTTTTAGCATGGTGTTATTCACCGTCAAAGATGAACAAAATAAAGAATTTAAAATAATTTATATTCTCCTTTGGTTCATCACAATTTACTCAAGCCTGAGATCCACTGAGATCCATAGATGTCCCTAGATACCAAGAACATGCAACTGGTCCTTGTAGAAGTAGAGCAATCTTCCATTTACTTAGGTATGTATTTTTAGGTGGATTTTCAGAAAATAGGGCTCGGGCTTAAGAGGTTAATTCGATACCGTCAGTCTATCCTATGAGACTATCCAAATTGCACCACCTGTTACTTTACAGGAGCTTAAGTTAAAGGCACATGGGAGAAGAAGCTATCAGTCACAATCAATGATGAAGAATGGGAAGATATCTGGAAACATGCTAAATCAATTTCAGTCTGCAATCATACCAAAGTAATACAATTTGAGATTATACACAGAATGTACAAATCCCCCAACCGTCAACATAATTTCAAGCCTACTCTTTCACCCATGTGCCGTAAAATGCATCGTTTTTGGCCATGCTACAGGCTGCAAAGGTACTGGTCCAATGTGTTATCTGAAATAGAAAAACTATTAGGTTTGGCACTAGAGAGGGACCCAGTGTCCCTCATCCTGGGCCCCCCAACCAGATATAAAATTAAAAAAACAAGAGACTATACTGTATTTTTACTTATGCTGTGAGGAAGAACATTTTATTGGAGTCGATTCATGAAAAGGCTGGCAGAGTGTTGTTTGACTTAGTGCCATTTGAATACCTTACATGCATGTTACATTCAAAAACAGACCAATTCAAATTTTATTTGGGAACCCTATCTGATCTATATTGTCTGGTGTCTCAGCCACCATGCTGCAGGGATATACTCGTTTGTTTTTGTTGCAGATTTAACATTGTAACTGCTGGTGGTGTATGTATCTGGTGTATGTATGTATGTATGTATGAATGAACCTGAGCTGGTATTCTGTGTTTTTGGCTTTTTATGGATTTCATGTATAAGTACAAACTAATAAATATATTGTATTGAAAAAGAAAGACTAGTCTAAAAGTCACATTTCTGCAGTGATGCAGACTGCAATATATAGGCTAATTCTTCTCAGTGCCTGTGGTCCTTGCCCCTCTACATTTTGTTCAATAAATGTATTTTATAAAAAAAAGATGATTCGTAAAAATATTGTACAATAGAAATTCTTATCCAAGACTAATGTATCAGTTCAGACATAGTGACGTTTAGAGCCTCCAGTGTTGACATATTAGATATGATTATTTTGTGCTACATGACATATGAAGTCAGTGGCAAACAATTCTGCCCACAATTTCCCTTCAGGGTCCTATCTAGCTTTTAGCTAATTGCTGCAGTCACGTTTTTACATAACCACAGAAAGACAATACATCATAATACAAAATAAAATATTATGCAACCATAATGGACGGCTGAATAATAGCTGCAAACCAGTAATGGCACCTCTTCATATCTTATCATTCAAACTATAGTGCATAAGAGACCAGGCCAAGTAATATCAGAGAAGAGCTGGGATGGTCGAGGCTTGCACGCACACTTTCAAAAGGTGAGGTTGAAACGATTTAAATTGTATGTCTGTGATGCTAGCACATGTGACACTTCCATAATTCAAATCCAATGCATAAAGCAGTCTAAATTAGATTAAACTCAGAAAGAAACTCAGAAATGGTTTATAAATAATTTCTTTTTGTAACTGTAGGGATACATGAATTGAATGTCCTAAAACTCTGTGAAGAAACAGTCTTTTCCTAACTAGAAACTATCACCAAGGAATGAAAGAAAACATTTCATGTCAGATACATTTCGGAACAATTTGTGGAATAGACTCGGGTTAAGTGGGACCCCACTGCAGTCACGTTGAGGCTATGATACACTGGCAACTCATGAAACTACCTTCGTCGTGACGGTACACAGTCTAGGTATGCATTAGGCTAGACGTGATCATGCATCATACTCTGATTTCCTCTACCTTAAACATATGACCACGATGTGCCAATGACGTTGAGCATTATTTAATTGACATGTCTTTATTTGAAAACATTTACCACAGTTTTACAGTATAAAGTAATGGATCATTTATTTTGATTGGTTGGCAGCCGTAGCGTAAAGCAAGCTTCCGTGTACTCGCCAGTGTACCATGGCCTTCGGTTAGTAACTCTACAGTATATTGTGGCTTTCCTTCGGATATCCACTGCTATTGCGGAAAAGGTCAACTGCAATTTTGCCTATGTCTGTTTTTCCTGAGTTTTATGATCACAATGGATGTAGAAGAGACAAAAGATGTACCCAGCATCTCTAGCCTAGATATCTATTCTGTAGGTCGTCTAGATGGACTCAGCTGCCATTTTGGCTCATCTGAAGGTACTCATTGTGCAGTTTATCTTGCGTCTCGTAGAGCTTGCGTAGTTTCTTGGCTTGCCCCTTACTGATCTCCTTCCCTTCCAGATCGTGAGTGGGGAAACCCTGTGATGAGAAGAAACAAACAGACTTAGTTCCTTTAAAATGACACCGGTACATTTTGAATAGTCACATGGTCTAAATATGAAATATATAAATAAATACATATATAATATATAATAAATATATATCATGGAACGGATTTTCTTTACCCCCCCCCCCCACATTTTTATATATTATTTATTGTAATTTTTCTAATGACATTTCTCAAAGCTGACACTTTTGAGGAGTGGCCATGAAACCTTCACTGTACAGAAAATGTATGTTATGGATTGAAATACATGCTAAATGAAGACGAGTTACTCTGGCAAGTAACTCTGAAGAAGATTTATATGAAAAGAAAAGAGCTAAAATGTGTTACCGTTTCATCAAAGCTGGAATATTTATCAGTTTCACTGCGAAACATTTCACTGGGAGGAATCTTCATCTTTGCAAGTTTAGCCATCTAAAATAAAAAAGGAGCAATAAACGAGTACAATCAGAAAACAAACAAACAAAGATAAGTTCCTTTTAGTGATTTGTTAGTGAGTAGCAGTACTAGATTTCAGATTTTAGAATATGTTTTCCTAGAAATGTAATGTTGTTAACCAGTCACCAATGGACCTAACTCAAGCTCCGCCCTATTTTCTTGAGATAAGTCAATTCACTGACTGTAAGGCTAGATGGTAAATTAACTGCATTTATATAGTGCTTTTAGACAAAGCACTTTACACTCACATTCGGGAGCAGTTAAGGGTTAAGTGTCTTGCTCAAGGACAATACAACACACTGCTGAAAGGAGCCGGAATGGTAACCATTCATATTTCCAGACGACCGCTCTACCTCCTGAGCCACTGTCGCCCCTAGGTTAAAGCTTTACTGAAGACCACCATTTGCTCTGTGCAAATGTTCATTCTGTTTTTCTGGGGGTGATTTTGGGGTGAATTTGCGAGTACTTTACATGATCAAATCACATGTTTGTGTGTAATCACAATAAAAATGGTGATTACAGAAACATGTGCATTAGTTTAAGAACAGAACGGCTCTTCCTCCCCAACAGCTGAATGACCAATCACTGAAAACAATGGCCCTTGTCTTTTGCTGGAGGAATGCAAACAAGTTAGAAAAAGAAGTGCAGAGGACAGTGTAAAAACAAATCATCCCGTGCAAAAATAAGTACCAAACATTCTTCAGATTAACATGTTTTTTTTCTTAAAGCTGCTATAGATGACATTTGTATGTTTTGACATACATTTATTATTATTATAATTTTTTTGAAATACATCCAGAGCTTTTAGAAAGGTGTGGAATAAAAGTACTGCTTTTCCACAATTTTTTTTTTGATTAATTTATTTATCATTTAACTCATTCAGCAAGAAAACAACATGAAAACAACACAGATAGGTTTTGCTCTTTGGCCATCCCACTGGAGTAAAGCAGACCTTCGGATTTACAATTCACTAATTTATGTGAATATAGCCCATGTTTACATGTTAAAAAGAAACCTTGACCGACCTCCTGCTCTTGTTTCCTCCTGGCCGCCTCCTCCTTCTTCTTTCTCTTCTCTTCTTCCATCTATGAAAGATGACAACAATTTCTAAAAAATATACATTTGGAATTGATTGACTCCATGTTCAGAAATTAAATCCTTTCTTTCTTTAACCCATCCCAACTAAAAGAAACAATGAAATTATTTAGTCTTTAACCCCTTCCCAACCAATTAGGAAGCAGTTAGGCGCAGTGGGCAGCTATAGTCCGATGAGAGCCGCGGGGATCAAGAGTTCAAAAAGCCCTTTGAACCGCGTCCCCCAGACTCCTCAATATTTGTGTTTATTCACAGTGTGTCATATATAGTAAAAATGTATAAAGTGTATATAAATAAGCGACATTATCACAGATCGAGAAATCAATCAAGGCTCCTCTTTTACCTTCTTCTTCTCATCTCTCTCCCTCAGCAGCAGCTCCTTGTCCACCAGTTTCACCACCGTAGGGAGGCCTGGAAAAACACACGTTTTTTTTTATCAAACAAACATTCTCACTGAACTACTAACAAGCATGTGCTCGGCATGTCTCGTCGTCTTAGCTGAGCTCTTCATCTTTTGCCTTCTTGTTTTCCAGAGGAGAAGAGTGAACAAAGTCACAGAGAGAGAAGGTATCCTTGTTTACATTCAGTCATTTAGCCGGACGCTTTTATCCAAAGCGACTTAGAAGTTCTGTACAACAGGTCAGCAGGAAGGGTACAACGCTGGCAGCTAAGTAACAATGTTCGTCAAACAGTGTTGAACATGGGTGCTACAGTCCTGAGTGCATAGTAGTAAAGACATATTAGCATAGTAGGTAGTAATATAGACAAGGACGATTATTTAGTAGCAAAGAGCATGATAGTAAAAGACAGTAGGATTATAATTTCAGATATTGATTGAAGAAGTGTGTTTTTAGTTTGTATTCGATCCTTCGTACTCGTCGTGTGTTTACCTTCCTCACTACAGTATATGTATAGACTTCCTGGGAGATTCATTCAACACCTGCCTCTACAAAAATAATTTAGGCATAGGCCTACTCAGTTCACTTGGCATAAAATATTAAGGACATAATATGTATGGATAAAGACAGAGAGAGAGTGTCCTTTTTATCCTTTGATTTTATTTTATTTGATGATTCCACTAGTCCTGCCCACCCTACAGGGCTTTAGTGAAGCCTTTCTCTGCATCTCTGTTGCGATACCATCAGTGGTTGCGAGTGACCGCTGTGGGTGAACGAACCTCGGTTGCTACGCCACCTGTACTACTAATCTACTGAATGGAGGTAACCTGACCATATTGTGATCTCGCAAATCCAGCTGCATCGCAAGGTAAGTTTTGCCCTGAATTTGCAACGCCCTTCCTGGTCAACAGATGGTTGTACCTGGCGCCATGTGGTTTCCTTATGACCACAATTGGAATTACATGGTTACACTGTTCTTAGTCAGAACCTAGAAGTTCTTAGAAGATCTTACCTTCATGGTCTTCAAGTCGTACTCCCTGCTCGGGTAAGATATCGTCACGGACCACGTCACACAGCTGCAACAACTCTGTCACTGAGAACATGTGAAAACACAGCTTATTTATACATCGATATCACAATCTCAGGACACGCTTCGTGAGATCCGGAAAAACAGAATAGGAGCTGCTTACCTTTCTGCTCTCTGGCTATTTTCCGGACTCCCTCTCTGAAGTCCGACAGCACCTTCAGGTACGGCATCACCGTGCTCTCCAGCTGACGAACACAACAACGAGCGTGACATACAGTAAGAGCAAAATGGTCGCCGTGTGAATATGGTCAATACAGACTGCTTGGAATTATGACACTTGAGGCAAAATATTTGGTCACATTATCTATGATTCTTTTGTCCATTAATTAAACGGTGCTATAGATAACATTCAGCCACTAGATGTCGCACTAGAGCACCAGCATGTCATTTATCCAATCAGGTGCATTCCGTGTGGGGAAATGAGAAGTAGGGAGGGGATGCGTGAATACTTTCGGCAGCCAACATGCCCTTCCGCGTTGCTCTGATTGGCCGAGCGCGTGCATGAGCCGCGACAAGCTTTCAGCCTTCTCAGCCGCTTAACGCAATTTATACAAATGGAAGTATTGATTACGCCGTAATGAATCATTAAAAAAATATACCGTTAACTGGAATATGTTGTTTCTTTACACATATGTTGGATTATGTAATTGGTTTGTCATGACAAACCAATAAAAAATCGCGAATTAACCGGTGGCTACAACAACACACAGTAACTACATGCATCATTGTTTACAATGAACGGTGGGGCTGTTGTTGTAGCCACCGGTTAATTCGCAATTTTTTATTGGTTTGTCATGACAAACCAATTACATAATCCAACATATGTGTAAAGAAACAACATATTCCAGTTAACGGTATATTTTTTTTAATGATTCGTTACGGCGTAATCAATACTTCCATTTGTATAAATTGCGTTAACACATTGGCGACCACGGTTTGCAGTGTAATATGGTTCTGGACGACCAGGGTTTGTCAACAAACCAATGTACTTTCTAACAGCTATATATATACTTTATAGTATTGCTATCTGTCCATTCTCATTGTCACTTGAGTGCATAAACCGTGCCTTCATAATGGCTTAAAGAAAATAAAAATCCATCGGTTGGTTGTCATTTTATAGTG
The DNA here is from genome assembly GCF_963971535.1 of Notolepis coatsorum. Lineage (NCBI taxonomy): Eukaryota > Metazoa > Chordata > Actinopteri > Aulopiformes > Paralepididae > Notolepis > Notolepis coatsorum. The sequence goes on along the minus strand of NC_140184.1, from coordinate 8,636,404 downwards.
TCGTGAATATAAGCTTTATCGCAGTTTTCGGCTCGTCTTTTTTCTGGGAAGCTAGATATGAGGCTAAAGGCTAGTCACGTTATATCAAACGCCATTTCTGTTGTATATATACGAATGAAATAAAACAAACTGCTTAGCATCCGGACTATTACAGAGCATCTATGGATGAAATGGGGGCGGCGGGGGACGCCGATCAATATTATTGATTAGCAATACAGTGTGCGTTCAAGTAGCCATATTCACTGATCAATCGCTTGCGTGTTACAACAATGTCCAATCCGGCTGTAATTTGGGTGAATAGTATCCTACCGTCAGCCCATGTGATCGCCGGCAGCATTTCGTCATTATTCATCGGCATCTGGTAGATCGATATGTCCATTGGCTGATCATAAATCCCATTATTCCAGGCTGAAATCTGCGTTCCGTAACGTGATCAAAGATGGAGGATGTTCGGCTGGGATCCAGGCTCATATGAAACGCCCCAGACAGTAAAAAAAAAAGATTTCCCATTCGGCCTCAATGATACTGCAGTGGAGCGATGGCGCCCCTAAGAGGATCTGGCCGGTATTGCATGTCGCCGATTTAAATCTGGCGGGTAAATCTGCAGAGTCGATCCGGGATCTTGATCCGTTTATTAATATGGAATAAATGGCTCTGGTCCTCAACGGGTGGAATCGAAACATGAGTTAACTCGTGGCTGGTCCTTAAAGTGTTAAGCGGCTGAGGAGGCTGAGGAGCTTGTCGTGGCTCATGCGCATGCGCGCGCTCGGCCAATCAGAGCAACGCGGAAGGGCATGTTGGCTGCCGAAAGTATTCACGCGGAGGGGATATATGCTTGCAACATGTAAACAACAACATTAATTTAATGTTAACTCATTCCCCGCCAACAACGAGTTTACTCGTTATTGGGAGCCAACGCTTAAACGCCAACGAGTACATAGTTTTTCCTTTTTTTCGATTTTTTATTCATTATTCATCTGGGGACCTTGGCGTTACCATAGGGAATGAGTCTGAGATCGCCAAAGTGCAATACCGGCCGCATCCAGCTAGACGGCGGTATCAAGCACCCTTTGAAACCTTGTATCTTGGCCTGTGCGTCGAACAAATGTCTCCGGGTCGGCTTTTATTTTTCGGGCAAGTGGAGCGGTTATAACGGTCGGATTGAGAAGCATCAAATGCTCCCGATGCATGATGTGTGGTGGATTATGTTGGTGACACGATGGACATCAATACTTGGAATCACGATCAGATAATTGGAATATTCTTTTTGGGGTACATCCTAGTCAAGGTAAGGGCTATATGATATCAATCTTGCGTTGATCCAACCATGTCTTCACCACGATCCGAACGTGTGTGTGTAACGTTACTCCACAATGTATGCCGTTGGTGACGATCAAAGCATCAAGAAACGACCCCCCCCCCCTTTCATGCATTCATGATGAAACATAATACCTATGATATAGATTTGTTTTGAGAATAATAGCGGGTCCAGGCAAGAAACGGCAATGGTTATAGTATAATACACGCATAAGGCTATTCCTCAGCCACCGTTCAACGCAGTTTCTATATCTATCCCACCGTGTCTGTGTAAAATCTTGTACACGTTCTTTCTGAATGGATGTGAGATGCATATAACATTGTTTAGAAACCTTTTTGCGAACTTTAGAAGGTGTTTTTTGTCCATTTTCGTCCATCGAGATGTAACGTTACTCTGTGGATGTCATATTTGTTGTCGCCCGACGGCTGTATCCTCGCAACAAAGAGAGCTGCTATTGGTCGAGCGCAAGACACGTGACCGAACTCGCACCAATTACATCAAATTTAATTATGCGGTGACCAAGTATCCGTTCGCGAGGCAAGATCGTAAGTATAGAACTTTTTATTCCTAAATTTACACCAATAGATCTTTCACCCAGAGTGAAAATTGCGTAGTCTGCCGAGGTGGGAACGGGATGAAACGATAACAGGCTTCACCTTACGGCCTAATAGGCCAATTTGGACGGGAGGTTTTAAGTACCAGAGACCTGCTTCACACTCTCAGTTACACACATTCACATCTGGGAGCTGCCCAGTACAACCACAGTCTGACTGTTGACCACGGAACAGGTCTGTCGACAGGAACGGTTGGGAGTGAAATGCCTTACTCAAGGGTACCTCTACAGTGGATGTTGAGGGAAGGGAGTGGGCTAGCTATACATTTAATTTCAACAACCAATTTTTCCTGCTTCTGCTGCCCTGGGCAACTGATCTTTTTGATATATATATCAGATATTGAAACTGATATATTTCAATATCTATAGTTATATACATTTAAGTTACCTTTTTAGATATGAGGTTTTTTTTGGGAGGGGGGTATGTATACAAGCATTCTTTTGTATAATTTTTTAAATAAACGTTATGCTATTTCTTTTATTGTTTTAATTGTATTGCTAATTACATTCGGTATTTGTATTATGTTGTATTATTTTCTTGTGAGGACCCCAGGAAGACTAGTGGTCATTCATTTGACTAGTTAACTCAATCAGTGCCACCCACGTAATATTACGTGATTGCCTGACAACCGTTGGGTGCCAGACCACGTACGTTAATATTACGTGTTTGGTTAATTTTAATTTTTTTCCGATTTTAATATCCTATTTAATGCCAGGGACCCGTATGTTGCCGTTAGAAGCCCGACTGCGACGCAGAGGGTGCAGTACCGACCAGATTCTTCCAGGTGGCGGTATCGAGCTGCAGTAAACCTTGGTCCAGACCCTTGTGTTACACTGTAAGGCAGGGGTCTCAAACTCAATTTACCTGGGGGCCGCTGGAGGTAGAGTCTGGGTGAGGCTGGGCCGCATCAAATATTCCACAAAAAAAGGGTTTCAAGTATTCCAAAAAAAAGTACACAACTGATCCAATCTTCTCAATCTTTAGCAATAACATTTCAGAACATGAACAGTTCTTCAGAACATGAACGGTTCTTCAGAACATAGGCTTCTCAGTGGTGTCAGTGGACTCATCCACAGCTATGGAAATGCACTGTGCATTTTTTTTATTCCATCACAAAGCTGTTTAATCAAATCACCAGCCAGTATTTCAGTTATTCTGGTTGCTGTGCGATCTGAGGGGGATTTGCTTTTGTTTGCCTTCAAACATGGTCTCCATCACTTCAGTCATACATTATTTTATTATGTATGCATCAGAGAGAAAGAATGGCTTCTTGCCACTGAGTGAGGACTTGGTTGCTTTTTCTCGTTGTGACATAGATTTAACAATAATTCTGCTTGCAGCTTAATATGATGATTTCATTCCATTTATTTTTGTGGTTCTTAGCACTGAATTTTGAGGAAAGGTTGCATTAAAATTAGAGTTGTTCCGATACCAGTATCGGAAATGCCGCCGATACTGCCTAAAATGCTGGTATCGGTATCGGCGAGTACACGTAAATTCTAGCCTCCGATCCCATGACGTCATTTATCTCCTGCGGAGAGTGATGATTATAAAATGAACGTGTTTTAAAGTGTGATGCTGTTTGTCATTTTAACAGCAGATACACTTTCTTAAATTCCATTGTCCCCGACAGAGCGTGTGACGTGGGAGCTCGGACGGGATGTGTTTTGCTTGCTGGTGTTATGATAGCATTAGCTGAAAAGCTAGCTAGTTGGAACAACATCCGCTTTAACGTTACATCAAATCAGATGATGGCCTGTCCTTTCTCCAGGACCTGACACTGTCCGTCTATCAACAATAATGCACCCACGGTGAATCGTATTTAAGTCAAGTAGCTACTGACTAGCGTTAGCTGACTAACGTTATCAAATGTCAATGCGGGGAGACGAGCTAGGTCAGCTAGCTTAGCTTGATAACGGTACCTTGGCTAAAGTTGGTGCTATTCATAATCCAGCAATAATGGCTGCAGACCTGCAAGCAAAGTACAGCAAGTTCCAAGTGCCAAAGGATAAGAGTCTGAGGCGGAGTCTCAAAAGAGAATGTTGAATATTTATTTTGCATCGAAAATCACAACATGAACGTTACTACTAGCCAGAGCCTCTACGACTGCTACTAGCTTACAGACTGGGTAGCGAGTGCAACACTGTCTAACATCCGTGCGGATCATTGGAGTAGGGTATATCTGCAGTGCCGCAGCCCCATAATCGCCCAACTCTCGCGCAACGACTCGGCAAACAGTTGCGCGCGGGCCGCATTAACACTAAACTTTGATGTCAAGTAGGGGGCCGCAAAATATCATCCCGCGGGCCGCAAATGGCCCACGGGCCGCGAGTTTGAGACCCCTGCTGTAAGGTCTCTGGGCGCAGATTTTTACTACACGGCAAGGCTATAGGTTCAATCGGTCGCATCAAAACGTGTATGGGACATCCGATGCATATGCTGTGATCGACATTGGATGTACCAGATGGCGATCAAACAATTGGAATATTATTTTTGGAATACTCCCGGCCACAGGTAAGGACTATCTGACGTAAATTCTGGCTTGATCCTGCAATGTTTTCATACCGATCGGGCTGCTAATCGTTTTTAGCATTTAATACTAATGCCGTTACTGGTAATAATCAATAATCAGAAACGACTTCCCCCGCCCCCCCCCTTTCATGCATTCATGATAGAACATGATACCGATCATATGCATTTGGATTTTTAACTCTAGCTTGTGTAGGGCCGAAACGCTAATCGATTTAACGATCGATTTAATTTTTATATTGTCAAATAAAGTCATTCATTCATTCATTAACATTATTAGCTTAGTGCCTTAAAACTAGCCTTGCAGGAATTATCCCAGACCATTCCGATATAACGCTCATATTCATCACGGTATAAAACGGGAACGTATTGATGAAAAAAATATTTCTTTATGGCATATTGAAGGGAACATTCATACTGTCAATTGACAATGACATTGGACCCATAGCTATAATATAAAATATAGATCTAGCTCTACAAACAAGGTGACACACTCCTATCTTTTAAAGCGTGGCCTAGCTAGAACAGGATGAGGCCAATAGCTGGCACTGATTGAGTTAATGGGGATAACAACCAGTCTCCGTATAAAGAAGACAACAAACACCTTAGATTACCCTCCACACTTACATCAATGTTCTGGTCTTTGCCTCCCACTGGAAACCCTAGCGGCTCTGATCCTTCTACAGCACCAAACATCTAGAAGACCAGGAGAATGGGATAAGAATACAGTCAGTACACACTAGGGCTGAGCCCAAACGTTCGAACGTTCGGACCTTCGTTTGTTACGTTGGCATTCGAATTCTAAATCAACATTCGAATTTTTTATATATATATTTTTTCTGTGTCTATTCATTCTGTTTAAACCAATGGGTTTTTTCTTCACAGTTGCAGATAAAGATTAGGCTGCTACACTAATATTATACTATTATAGTATATGACTCGTCATAAAAATATATAATAATATAAAATAAAACATTTATCATAAATTATGTAGCCTATTTGCATCCGCTTGGCACTCGGCGCTCCATCAAGACGTCACCATCACTTTCGTATTCAAATTGAGGATTTAGTTGGGGAAAAAATTAATAATAATAATAATATATATATATTTTTTTTTAATTAAAAACGATGGTTCGAACGTCTGTTCGAAAAACCCTGACGAAGTTCGAATCCCAAAAACAGGCTTCGGGGACAGCCTTAGTACACACACTGCATAAAGTCCTGATGGAAAAATATATCTTCAAATCAGGTTTTCAATCCACCGCCCAGGGCGTACTATATATATGAGCAAAATTGTTGTACAGATAGAACCCTGACTACAGATGGATATTGCGTGCATAATATATTTCTAAAGAATAGGACATTATCATCATCATATACCGCCTGATTGGATGGTCAATCTAGGAATTAAAACAATGGGACATTCCTTTTTCACCATTGGATTAAATGTTGGGCCTTTAAAAATTAAGATTCTTCTACCATTACCATGCCCATAACCCCCCCCCACCATGCTGCTATAACACCAAGGGGATCAATAAAGGAATATCTCATCTTATTCCTATCTCAAGTTCAAGTTTCTTTATTAGTTGTCATACAAAAATACAGAATACTTTTATATGAAATGCTTTTTTCCGTTATGCTCCTGAGAGTGTGCTAGATAAAAATAGATAAAGTTTAAAATAGAAAGTCACGGTACGTAAACAAAGTGTAAACAAAAAGTGTTCAATATAGATATATACAATATACAATACAGAGTAGAAAAGAAATTAGTAACCAAGTTACAATACAATACAGTATACAGTACAATGCAGAAATCTCACCTTCAGTATAGTGGTCAGATACACAGCCACGCCCTCCATCAGCATGCGGTTGGGCGTCAGCTTAGCACTCTTCCTGCCGGCTATGTAACTGTTGCTGTGGCTGACCAGCGCTCTCATCTCCTCCATGGCGCTGCGGGTGTCCACGTTGTCACACAGAGCCTCGTGGACGGCAGCCTTCCTCTCGTAGAAACTACCAACGCGGCAAGAAGAAGAAAAACATGGGATTATTTCAGACGTTCCGATGATCCTCTCTCTGTGAATGGCCAGAACATGCAGTGAAGCGCAACAAAGCCATCTCCATCATCCAGGACTTCAAAATTGCGAGAGTGACCCCCCCCCCCCTGCACAAAAAAGGCAGCAAATTAGACCCAGGCAACTACCGCCCTGTTTCTATTCTTACCTCCATCTCGAAAGTCATGGAACTTTTTTTATACGAACAGGTCGAATCGTTGTGGGGTCAAATATTTACACTCCTAGTTTCTACCCACAGGCCTGATGAACAGTTAATCCGCTCATTACTGGATTCAGGATTGTGCATCAATATAATGTGCAATTATTTTTAACTCGTCTAATATGTACTTATTTTTACTTATGTTATTGCACATACCGCAGACAGTTTATTGTATATAAATACCTGCTTTTTATTTTATTTCATTCTACTTTCATTTAAAAAAATAAAATGTATTCCTACTTTGCTTTGCAAGTGTTGATATTTAAGCAATAATACACGAGAACCAGTGGAATATCATAGCTGTGATGCGCCCGCAGCCACGAAAGCGAAGCTCGAGTGGTGTAGGCATCCGAGAGTGGCAATATTCATGATATCCCACGGGTTCGAGTGTATTATTGCTTTTAACCAGCAAGTTGCACCGTCGGGAAAAATATAGGAGGAATACAGACCAAGTCGACGGCCTGGGCATTGAACTTGAACTGTCTGAGGTGCTGATGACTTTTTCCAACTTTCGCTTGCATTGGACTCCTCTATATCTATCCACTCGTTTGTAGTTAACGAGTACGTTAAAATCAAACGTAACGTTGTCCGCGGAGTAGGTCATTTCGTTTGATGAATGGCAGTTGAAACTTTCTACAACATTCTAAAGCCAGCGCAGTAGTATATTCATGGTAATTTAACCGTGAGTGTATCATGAATATATTACTCACGGCTTAGAACGCTCTCGACCAATCACAATGCGTGGTCGGACCTACCTGTTGTATAATGTCTGTTAATGTTGATGCACAAAAATGATCAAGACAAATTCCTTGTATGTGCAAGCTTACTTAAGACTTTTCAGATTCTCTGATTCTGCTTAGACCGGTCAGGTTGGTTACATTTGACCTCTCCACCCAAGTGAAGCGTCGTGCTCGTTACACATTATGACCTTGTCCTCCTTACCTTTGGTTAAGGTCAATCTCCGCTGCTTCCCACTTCTCAAACTGACCAGTGATATCGGTGGGATTGCGTAGAATGTCTTTAACATTGAGGAAGAACTCCTGTTGGGTGAAGAAGAAGAATTATTTAATTGTCATGCAGATTAACACACACACATGCGGGATGGGCGACACACAGGAACACACACACACACATGCACTGAGTAGCCAATGAAATGTCTCTGCACTTTTCTCATCCCATCGTCCTTCACCCCAAGGGGCGGGGACCAATCCAAGGTGCTCCTGTCCGTCTCCGTCAGGGACATGACAGCGGTAGCGATCTGTTCTGCATGTTTTGCCATTGGGTTTATCTTATTGGGAGGGGAAACCCTTGCGAGCACGGGGAGAACATATGCAAAACACAGAAAGGCCCGGGAGATACCCCACCTGGCATCATGGAAACCTGGTCCCCAAGTGGGAATTGAACCCAGGACCTTCTAGCTGTGAGGCGACAGTGTTAACCACTACACCACTGTGCCGCCTAAAGTGTGCGCCCAAGAAGCAGCACAAGGGGGGGTACGGATCATTACATTGAAGAATACAGTGATCATACAGTGCTGTGTATGGATCGCATGTACTATAATGCTGTATATACTATATATATATATATATATATATATATATATTTATTCTCACCGCATATATACCTATCCTCTGTACATGTATCTGTACATATCCTACTCTTACTATTTACACTGCTGGCCAGTAGTAGTCAGTCATACTGTATTTATTTATTATACTACAACTCTGTACATACATCTGATTAGCACTACACTCCGTAGTACTAACTAGTATATTTTGTATACCCAGTTTAATCACCGGTACATTGTATATTGCTGTTGTACTTTACTGTTACATTTGCACTCTGGTTGGATGCCAAACCTCTTTTCATTGTACTGCATTTGTGCTGTATAATGACAATACATTTTAATCAAATCTCAAATCTCGCCGTGACCGTTTCCACCTTTTCGTCGGGCTACAGAACAATAGAGCACTCCTCAAGTTAGCAAATCCAGTGACTATTACTCATTTTACTACCTACTGAGCGGCACGGTGGTGTAGTGGTTAACACTGTCGCCTCACAGCAAGAAGGTCCAGGGTTCGATTCCCGCTTGGGGACCAGGTTTCCATGATGCCAGTTACCCGGGTGGGGTATCTCCCAGGCCTTTCTGTGTGGAGTTTGCATGTTCTCCCCGTGCTCGCAAGGGTTCCCCCCCTGATAAGATAAACCCAATGGAAAAACATGCACAACAACAGATCGCTAACGCTGTGGCGTCCTTGACGAAGACGGACAGGAGCACTTGGATTGGTCCCCTGGCGCGGCTCACGTTGACGCCTGTCTGCTCCCGGCTGCCCTTGGGGGGGGAAGGACGACGGGATGGGTTAATCGCAGATACGAATTGCATGCATGCATCGCATGTGTGCCGATTGATGACCTCTGAGCAGGTCCTAAATTATTATTATTATTATGCTAATATACACTCAAGTTCGACACTGTTTGACGAACAATGTTACTTACCCTTAGCTGCCAGAGTTGTGTACAGAACTTGTAAGTCGCTTTGGATAAAAGTGTTCAGCTAAATGTCCTAGTAGCGAGAGGCATTGTGTGAAAATAACTAAATAAATCATTAAAAACTAAAACTATGGCTTGAGGCGACTACCGTTTTAACCAGTTGATTTTTAGATGCAGAGCACATCACATAGACTGGCGATGTCGTTAATACCAGTCAAAGGCATGACGTCACAACTCCGGTACCAACGTTTAATCTGACTTTCTATCATCCCTTATCCGACTTGGTGGACTGTTCACATGGTATTCTCCGTTCTTGATTATGGTATCTGATAAACCTGGCTGGCTCATGTCAATAAACTATCAGTTGTTTTCAGATATTTCTTTACCTCACTCACTCTCCCTCTCTCTGTCTCTCTTACTATCACACACACACACACACACACACACACACACACACACACACACACACACACACACACACACACACACACACACACACACACACACACACACACACACACACACACACACACACACACACACACACACACACACACACACACACACACACACACACACACACACACACACACACACACACACACACACACCCCCCCCCCCCTCTCGCTCTACACATTAACATGGACAGTGGACACACATATGAACACACACAGCTGTCTATGTCAGTGTTCAGATACTATCTCTGTACATCATATCTAAAATTCCACATATATCTATAATCCATATTATGGACGTCAATACTCCACTTGTTGGGTCTACTCTCCTGTATAAACACTTTGTTAGCTAGATCTAGGCTCTACGGCCATTACTGTAACCTATAGGTCTCACCATGTTGCAACATTACTGTCATTCTGTCAGTAAACTCTAATCATCAATTAATCAAAGACTCGGTTGTCCGACCTCCGTGAATAACATCTGGTCAAATAATCACTCACCAACAAGTATTCTACTAGTAGTAGCAGTCACTCCAAGTGAAAAAACAGAAAGACCTACATAAACAGTGATGCAATTCAAGGATGCCTTTACGGTAAACGATGGAACGAATAATGTTTCACCTACATTCATGAACTTCTCATACTGGACAGCGGACTCCATGGTGTTGGAGGAGTAATCCAGGGTGTCCTTCCAGGAGTGCATGAGGAAAGCTAGACGGAGCTGGCGAGCTGAGGGAGGCAGCAGACAGCAAGCGTTACAGTACGTTCAGACAGCAACCGTTACGTTCAGACAGCAACCGTTACGTTCAGACTAGGGATGCACCTAGGCCTGCCACGATAACAAATTTTGCTGGGCGATTAATTGCCCCCGAAAATATCGCGATAAGCGATATTATTGCGACCGGTTAGATAATTTTTTTTTGAGAAATTTATTTCCCAAAACTTTTATTTTGAAGCCCACCGCTCCGTCTTTTCCGGTGTTTTAGACTTTTATTTTGAAGCCCACCGACCGGACCGGAAGTATTGTTGTGATTATCCTAGCTTGCTGATGCTGCTGGTAGATCGACATGCTGCTGGTGGACTGGGGCCAGCTAACGTTAGCTTGCTGATGCTACTACTACTTCGACATGCTGCTAATGGGCTGGGGCCAGCTAACGTTAGCTTGCTGATGCTACTACTACTTCGACATGCTGCTAATGGGCTGGGGCCAGCTAACGTTAGCTTGCTGATGCTGCTGGTAGATCGACATGCTGCTAGTGGACTGGGGCCAGCTAACGTTAGCTTGCTGATGCTACTACTACTTCGACATGCTGCTAATGGGCTGGGGCCAGCTAACGTTAGCTTGCTGATGCTGCTGGTAGATCGACATGCTGCTAGTGGACTGGGGCCAGCTAACGTTAGCTTGCTGATGCTACTAGTAGATCGACATGAGCTAATGATAAAACAAATGTTGAGATTGTTGGTGAACAACTAACTTTAAGTTAGTTTTAACGTTAGCTACTAACGTTAAAACGCTAACGTTACACTACAAATAACGCTACTTGGTTAAAAGGAGCAACACTATTGAGAAATGTAGTTAAGCTATGTGGTGTTGCCCCACGGAGCTCCTGTGCTGTGCTCTCTGCTCTGTAGTAAAGCCAGCGGCCCGCCTCCCAACACGGACAGTGACTGACAAGGGGCACTGGTTCCACCTCATTAAAACAAACGCGCAAATAGCAATTAATCGCGCCCGTCAAAATCATTGCATTAATTTTAATTATCGCGGCAATTAATCGATTTATTGCTTATCGCGGCAGGCCTAGATGCACCGATTCGACTTTTTCGATACCGATACCGATACCTGGGCTTTGGGTATCGGCCGATACCGAGTACCGATCCGATACCCATTGTTCAATTAATAAACTGTATGCCTCACTGTGTGCAAGGCAACACCAGGCTTTACTTAAAACATTACTTTCCTAACTTAGTGAAACAAAATGTAACAAATTAACACATAGATATAAATTTACTGAATTGTTATTTAGTATTATTAAAATTAAATAACAAACAAAAAAAAAGAATAAAAGTGATGTAAAAAAAAATATATAATAATCTCCGATACCCAATCCAGCTATTTTAGTCATAACGGGGGCTGATATCCGATATCAATATCGGAGCATCCCTAGTTCAGACAACCATTACAGTACGTTCAGACACAACACAAAGTGAAATCCGCTCTCTGTGGAATGCTGTCCCTGATCATCAGCTTTTTAAAAGGCCTTTTGTTGATTTTTATCTAGTTTTAGCTCCACACATTTTATGTTCTTTTACTAGTTTTAGCCCTTCTTATTTTGTTATTTTACTAGTTTTAGCCGTTCACATTTCATGTTCTTTTACTAGTTTTATCCCTACTTATTTGATGTTCTTTTACTCTTTTACTAGTTTTAGCTCTACTTATTTTATGTTCTTTTTACTCTCTTACTAGTTTGTATGTTCTTCTACACTGTAGCGCCCTGAGATTTGTTCCACAAATATAAAGCGCCCCTACACATTTTATATATTATTATTATTATTATTATTATTATTATTATTATTATTATTATTATTATTATTATTATTATTATTATTATTATTATTATTATTATTAATAATAATTCATAATAATAATGTCTGTAAACTGTCTTGATTTACTCACAGTTGACAGTTGCAAAACTGAACAGTAACATTGTTCAGTTACAAAAAACATTTCTAAGTGTAAAGTTTAAACTATTCAATATATATATATAGGCTACAGAGCATTCATAGCAGTCTATGTCATATTAATTGTTAAGATAATGTCATAATCACGGCGAGAGCCTTCTTCACTCCTCCTCCCCCACATTCACGGCGGAAGCCTCACTCACCCCTTATCCTCTCACACCCTTATATGGGCAGCATCCGTTCCCCTGATTCACACGCTGCCAGCTCATCTATCAACACGGCTGTGACTCATCCCCTCATCAACGAGATGGTACTTCAACCTGCAGATCCTGTCCTACCCTCATCGGAGTGTTAAACTAGCTTCCTAGGTACAACGACGAACCTAAGCCTTGCAACCATGTCATCGTTGATATACCTTGTCCTAATCTGCTTCTCTCTGTGCCCAGGACCACCGCTCCAGTACACCTCCTACCTGGACGTCCCGTGCTGCACAAGGAGTGCTCCTGCTCTCGCCTATTACAACACGTACATGTTACCCCGCGCTGCACAAGGAGTGCACCTGCTCTCACCTATTGTATATCCCTGTACCTGTCGCCCTGTGCTGCACTAGGAGTGCACCAGCTCTCATCTATCATACATCCCTGTACCTGTTGTCCCGTGCTGCACAAGGAGTGCTCCTGCCCTTGCCTTTTCACATCCTTGTACCTATTGCACATTCCTGTATTTGCCTGTAAACTGTCTGCTTGAGGGAATAACATTAAAACCACCCTAAAACGCTCCATTCCCTCTCCTCCGGTGTTCTGCTATTGGGCTCCGCCAAACCCCATCCTCGCAGATAATACCTATATTTTCTCCATCACAGCTGGCAAATTCCTTGCTAAAGTTTAAACATTTCCAACTGGAGCTCTGAACTCGGCAGAATCTGCACCTGGCTCGCTGATAACAAACTATCATTACACCTGGGTAAAACAGAATCCATTCTCTTTGGATCAAATAGCAAACTCAGCAAGGCCGACGGCTTCTCTGTTACAGTGGGTGACAATATTGTCACAAGGAAAGATGAAATTACCTACCTGGGTTCCATCCTAGAGGCAAATCTTTCCTGTGACAAAATGGCAACCAATGTAACCAATGTAAACTGCTTGGCCTTACTCCTAAAACCCACCTCACCCCTGCACATTTTGACAACCTAGGATGGCTTAGAGTAGACGACAGAGTACAGCAACTTGCAATGGGCCTGGTCTACAAGATACACTACACCACTAAGATACCCATGTACAGTACATGTTGAAATACTTCCCAAAGGTCAGTGAATTCCACGACCACAACACCAGAGGGAGTTCCACAAATCATGTTCAACCCAGATTCGGCTCAAACAAGGGACTAAACACGTTTCGCAATTATGCCACATCAATGTGGAACGCCCTACCCAGAGCTGTAACGGAATGTGAATCCCTACCCACCTTCAAAACCACTCTCAAAGAGCACATACGGGTGGCTGCAATTAGAAACTGGCCCCGGTAAATGTCCAAATCACCCCCCACCCACCCCTCTCTAATGTACAGTTTCTTCCCCTTCGGATGTATATTTTTTTTATTATCTCTTTTTCTTAAACAGTACTGTATATTTATATGTATTGTATGTCATAAATGTCTTGATTAATTGAAAATGGAGGACCCTTATGTAAACAAGACGAAAGTCTTTCTCTGGTCTGCATTCTCTTAACAATTGTGTGTTTTGAGCCGTACTGTATTGGGCCATGCAAAATAAATGGTTTGGTTCCGGTTGCCGACCAACCCTGCCGATTTAGGTGCGACCCAAATTTATTTTATGAGTTAAAAAAATAATAAATGTATTAAAAAATATATATATTTACCGTATATATATATTAATTTTATTTACAATAAAGTTTAGTTAAATCTTTGTCAAAAAGTGCAGTCCATGTCAATAATGAGAATATAGCGCGGCCGGGTAGTGCAGCGGACTAAGCGTCAGTCTACCACCACAGAGACAGTGGGATCGAATCCAGCTGTGGTGCTTACTTAGTGCTTAGTGTTAGAGGGTGGGTCCTGGTCGTTGTAAAACAGCGACTCCTACAGTTCGGTCGGGGCACCTGCACAGCAAGGAAAGGATCTAAGAGAGGTAGTGTGACCTTCCACACGTTACACTCTCCCAGTGAGAGTCCGCGCTGCCAGGTGAAAAGAAGCGGTGGGCTGGCTACACATGTGTCGGAGGAAGCATGTGTGATAGTCTCCGCCCTCCCGGACCGACGGTAGGGGGTAGAGTGCGCAGCGACCAGGAAGGGGATTGGGAATTGGCATAATGACTAACATTGGGATGGAAGAAAAACGGAAAAAGGAGGAAAAAGATAATAATAATGAGAATATATAAAAAGCAAGTATTTCACAACATTTGCACAGCTCTCTAACGTCAGGATATTTAGTGAGTACCGTAATTTTCGGACTATAAGCCGCGCCTTTTTTCGACCCTGAGGCTTATATAACGGTGCGGCTTATATGTGACTCACGTGACCAAACCCGAAAATGTAAAAATCTAAATATTGCTTTTTTGACTGCATTGAAATGTTATTTATCTGTTCCCTTATTTGCTAAACTTAATACAACTTGTAAATGAGTTAATTCTTGTTATTTGTCTGACAGTATTGTGTCCCAATGCTGGTGGGAAGACTACAAACGAGAAGCTGGGTGTGGTCTGTCTGCGCGTGCACTTAGCGAGGTGTTGAAACACACAAGAATAGCGAAATGTTAATACACTTATCATAACGTTATAAGTTATAGCAACTTAACTTGTGACAAACGGCAGTGTTATTACGCGTTGCACTGACTCCGAAAAGACCATCATAAAACGCGAGTCGGGTCATTTTGTCATTAACCCATTCTCTGCCGGGCTTATATCCATCCTAAACCATCCTCTGCCAGCGCTATTTGTCTATGGAGATGTTCCCCTTCTTTGCAGGGCTATAACCTTTTAAATTGTATTGCTAAATTGACATTACTATGGCCCATTCAACATCAATTATCTATCGTTCAGGATGTAGGAACGTTTTACTTTTTCATTCACACATTCATACTAAAATACCGTCTAGAGTATAAATATGTTTTTATCGTTTTCTGCAGTATTTCATAGAACGTGAGATATAGGCATAAATGCATATATTAGCTTATCAAATGCAGTTTGATACCGATCAACATTATATTAAAAATTTCAACTGTACATGGTCCTAATCGTCATGGCGGGTGAACGGAAGGGGGGGCGGGGGGGTAGTTTATAATTCAATGACCGACGTTAAATGATTTATGTAGTATGGGTGATATATTGATCAGAGCAGTTTGTATCGAAAATGATAAAGAAAAACGCTGAAACTCACCCCAGTCTCCTCGTAGCGTTCGGCGATGAGAGTGGAGCAAACAGATCCCAATTATGGGATGTTGATCGATGCGATCCATTTCCGGTTTGTATATTACTAATACACGTCCAAATCATGTTGATTATTGAGTTATGGCAAAGATTCATATCGACGGTGTCTGTATTGAGCCCCGGGACGATCACCGAGTGGCCGGGCGAAAATAGGGGACGGGCACTTCCGGTTTGGGCACTTCCGGTTTGGCAACTCGCCGATCGGCCACCAGGGGGCGGTATTGAAGCGTTGCAGAGTTGTGCCGAGTCCCACAGCATCAGACAAGGCTCCGTGAGGGATATATGAATACCATGACGAAAATATGAAATATTGATCTCAAAAACACCTTACGGAGTTATTGGCAGACAACGCATGGCGGAGAAACCCGCCTTAACACGTGAATGGCGGAGAATGGGTTAAACAACATTAAATCACATTTAGAATGTCACAAATTTTATGAGCGAACGAATTTCGTTCGAGTGTATTTATTGCAACCTAATGTCATCAGAAAGTAATTTAATCAACTACAGTTTAGTACTGTTTTCGCCTTGACAGTCGCCACTATGCGCGCACCTCTGCCTTGTCATCTCGCCCCTATATGCTGCACGCTCTGCCATGGGTTAAGTCACACTTAACCCTTTGTGTGCCTTGGCTTGACTGCAGCGGCGATTGGAAGCAGTGCCTGTTCTCTGTGTTGCTTCTCTTTGTGACTCGTCGGCGTACCGGCAGCGTGCAGCGCGACAATCAGAATAAGAAATTATCTGGCTAGATTGACCCACATCATATGAATACTATAATACATTTACATTTAGTCATTTTGCTGAGGAAAGGGGGGGGGGGGGGGGGGGTTGCGATGTGTTTGCTCAAAATAAAGTACCAAACATTTGCACATGCAACAAAGAAAATAGGCCTTTACAATATTCAAAAGAAAATGGGGAAAACTCAAAGAAAATAACAAACAACTTAGGAATTATATTTCTTTTGGAAGATGGATTTTTACAGCCAACGGCCACGAGGGGACCTCCTAAATCTATCCTAAAAACGAAAGCAAAAGCTGGAGGCCGGAAAAGAGTGCAGGTAGCGCGCAAAAGTAAAAGTGGAACCGAGAGACAGAACGAGAGCAAGACAGACAGACATTACGAGAGCGAGACAGTTTGTGCAAAGGAAGTTTTCATGGACAACACCTCATTATGGAAAACAAACGTAGATATGCATATGGTGCAACTTTTAAGTTAAAGGCAGTCAATCTGGCAGTAAAAGAAGGAAATAGAGCTGCTGCACGTACCCTTGGCATCAATGAGTCAATGGTGAGACGTTGGAGACGCCAGCGGGAAGAAATGTCTCAATGCAAAAAGTCAAAAAAAGCTTTCAGAGGTAATAAAAGCAGATGGCCCGAACTTGAAGACTTTCTTGAAGATTGGGTGAACACACAGAGAGCAGACGGCAGAGGTGTTTCCACTGTGCAGATCCGACTGAAGGCCAAAACAGTCACCACCGAAATGAAAATTTTAGAGGTGGACCATCTTGGTGTTTCAGATTTATGAGACGAAAGGGACTGTCCATCAGGGCGCGGACGACTGTGTGTCAGCAACTCCCTCCCGACGACCAGGAAAAAATAACAAACTTCGGCGAATTCACACAAAGAAAGATAGAGGAATATTCCATCGGACCGGACCAGATCATAAATATAGATGAAGTGCCTTTTGACGTTTGACCTGCCTCTCACTAGGACTGTTAACAAGAGAGGTGAATCGTCCATCACGTTGAGAACCACTGGCCACGAGAGACCGTATTTCACTTGTGTTCTTGGCTGCACAGCATCTGGATTAAAGCTTCCACCAATGGTGATTTTTAAGCGGATTACAATGCCAAAAGAAAAGATCCCGAACGGCATCTCCTTTAAAGTCAACAAGAAAGGGTGGATGATGGAAAGCGTAATGAAGGAGTGGCTGAATGAGTGCTACGTCAAGCGCCCTGGAGGATTCTTTCGCCAAAAAAAAGCGTTGCTCATTTTGGACAGCATGAGGGGGGCCCATTAACAGAGTCTGTGAAAGCAGCCATCAAGAGCACAAACTCAATTCCAGCTGTGATTCCTGGGGGCACAACGAAGCATCTGCAGCCAGTCGACATCGGTGTCAATCGTGCGTTCAAAGTGGCACTACGCGTTCAGTGGGAGGCGTGGATGACTAGCGGCGATAAATCATTCACAAAAACTGGTCGCATGCGAAAAGCAACTTTCGCTCAAGTTTTTGCGAGTGGATCCTGACAGCGTGGAGGAATGTCAAAACATCCACGATCACCAACGGGTTCCGAAAAGGCTGGACTGCTGCGTGATGAAGAGGAGGACGCCGCCACAGCTGAGGCCCTTCAGAGGCTGTTTGATTCCGACAGTGACGAAGAGGAGTTTTTTGGTTTTGGGAGCGACAACGAAGGAGAGAGGAGAGTGGGTGACGAAGCCACCCTGAGCCTGTTCGTTTCTGACACTGAAGATGAGGACTTTGGTGGTTTTAGTACGCAGGAAGAAGAAGATGAGGATTAATGACTTGACTTTTCTGGTTACAGCAGCCGTGTACGGCACCTTAGCCTAAAACAGTGTTTCTCAAAGTGGGGGGCATGCCCCCCAGGGGGGGCACAGAGGCATGACAG
This sequence comes from Notolepis coatsorum, assembly GCF_963971535.1. NCBI lineage: Eukaryota > Metazoa > Chordata > Actinopteri > Aulopiformes > Paralepididae > Notolepis > Notolepis coatsorum. The sequence goes on along the minus strand of NC_140184.1, from coordinate 8,617,984 downwards.
GGGGGGGCCTTGAGATTTATAAAAAATAAAATAAAAAATTTGATTACAGAAAATGATCACTAAAGTGCTATCTGTTGCAGCTGCACAGTTCTCCATGAAAATACCATTTCTCAAAATCTGAAAATCATTATTTAATAAAACACAGAAAAGGATCACCAAGTTACTCTGGATAAAAAAAAACTTTACAGACAACATTGAGACAAAGCTTCCTGACACATCTCCATCCAAACTCTTGGAAGAACTCTTTGAAATCTCATCTGATACCACCCAGAGAGCTAGTTTCAGAGTGTGGTGCTGAGTACCAAGTATCTCATCTCATGGCCCACCAAGTATCTCATGATGCAGCAGTTAAGGTGTTGATACCATTCAGCACCACATACAGTATCTGTGTGAAGCTGGCTTTTCATCCATGACAGCTCTGAAAACAAAATATAGGGCCAATTTGAAAGGTCACGATATAAATTTCAATACATTTAAACATGGCCCATTTCATGACTATTTTGTTGGGGCGAGGGGGCCCAAAATATTTTGGTCCGCCAAAGGGGGGCCTGACAGAAAAAGTTTGAGAAGCACTGGCCTAATATTTAATAAAATAAATTCCCTACCTACCCATGGCCTTAACTGACAACCAACAGGAACCAAACAATTTATTTTGTTAGGCCTTGTACCCATTCTGCAAAAAGTTTTCAATCAATCAATCAATCAATCAATCAATCAATCAGCTCATGCAGTCTGTGGCACCTGGAGCGAAGCTGCATCCGCTTGTGTCCTCTCATAGACTTTGTATGCATTCCTGTTTTGCGTTGTATTTGAAGAGAATGTCATGTTAAATCTGGATTTAGTACCACCAGGCGCCCGATAGAGGGCAGCAAAGACTGTGAATGAGCTGTCCCCGAAGTCTCTTTTTGGGATTCGAATTTGGCAGGGTTTTTCTAACAGACCTTCGAACCATCGTTTTTAATTAGGGATGCACCGAATGGGAAATTCTTGGCCGAAACCGATACCGAAAATAAAAAACATTTGGCCGAAAACCGAATGGCCGAAAATGATTAATATAAATATATATATAATGTATTTTTTTTTTTTCAGCTACCTGATTATGGCAAAAGACATGATTATGGCTAAACTTAACTTAAATAATATTAATAATCACTATTATGGGCCCATAAAACATTTATTCAGCACTTTTGAATGCATACATTAATTTCAGACTGACTGCTGAAAGATTGTACAATTTAAACATTTTCTCTTTGCATACAACAAAATGTGCATTAAAGTCAAGTGCATTTTCTTTTCTCTGTAGGATTCTCTTTGACATTCTGTGATATATTTTCGGTGCTAAAACCCTTTCGGCCGAAAGCCGAAGAGAGAGAGAGAGAGAGAGAGAGAGAGACACTAACCCTCACTGGGACCAGCTTGGTTGACATTCAACCAGCTCCAGATCCCTCCGTTCAAACAACCAAATCTGCCTAAAAATCCCTGAAGGGAAATCGGGCTTTCGCAGTCGCAGCACCAACCCTCTGGAACAAGCTCCCACTCAACCTGAAATCTGCAAGCACTCTACGGACCTTTAAGGCCATGCTCAAAACCCACCTTTTCGCCATAAACAATCCATGAGCTAGTTTTTTTTATTGTTGTATGTGTGGTGTATTATGCCTGTCTGTTCTCTATCTGCTTGGTTGGACTGCATGTATTTTTTGTTTTCGTATTGTTCCTGTCTTTTTTTGTTTCTCTTTCTCTCCCGGGATGCGCCCCGGGCCGATGCAACCATTGGTTGAGGGGCGCAATATAAATAAATGTATCATATCATATCATTAGCAGCTAACGTTAGTTTAGGTCACCGAACTGTCACATATGCATCTAAATAATTTGTCCGGTTCCCTGAGGAAGTACAGGCGCTGCTGGGCCTTTTTGATGATGGCAGTGGTGTTAATGTCGTATTTGAGTTTATTGCTGATGTGGGTGCTGAGGAACTTGAATGATTCAGTTAGGGTTATGGGTTGGTCTGAGATGGTTATTGGGAGTATGGGTGTTGAGTCCTGAACATACACTTTGACTGGTGTTTTTGATAGGGTTTACGGCTACGTTTGAAAAAGAAACACAACATCACTTACCGTGTTACACAGACTGTATTGATCTATTTGTGCGACGTTAAATACATCTCGGCCCCGTACCGATCGGGCGTAACACATTCGGTGCCAGACCTGAGATATCCCGGGTTAACTCGCCATGCGTTGGGCGCCAGACCCGAGATATCTCGGGTTTTGGTCGTTATTTCTTTTATTCGATATTTTTATTCATTTCAGGCACACAGACCTCAGGGGTTACCATAGGGAATCATTCTGAGATCGCCAGAGTGCAATACCGGCGGCATCCTGCTAGGTGGCAGTATCGCCCACCCTTTGAAACCCTCCTTCACACCGGGTGTTACACTTAAATCCCTCCGGGCGCCATATTTTGGGTCAGGCAAGTCTAGCGGTTCACCCGATCACATTGAAACGCGTCCAATGACCCTCCATGCATGTGTGTGCCGGATTATGTCGAGGACACGATGGACACCAATACTGGAAATCGCAATCAGACAATTGGAATATTCTTTTTTGAATACCCCCAAATGTAAGGACTATATGACATCAATTCCAGCTTGATCGTACAATGTTTTCATATCGATCCAGCTGATAATGGCTGGCGCCCAATGTGTTAACAGGTTTAGAGCATGCCCTCTCTATTATCTTCTTAAATCTCAAGACAGCTACATAACATCTCTCCTGGTATGTACTGTATAGTCTCACCACCAGCCTTTATTATAGAACCTAAATGAATATTTTTATTTTATCCACTTTTTCTCCTCTTTTTCTATTTTTTCTCCCATCCCAATTTTTCGCTGTGCCAATTCTCCCCTCCCCTGTCTTGAACGTTGCTCGCATATGCCCCCCACTGGCCAGTTGTAGGGAGGATAGAAGCCTTGCATCACGTGTCCCCTCCGATACATGTGGAGGCAGCCTGTCACATCTTTTCCCCTGCCAGCGCCGACTTTCATTGGCGTAACGTGTGGGAGGCTCACACTACCCCCGCCATTTCCTGTCTCTGCTGTGCAGCGTCCCCCAACCGACCTGTAGGAGTCGCTGTCCACAACGTCCAGATTACCACCCATCGACTTCCACCCGCTAACTCTGCCAATTGAGTTAGTATGACGGCCGGCCCAAGCCGGAGGCGACGCCGACAGCCGGATTCGAACCCGGTGTCTCTTGCGTTGGTGACGAGCGCAATGTCCGCTGTGCCACCCAGCCGCCTCTAAATGAACATATTTCAAATACAACTAATGAACCAATCTCAAGAAAAAACACATTCAGAAGTATCTAAGTAACTACGTATATGCACTGTAGCAATGACATGTTAAAACAGGGCTTTCCTAGCTGACGAGCTATCTCACCTGTATTCTTTGCCAAGGCATCCTTTATGGTGATAAAATTCTTGAGAGATTTAGACATCTTGCAGCCTGCGATTGTCAGGTGCCCAGTATGCAAGAAGTAACGCACCCAGTGGTCGTTGTCATAGAAAGCCTGTGAGGAAAAGAAACACATTTAAAATGAATTAAAGTTTCACAGGTAAGCCTGACATACAACCACCTTTACCGTACACACAAACAATTAGCAAAAAGCCATTTTAAACAGTGCAAGCTGAGAGCCTCATTTAAATGTGTCTCGATTCCAAATCATTGTGAATGTTTCTGCTAAGCTTGTCGAACAATCATCTGTGTCACTACACTTGTAAAGAGAAAAACACGTATTTACAGACATAGCTCTTACCTCGGACTGAGCCAACTCATTGTCATGATGGGGGAATCTGAGATCGAACCCCCCTCCGTGGATATCCATGGACTCTCCCAAGACAGAGCCAGCCATGGCTGAACATTCAATATGCCAGCCGGGCCTCCCCTGTCAAAACAAACAGGACTTTTATCCTTTTATCAACCTTTAAACAATGGATATGCGTTTATTAATGCAGGAAATTGGAATACATATTTCTTTGCACAATACTGCACATTCTAATTTAGTGTATACCCTACTACAATCCTGCAGAATTGTACAGCCCTGTCCTATTATATTCCATTGTATTTTATTCTACTTTAATTGTCTAGTAATGTTGATGCACCGAAAGACCAAGACTAATTCCTTGTATGTGCAGCTTACTTGGCGATAACGACATTTCTTATCCTGAGTTTAGGTTAATTGATACAGCTCTACACAAGTTCCATTTGTTATCTAGCTATAGTGGAACCTAAGCATTAAATCTCTATATCCATTTGAAGCACTACTCAGATTTTCTTTCATCAAATTTGGATTCTTAACCTGTTAAGCTGTAGCCCTATTTTCAGAAATTTCCCCTAAAGGTACATGCCCAAGTAAATGGAAGATTGCTCCACTTCTACAAGGTCAATTTGCATGTTCTTTTTGTGATGAAACAAAGGAGAATATAAATTATGATTTTCTTTGCATCTTTGCCGGTGAATAACACCATGTTACAATTGTGCAACCACCGAGCTCGCTCACTGAGCTCATTCACCACGTTCTTGAGATAAAGTGTACAAAAATCTAAGCAAATGAATAAAGGAAAGATGATTAAACAGAAGGAATTGTAGATACAGTAATAAATTATAATCCATTTGAATTATAAATTCATATTTGACCTTGAACTTGACCTTATTATGGCCAAATCATACATCTATGGATAGGGAAAAAGCTCCTCATTCCAATGACAGTGTTAAATCTGGATTTAGTCATTTCCTCACGTTTTTTTGATAAGAGAGATAGAATCCGCATTTTCCCGATAAATTCTTATTTTCGGTAAATCTTAAAAACATCTGTAAACAAATGTAGTGCTGAAAATCACTCTTGGCTACATTTGAAAAATAAACACAACATTAATTAATACGGTCTGTATTGATCGATTTATGATAAAAACAGCAGGGTCCCCCAATTGGGACCCTACAGCTTATTAAAAGGTATGATTTGAATATGTTAAATATGTATATGGGAACAGATGTATTATCCAGTACGAGAATTAAATCATACCATAAATCCATCTCTACAGAATGTATGAATTAATGTTGCGTTTTCTTTTCAAATGTAGTAAAGACCCTAACCGTGTCAAAACAGCAGTCCACTTATTATTGTATACATGAGTCTCTGAAATAAAATTGAAAACAACAATAATCAGGGCTCGGAATTAACTTTTTTACTTGGTAGCACTGGTGCTCCCAACTTCAAAAGGTTTGTGGAACACCAGCTAAAATGTAGGAGCACCCACCAAAATGTACGGAGCACCAACAATATATTTTTGTATCCACTTTTTCTCCTCCTGTTTTTCGGTGTTTTTCTCCCATCCCAATTTAGTCGTCATGCCAATTCCCCCCTCCCCTTCCTGGTCATTGCTCGCATGTGCCCCCCACTGGTCGGTCTAGGGAGGGTTGATAGATACCATCACATGTCCCCTCCGATACATGCGGAGTCAGCCAGCCACTTCTTTTCACCTGCCAGCGCGGACTCTCATTGGTGAGGTGTAACGTGTGGGAGGCTCACACTACCCTCACCATCTCCCTTCCTCGCTGTGCAGGCGCCCTGACCGACCTGTAGGGGTCGCTGTTTACAATGACCAGATTACCACCCACCGGCTTCCCTCCCGCTGACTCTGCCAATTGAGCCAGTATGACGGCCGGCCAAGCCGGAGGCAATGCTGACAGCCGGATTCGATACCAGTGTCTCTCGCGTTGGTGACGAGCGCTTAGTCCGCTGCGCCACCCAGCCCAGGGCTCCAGACTAACTTTTTACATTGGTTGCACCAGTGCACCTAACTTTTTCATTTAGGTGCACCCAAAAAATTTCACTGCGCCTTTTGTTGCTGCAATAATACATTTTAAGCATTACCTTTACCGTTACCTTTTTTGTCAGTTCCCATACACATTAGTAATTTCTTAAGATGTTATGTAAATGATTGTAAACAAACAGGAATAAGACAGGTACAAGCACCGCAAAATGTTTCTTTACAAAAAAACGATCTATAGTTCTCTTCATTTTGATTAAATTACGCGCTTGTAGCTAGTAAGTGAACTTGTGGTGTCGCTCAATGAGGAGTGTGAAAACAAAATTAAGGTGGCTGGTAGATTTAAAAAACTACCAGCCAGAAATTATAAATAGCTTTTTAGTATATCGCCATGTGTTATTATTACTATATACTCTCTCATGCAATTTTCAATTAATATCATAAACAACATAAGGAATATTAGCATAATTTTGAGTGGACTGAAGGAATAAGTCAGCGTTAATAGTTTAAAATGCAGATAATTTATTCAAACATGTATATTTAGTGTAGTGCTGTCCTAAATATAATTGTATATGCTTTGAATACTACTTGGTGTTTCCTAACGAGTATTCGAAACAATAAGATTAACATTTCATAATTAACCAATCAATCACAAATCATGAGTGTTGGCTACCATTCTGTTCTATCCAGTAGCAACCAGAGACCGTCACTGTCAAATTTCGTTGGCAACATGCATTCTGAATCACCGTTTTATGAGACTAGGAGAAGTGGGGTCGGGAGAGAGACAGAGACAGAGGCACATACTGAGTGTACAAACTAGCGAATGTACAGAGAGAGGGACGTTCGGGGAGGGGGGGGGGGGAGGTCGCACCAGAACAATTATTTGCACTCGGACAAATGCTCCCAATTATATTTTGAGGTCGCACAGATTGAATTTCGGGAGCATATTTCGAGCCCTGAATAATGATAAAATATCTAAATATCTCAAATAAAATATACTAAAACGAGGAAGAGAAAGAACAGCATTCCAGTCAGACTCACCTTCCCCCAGGGGGAGTCCCATGACGGTTCTCCGGGCTTGGAGGCTTTCCACAGGGCGAAGTCGTTCTGGGACCGCTTCTCACTCAACCGGTCAGCAGAGATGCTCAGGTCTCCTAAAGTGTCAGATGGATTTAGAAATGTCTTGACAACCAGTCTGAGAATGTCGGGAGGACTGGTCCTCAAGTCCCTTCACTGGCTCCCTGTCTCACTCAGGATCAAGTACAAAGTCTCCCCGCTCACTCACCAATGCCTCCACGGAAACCCCCCCCTCTACCTTAAAGAACTCATCACCCCTCACTGCTCCTCACGACATCTTCGCTCCGGCCAGGCAAACCTCCTCCAGCGCCCAAGGACCAAACTCTGCACTATGGGAGATCGGGCTTTCTGCTCATCCAATCCCAGTCTGTGGAATGCTCTCCCTGACCACCTGAGAGCACCAGACTGTGGATGCTTTTAAAAAGGGCCTCAATACTCATCTTTTTAATAGAGCCTCTTGTTGATTTTTATCTAGTTTTAGCTCCACACATTGTATGTTCTTTTACCGGTTTTAGCCCTTCTTATTTTATGTTTTACTCTTTTTACTCCTTACTAGTTTTAGTCTTGCTTATTTTATATATATATATATATATATATATATATATATATATATATATATATATATATATATATATATATATATATATATATATATAAAATGTACTCTCTTGCTAGTTTTTATGTTCTTTTCAAATGTAGTGCTTTCAGATTTGCTCCACAACTATAAAGCGCCCTACAAATCAAATATATTATTATTAGTGACCGACTGATCTTCAAGAGTTGTAAAAATCCAAACATTTACCCTCTCCCTCCTGTAAAGCGGTCTGGTCACCGACTGCTTCAGGCACCAGTTTGCCGTACGAGTGCTTGTGACTGCCGTCGAATCTTGCCGTGTCGAAGTAAACGGAGCCGTTGGATTCATAGCTGCGAGAATGAGAAAAGTTCAAGTTCAAGTTTTGCTTTATTTGTCACAAGGTACCAGGGCTGACCTCGACTAGTCGAATAGTCGACTAATCCATCGAAAGGAGCCGTAGTCGACTGCCAACCTCTTGGTCGAATGCAAACAAATAAAAAATTATTACCGTAATTCCTCTAATAGTAACCCCGGCTTGTATTTGTTTAAACTGTAGCGGGTACCAGGCTTGTATTAGGAGGAGGCCTGTATAAGAGGGAGGCCTATATTTCAAATTTTCAAACGGATCATAATGAATAAATCAACATTTTGTGTCAGTTTGAACCCAGTAAAATGTACTGGGTTCATTTATTGAAACCAAGTACTGTATGAAATAGTAAACAGTGCAATTACAGGTGGTCACTGGTCATTTCAACGTTTTCAAAGTGAAATCAAGTAACTAGCTCAGTATGCAGCTCAGTATATTAGTAACCCGGCTTGTATTAGGAGGCCGGCTTATAATTGCTTAGCTCAAGAGCGCACCCGGCCATTAATAGAGACCCGGCTTGTATTTGAGACCCGGTTACTATTAGAGGAATTACGGTATATATATATATATATATATATATATATTTTTTTTTTTTTTTTTTTTTAATCATTCTTTCCAAAAGCAAAGAGGCCTAGAAGCGTGGCTAATGCTAATGGAGCACATACCAGCGAGGCTAACTGCCTAAGAAAACTGGCACAGAGGCACTGAAAGAGGATTTCACACACTAGACATATCAAGATGTAGCCATCAGTGGACCAATTGCATGCTTTCGCAGAGGACAAGGAGCACAAGAAGCCTTCAGTCGACTTCTTCAGACATTAAGCCCTCCCCACAGCCCAAATGGAATGATCCCCCCCAAAAATAAAAAGATAATAATTTTAAAAAGAAAATGCATTCGGGGGGGGGGTAGTCGACTACCAGTCGACTATCTGCCAATTTCGGCCAATCAAAGTCGACTATACAAATCCTTAGTCATACCTTAGGTACATTATAGTGAAATGCTTGGTTCTGTATGACCCTCCTGAGTGTGCTTCATACAGTAAAAAGTAAAAGAATAAAGACCAAACACTATACAAAATATACAATATACAAAACTAAAATGTACCAAATGCAAAAATGAGGTAGAGAGCTAGTGCAAATCCTTTAGTAGTAAATAGATTAAAAAAAAATGGTGTAGTGTTAAAACAAGAACTCTATATGATGTTGTGCTTATTATGGAAGACAATCTGGATGTGATCGGGTGGAGAGATCAGAGGTAAGTTGCTTCCTTACGCGTAGCTGTTGGAGACGATCTTCTTCACAAAGTCCACGATCTCTGGCACATATTCACTGACCCGCGTCAGGACATCGGGGGGAAGGACCTGGCGTCACAGACAGAGTTTAATTACAACTACTGACCATATTCACTGACCCGCGTCAGGACATCGGGGGGAAGGACCTGACGCCACAGACAGAGTTTAATTACAACTACTGACCATATTCACTGACCCGCGTCAGTGCAGTACATCGGGGGGAAGGACCTGACGCCACAGACAGAGTTTAATTACAACTACTGACCATATTCACTGACCCGCGTCAGTGCAGTACATCGGGGGGAAGGACCTGACGCCACAGACAGAGTTTAATTACAACTACTGACCATATTCACTGACCCGCGTCAGTGCAGGACATCGGGGGGAAGGACCTGACGCCACAGACAGAGTTTAATTACAACTACTGCCCATATTCATTGACCCGCGTCAGTGCAGTACATCGGGGGGAAGGACCTGGCGTCACAGACAGAGTTTAATTACAACTACTGCCCATATTCACACGCCGGCCATTTTGTCATGCTCTAAAGCAGTGGTTCTCAACTGGTCTAGCCTCGGGACCCAACATTTTCCTTAGTCATTAAGTCGCGACCCAAATTTCTTAACCACTATGATTTTTTATTTTTTTTGCAGTAATACACAATCTTTCATGCATTGTTAAAAACATGAAATAAACTCAAAGTGCAACTAGGGCTAAAAACCCAATGAAATAAAATAATAATAAATAATATATGCTTCTTAGCAGATTTCTTAGCTTAACATAACAGACCTAAGTTTGGGGGAACTAATGGGATAACTGGGGTTGCAACAAAAGTGCAACTAGGGCTAAAAACACAATGAAATAAATAATAATAATAATAATAATAATAATAATAATAATAATAATAATAATAATAATAATAATAATAATAATAATAATAATAATAATAATAATAATAATAATAATAATAATAATAATAATAATAATAATAATAATAAATAATATATCCTTCTTAGCAGACTTCTTAGCTTAACATCCCAGGGAACTAATGGGATAACTGGGGATGTTGTTTGCTCCTGACAAGAGTCTCAAAGTCTGGGGTGATGGTAGACAAAGCAACTCTGAGGTCATGCTCAATGTCCAATCTGTTCCTCTGCTTTGTCTTAAGCCACTTCCACAAAGATAGGTAGCAAAAAAAAAATTATAAAAAAAAAAAAAAAAAAAAAAAAATTAAAACATTTTTTATTTTATTTTTTACAACACACATCCGCGACCCAATCAAAATGACCCCGCGACCCACTTTTGGGTCGCGACCCACCAGTTGAGAAACACTGCTCTAAAGTGCAATAACAAGCATGGCTCTTTTGCCTAAGATAAGGTGTTCCTTTATTGATCCCCTTGGGGAAATGCAGGCAGTATAGCAGCACGGGGAAGGGGTGGTACAGGTATGGGCATGGTAATAGTAAATAAATTAAACATAAATATAGGCAATAAAATTATAGTACAGTAGAAGAGTGTAAACAATAAGCAGTGTAAACAATACAATTAACTCTGAATATAAGCAGGTAGGCAGTGTGATCAAAGGTGCAGATGAGGGTCTGTATGCCCAATCAGTTATATTATATGTTACAATAAATATGGTCAATCATTTATAATCTGAATATATACTATGAGTAAGTAAAGTACACAGTATACACAGCAGCAGGTGCAGTAAACATAAGGTACCCTTATCTAAAGGTCACAGTTTAACGGCAGTCAGATTCTACTTTTAATCAGGATATGGATCATTGATCATTAATTTAGATGGACATTATAACAATAGCAAAAAGAAAACAAAAGATTTTAAGCTTCCACCTACATTCAGTGTCTCCATGTCTGTGTGGTACTCTCCCTCCCAGTACTTAGGAAGAATAGAGAAGATGGAGTTCTCTGTAACCTGGCTGCCAAACTGGGCGTCAAGCCATTCAGCCAGCAGGTCCTTGGCTTGCTCCAACAACACCTTTTGAATCAAAGACACAAGGACACAAATCATACCTACATCACATTCTGTTTAGCCTTTTAGCGTAAAGGCTAGCATAAAGAATATACGTTGTGTATCATGTTTAGTCTATAGTTTTAGTTTATAGTCTATAGTTTATAGCTATTTATACAGTTAGCATAGTATAGATAGAATATACATTGTGTATTATGTTTACAAATCTACTACGGTTGAGGAGCCCCGAAATGAACAAACACTGTGGGCTAGATCCACAAAGAATGGCTTGCACGGTGCTAGTTGCACCCTACTTACAATTCATTATGAATTGAAAATGGGGGACCCTGGTGTAAACAAGACGAAAGTTGTTCTCTGGTCTGCATCCCCTTAACAATTGTGTGTATTGAGCCTTACTGTATTGTACCCATTCTGCAATCTGTTAATAAAGTTTTCAATCAATCAATCAATCAATCAATCAATCAATCAATCAATCAATCAATCTCTTAGCTGGACACGGTGAGAGCACTCCTCTTAACACATTCAGAGCCGGCCGGATATGACCAAATTAGGGCTTGTAGGCCAGCACTTTAATCAATGGGAGGACGGGGATATTTGCGAACGCTTAAACTATATCTTAAATTATGACTATGGGTCTAATACACCTGTTGCTTATCAATGACTTGCTTGCAGTCAACATGTACGAAACAGATTGTTTTTTCATCTGTACATTTCTGTTGTATACCGTTTTGAATACGAGTATAGTTTTGGAGATTTCTATTTTTTTTTTAACCCGACTATCATCGTGATTGGCACGGAATGGGTTAAGCCAAAGCTCATTTATCTTGCACGTATTTTGCATTAATTGTTTATACTATTAAACCTATTTTGATCAGAAGATCCGTCCACGATATAATTGATCAATCGTAATCCACCACAACATCCAGGTCTTACCTGGGCCAGAGGCTGTATGACCTCCGCTGACGCGTTGCTCTTCACCGCTGCCTGCAGGGGGTCGAGGGCGGAGGCCACGGCTGCTTTTAGTCTCTCCAGCATCTGCTTCTTATCGGGATCCGTGACCTCGGCGAGCTGGGCCTCGAAGGGCTGCATGACGTAGTGATTTACAAACACGCAGCTGTGAGAAAAACCTTTTAAAAACACATTTTGAAAACAACGTCGTTCCTCACTGCAGGTCCTAATATACTGTAGGGGTCAGGGGTCGGCAACCTTTACAAAAGAGCCACTTCTCCCCCCTCCCGCAAAATAAAATGCTCAGGGAGCCGCACAACCTATTTACCCTTAAAATGAAGGTAACACAGTGTATATAACGTTTTATATATCCCCAAGCATACCCCACATTTAGCATAAAATGCCTGACAATTGCCTACCCAAAGTAATTTGCGATTTATTATACTTTATACTTATAGCACACAGTTTTTGTTGCATTAATGGAATTATAAAGCAACAAAGAAAAATGTTGACTTTTTATTGCTGGTTTTACCTGTTATAACAAAGGAACACCTCAAACTCGTATGAAGAGGAGAAAAAAAGACTGGCTGTGTAGACCTATTTTTTAATAAAACACAGAAGAGGAGACAAAACACTGGTGTCTGTAGACCGACTTTGAAATAAAACCCTGAACTATTCAGGTATATTTGAGTCCTTCCCTTATTTGTGGAAAATATATAAAATAAAATAAAAGTCGTTGTTCGCAAATTTCTCACCACATATCAGGTAAGCCTGCGTCGTTAGTCGTGAAAGCAAATTAATCTGTCCACGCTGAATTAAACCCTCTATTTTCCTCAGACTTTACTTTTTTTGGATTTATCCATGGTTAGCTTACTGGGGGGTCTGCCACTTGCAGAAGGCAGGGAGAGGCGCGGGGTGTGACGTACTGTATAGTTTGGTTGATGAAATATTTGTGTTGACTAAATATTTTAGTTGATGAAATATTTTTTCATTTCAGTGTCACAGTATGACATCGATCTCCAAAATAAGAGAACAAAATAATGTTTTTATATATATATATATATATATATATATTTTTTTTTTTTGGGCCAGGGAGCCGCAGCTGATTGGCTAAAGAGCCGCAGGTTGCCGACCCCTGCTGTAGATGTAAGACGACGTGACGAAGGACAAGAAATACAAAATAATGGAAAGTGTGTACGGTCCTATTCTGCAAGCAACGATGATGATGATTAACAGTGTTTGGGTAGTATATGATTTACTTGATACTAGTGATGCACTGATGTGAAAATTGTGGCCGATACCGATAACCGATATTAACATTGCTGTTCTGACCGATACCGATATTTACCGATGTCGATATCTCTGTATAGAAAACACTTTTTTATGATAATCAAATAAAGAGCTATTTTTCAAAACGCATTTTCTTTTTACTTTTGTAACTTATTTTCAGAAATGACTGATATTTTGAAACTATTCAAGGCCAAAACATGAAAAAAATAAAGAATAAAAAAGATATATATATATATATATTTTTTTTTTATATCGGCCCTATCTTGATATCGGACCGATACCGATGTGTAAAAAAACGGGCATATCGGCCGATATCATATCGGTGGCCGATATATCGTGCATCACTACTTGATACCCAAGTAAATCATATACTACCCAAACACTGTTAATGTAGCCATACTGTATAGACGAGCATGAGTTTCATTATCCTCTATGTATTAAAGAAAATAAACAAACGTTCAAACTTTAAATCAGGGGTCGACAATTAGGTTTGCCCACGGGCCACTTTTTCCCCAAGCCATTGTATGGCGGGCCAGAACCAAAAACAATGGCTAATTTAATATAATGATAGTGAAAAATTTCAAAATAAACGAGCTGCATAGGTGGCATAATAAACTGTAAACGACATATACATGTTTGCACTGAACATTATACCTTTGTCTTTTTTCCATTGTATTTAAAGCGCCTCTCTCTATCGGTCTATCCTACATTACGCGCAACCGTCTATCTGACGGCCACGGACCGGTTTAATGTTGAATGTTTAATGTTAAAACTATCGATTTATATGGAATTCGTTAAACTTATCCGTTGTCTTACTTATCTCCTGCCTTAACGACTACAGACCAATTGCCCTCACATCCGTAGTAATGAAATCATTTGAACGCATCATTCTCACCCACCTTAAAACCAGCACCACCCCCCCTCATGGACCCACATCAATTTGCCTACAGAACCAACAGGTCTGTGGAAGACACAGTCAACACAGCCACTCGTCACCTGCTGCAACACCTGGAAACCCGCAACTCATATGCCCGCATTCTGGTCATGGACTTCAGTTCCGCATTCAACCCAATTATCCCAGCCAAACTCATCAATAAACTACTGGACATGAACATTGACCCCTGCATCTGTCACTGGATCCACAGCTTCCTCTCCAACAGACAACAGAAGGTCAAAATAAACAACATCACATCCCACCCTCTATATCTCAGCACAGGAGCCCCCCAAGGCTGCGTCCTTTCACCCTGGCTTTTCTCCCTATACACCAACCTGCTCATATCCCTCCACAACTCCGTCAAAATATACAAATATGCAGACGACACAACCCTTATAGGCCTCATCACAGACAATAATGAAACAGAATACCGTACACAAATCAACCACACAATCACCTGGTGCACAGACAATAACCTCCTCCTCAACTCATCAAAAACCCAAGAACTCATCATCGACTTCAGACGCCAGCCAAACCCCCATATCCATCTCCGGCAAACCCATAATCACCACAGACTCCTTCAAATTTCTCGGCACCCACATAAGCAATAACCTCAAATGGAAAACCAACACAGACCACGTCCACAAAAAAGCCAATCAAAGACTCTTCTTCCTCCGCCAGCTCAAAAAATACAAAGTCAGAAAACATCTCCTGCTCCGCTTCTACCAGGCTATCATTCAAAGCATCCTCACCTTCTCCATAACAGTTTGGTACAGCAGTCTGGACACTCACTCCAAAAACAAACTCCAAAGAATAATCAATAAATCCTCCAAAATAATCCGCACCCCCCTCCCATCTCTCGAATCACTCCACCGCCAAAGCACAATTAGAAGAGCTAGAAAAATTATCTCTGACCCCACTCACCCAGCACACCATGTCTTCCAGCTGCTACCCTCCGGGAGGCGCTACAGATCCCTGACCACCAAAACATCCCGCTTTAAAAACAGCTTCTTCCCCACTGCCATACGGACACTGAACTCCCTGTAGCACCCCCCCCCCCCCCCCCAACCCCCCCTACCTCTGTTGCTATGGACATGGACATAAACTCTGAACTTTGATATTGAGGTCTTGTAATTGTGTATTTATGTATTTAACTGCATGTAGTATGTACGTAATGTAAGTGATGTTCTATGTTGGAACAATGCTGTAACATGCTGCACTAAAATTCCACCAGCCTGGCTGGGTGGTCATTAAAGATAATTGATTGATTGATTGATTGATTGATTATTATACTTATTGAATCTCAAAAAAGCCTCTTGTTAAATGAGACGGTCTGGTCTACGGAGGAGACTGGGGCTGACGCATCCAGATTGGGGAATCCCCCGCGATCGATTATTGACACTTCCGCTAAATATATTAATCTAATTTAATTGTATGTGCTCACAATGTTCCCTTCCATCTGTATGCGAGTCATCCTTTTCACCGACTGACGCATAAAAACCTTGAGAACTGCCTGCGGATTAAAGTGACGTCCATATCACCAGATATCCAACGAATAGTGACTGACGGGAGATGCCACTTTTCACTAGTCACTAAGTGAATACTAAGCCTGTTATTGCCAAATTGTTTAAAGTTTAATTGCCTTGTTTTTGCAATGTTTTTAATTGCATTACTGTTTAACACTTTTATTGCCCAACCCAAGTTTTCTCGGGTTTACCCCCCCGCGGGTTGAATGCCCACTCACGAGAATTCTCGTATTTTCTCGTTTTTTTTTATTTATTAGCGATCTGAAATCATATTTCATCAACCGAGTCTACCGTTTGAAATTCAACCACTCCAGGCGCTCAGATGTGAAAAAAGCGGCCCCTATCGTCTCCCAGATGGTAATTCACCCTTTTGGATTGAACTCAATGAAGATTAATGAGAAAAAAAATCCCTGACTCCACATTTTACTTCACACTCACGCAGCCGGGGTCGATCAGCTCCACTAGTGAGCCTCATAGCAGCAGGGATTATGTGTTTTTACAGTATACACAGTGAATCAATATAAAAGGATTGATTTTTTCGAATGGCGATCAGGAATTGGAATAATCCATTTGGATACCATCTGATCTCAGGTAAGGAATCTATGTTACCAGTCTTAGGATAATCAGACTAGTTTTCACGGAGATATAAGCTTTTATGTGATTATGTGATATAGCTGATTGACTGTGCGAGCGGTCAGGAAATAGGAGAATCGATTTTCAGCTTGCGGTCAGAGCATGCATGCGTACACATATACTATCGATAATCTAGCGTTTATTTGAAAATGATTCATGACATGGCCGAAAAATGACAACGTTCTAGAATATTCCAGTAAAGGGTGATTATCATGGAATGTCTTAATTTTTCCATGAAAACGAGTGCTTTTCAAAATGAAAACGGAAAACGGAAATGAAGCGATAAAAAAACAATCTGCTACGACAATGTTGACTGGAAAATGAGTCTTTGATAAACGACGGGCAGATTAGACACATAGCCATAATTTAAAACATAGATTAGGCGATATTAACGTTAACATTGAAGTGGTGCTGGGCATTCAAGGAGGTAAAAAGGAATTAAGCTTGGGCAGTGAAAGTGTTAATGCCAAATTGTATTTTTAATTTAGTTAACGAATGTCTCGTAATTCAAATACCTATAGCGCCGTCATTTCAGGAGCTTCTTCAAGCACTCTTTTTGTTTAAAGTTTAATTGCATTGTTTTTGCATTGTTTTTAATTGCATTACTGTTCACATGCATGTGTGGTGCCGTCAGCAGTGATGCCACAGATTACTTGTAAAAGTAATCTGATTACTGATTACTCCTTTAAAAAGTAATCTAAGTTACTTTACTGATTACTTGATTATCAAAGTAACTAGGTTACGAAGTCGTCGTCGTTCCCCCAACAGTTTTTTTTTAAACGCTTTATTGAAAGTGCATAAATTGTTTTTAACTTGTTTCTCTGCACATAACGTAAATTGTTAAACTAGTGCTTCAGCTTCTGTACCATCAAGTATGGTAAAGCAACAGTCTATGATGCTCACAGCATTAGAGCAGCCAGCCAGTGGTTTTACAAAACCAGTGTATCACATGATCATCTAACAAATGCAGGCTGAACTATTCAATTATATCAACTGTAACTATTAAATTGTTTTTATAAATGTCTCTCTATAAACATACAATCAGTCTCTCTTTAACATGTAAATGAACTGTAAATCTGGCAAATAAGAGCTTTTGCTCTGCCACCATCAACCCTCCTGTACCTAGTCGAAGCGTCGGCTAGTGTTGTGATTCCAGATGCTTTCAATGCAATTGGATGTGCTGTTTTTAGCGGTAGACAGTATTTTGTTTCCTCCGCCGTGAAGTAGTGACTGAGGCTACGTTTAGACGAGCGTTTTGGGGTGGAATTCTGAACAGAAACCGCTAAAGTCATCTTGCGGTTTCACTTTTAATTTTGCCAAGCGTTTTGGGGTGGAATTCTCCGACGACGGAGCCCTGCTGTCACACGATTGGCGCATATGTCACATGACGTGCTGTGAAGACCCGCCCTACTCTGCCTCTGATTCGCAGACTGTGGATGGGGAATGTGATTGGGCCAAAGCAGAGTCACTCACAGACAGAGGGACCAGTCACGCCGCGGGACACATTCTTGTATTTAACCCTTTCACTGCCACACCACGTCGCTCCCAAAAGAAAAACAGCTCAAAATGTATTTTTGACTGTAGAAAACGAAATAAAATACTGCATTCCGCCTGCATTATGAATTTATGATGAGATAGTAACGAAATAGTAATGCACAGCCACTTGGACAAGTAACTGCAATCAGATTACTGGCTTTTAAAGATTAACGCGTTAGATTACTATTTTCGGGGAAAAGTAATCAGATTACAATAACGCGTTACTTAGTAACGCGTTACTGGCATCACTGGCCGTCAGTCATGAGTAAAGATAAAGCTTGAATGACTTACTGAACTGGTGTTTTTATTTCATGGACGCGTGTTTCCCATTTCAGCACCACGCGCTGTCCACCTCACTTTGAGCAAGCCTATATATACACGGTACATTGCACCTCACTGCCTATACCTGTTATTCACTCTCAACATGGATAAAACATAAAGTATGCATATAATAAAAATAATATAATGAAAATAAAATAAATATCATATTCTCAAAATAAAACTGACGGGCCAGAAATTATTGCTGGCGGGCCAATTGCGGCCCGCGGCCCGCCTATTGCCGACCCCTGCTGTAAATGGTGCATTTTTATATCTCTTTTATCCAAAGTGTTTTTATAATTATGTTCCTCACACTCACTCACGCACTAGCTGTGCCCACGAAACAAAAACACAATGTACCCACTTGCATGTTACCCCGCCAATCCCATGCGTCACTATATGACCCAGGAAATGGTCACGCTCACCCTTCCCATTCCGATTTCCATAACCGGAAAAAACCAACCCAGGGGCCTCGGGGCGGCTAGGAGCGGGACGCTCAGCCAGTATTCATGTAACTAGGTTATAGAATAACCTTTCGTTACATAGCATACTGGCATTCGCGTCCCGCTCTGCCTTTATTAGATATGGGTAGAGCGGACGCGGAGCCCCGACAAATGCACACCCTGAGGACCCGAAAGCCCAACCAGGGAGGAGGGGAGTCCTTTCCACCCGCCCTTCCTAGTGAAGAGGGGGAGGCAGTCAACTCCACCAAAGTGCGAAAGGAGGGAGCCAGACACCCCTAATTTTCCCTCTGGGATGAATGAAGTATTTCTATTCTATTCTATTCTACATTTAAAAAAAGCTGCGACAATAAAATAATCGGAATCCGTCTGCTTCTTTAAGAAGAGTTAGTCTCACCTGTCCGGCGGTCAGGACGTCCTGCAGGATCTGGGTCGGCGCCGGCTCCTTCTCCCTGTACTCCTCCAGAAGATAGTTCTGCCTGGCGCGCCTGATGATCTGAAAGAACACAGACACAGACGTATAAATTAGGGATGTTCAATATTGGCTTTTTTTTTTTTTTTTTTTTTTTTTGTCTTTTTCCCCCTCCATTTTCCTCCGATTTTTCTCCCATCCCAATGTTAGTCGTATGCCAATTCCCAGTCCCTTCCTGGTCGCTGCGCACTTACCCCCCACAGTCAGATCATCTGGGAGAGTGGAGGCTACCACGTGCTTCCTCCGACACACGTCCAGCCAATCACCGCTTCTTTTCACCTGGCAGCGCGGATTCTCATCGAGAGGGCGTAGCGTGTGGAAGGATCACACTATCCCCCTCGAGTCCTATCCGCGCTTAGCAGGCGCCCCGACCGAACTGTAGGAGTCGCTGTTTACAACGACCCGGACCCACCCCGCCAGCTTCTCCCACCCTCTAATACAGCCAATTGTATTAGTGCAGACGGCCAGCCAAGCTGGTGACAACCCCGGAGCTGTGAGCTGGATTCGAACAGGCAAATCCAGCTCACAGCTCCGGGGCTGGTGACGAACGCAATCTCCGCTCGGCCACCTAACCGCCTTCAATATTGGCTTTTTTACCGATATCCGATATACCGATATTGTCCAACTCTTAATTTCTGATACCGATATATGCGGGGTTAACCCCCCCCCCCCCCCCCCCAAAAAAAGGGAATAATTTCAGGTAATTAACATTACATATCTCTTGTCGTGGAATTAACACAACATTATGCATACTTTTGACAATAAATAAAATAAGAATTTGTTCTTACTTGCTTGCCTGGGTAAATAAAGGTTAAATAAATGTAAAACAAAAGAAAATTAAACCGATATCGATAATTTCCGATATTACATTTTAATGCCAATATCGGCCGATAATATCGGACATCCCTAGTATAAAGTCTTCACACAGGTGAACTCGTATCGTTTCATTTTCATAGTTTCTAGCCTAGAATGAGTTCAGCTCAGTTTGCCAGAGGGGTGTGTGTCGGCGATCACTGTGGTGGTGGGAGCTTTCCCTTTACAGTCCGACTCCGTTATAATCATCACGTTATCATCCGTGAAAAACTGTCAGTCGTTCATGCAGCAGGAGCTGGATGGAACTCTGAGCCTTGTTTACTTTAACCCTTTCACTACCACAATACAGAAGGTTAACCTTTCACTACCACACTACAGACGGTTAACCTTTCACTACCACACTACAGACGGTTAACCTTTCACTACCACACTACAGAAGGTTAACCTTTCACTACCACACTACAGACGGTTAACCTTTCACTACCACACTACAGAAGGTTAACCTTTCACTACCACACTACAGACGGTTAACCTTTCACTACCACACTACATAACCTTTCACTACCACACTACAGACGGTTAACCTTTCACTACCACTACAGAAGGTTAACCTTTCACTACCACACTACAGAAGGTTAACCTTTCACTACCACACTACATAACCTTTCACTACCACACTACAGACGGTTAACCTTTCACTACCACTACAGAAGGTTAACCTTTCACTACCACACTACAGAAGGTTAACCTTTCACTACCACACTACAGAAGGCTAACCTTTCACCACCACACTACAGAAGGTTAACCTTTCACTACCACACTACAGAAGGCTAACCTTTCACTACCACACTACAGAAGGCTAACCTTTCACTACCACACTACAGACGGTTAACCTTTCACTACCACACTACAGAAGGTTAACCTTTCACTACCACTACAGAAGGTTAACCTTTCACTACCACACTACAGAAGGTTAACCTTTCACTACCACACTACAGAAGGCTAACCTTTCACTACCACACTACAGACGGTTAACCTTTCACTACCACACTACAGAAGGTTAACCTTTCACTACCACACTACAGAAGGTTAACCTTTCACTACCACACTACAGAAGGTTAACCTTTCACTACCACACTACAAACGGTTAACCTTTCACTACCACACTACAGACGGTTAACCTTTCACTACCACACTACAGAAGGTTAACCTTTCACTACCACACTACAGAAGGTTAACCTTTCACTACCACACTACAGAAGGTTAACCTTTCACTACCACACTACAGACGGTTAACCTTTCACTACCACACTACAGAAGGTTAACCTTTCACTACCACACTACAGAAGGTTAACCTTTCACTACCACACTACAGAAGGTTAACCTTTCACTACCACACTACAGAAGGTTAACCTTTCACTACCACACTACAGAAGGTTAACCTTTCACTACCACAATACAGAAGGTTAACCTTTCACTACCACACTACAGACGGTTAACCTTTCACTACCACACTACAGAAGGTTAACCTTTCACTACCACACTACAGAAGGTTAACCTTTCACTACCACACTACAAACGGTTAACCTTTCACTACCACACTACAGACGGTTAACCTTTCACTACCACACTACAGAAGGTTAACCTTTCACTACCACACTACAGAAGGTTAACCTTTCACTACCACACTACAGAAGGTTAACCTTTCACTACCACACTACAGACGGTTAACCTTTCACTACCACACTACAGAAGGTTAACCTTTCACTACCACACTACAGAAGGTTAACCTTTCACTACCACACTACAGAAGGTTAACCTTTCACTACCACACTACAGAAGGTTAACCTTTCACTACCACACTACAGAAGGTTAACCTTTCACTACCACACTACAGAAGGTTAACCTTTCACTACCACACTACAGAATGTTAACCTTTCACTACCACACTACAGAAGGTTAACCTTTCACTACCACACTACAGAAGGTTAACCTTTCACTACCACACTACAGAAGGTTAACCTTTCACTACCACACTACAGAAGGCTAACCTTTCACTACCACACTACAGACGGTTAACCTTTCACTACCACACTACAGAAGGTTAACCTTTCACTACCACTACAGAAGGTTAACCTTTCACTACCACACTACAGAAGGTTAACCTTTCACTACCACACTACAGAAGGCTAACCTTTCACTACCACACTACAGACGGTTAACCTTTCACTACCACACTACAGAAGGTTAACCTTTCACTACCACACTACAGAAGGTTAACCTTTCACTACCACACTACAAACGGTTAACCTTTCACTACCACACTACAGACGGTTAACCTTTCACTACCACACTACAGAAGGTTAACCAAAGTTTCACTACTAGGGGTGGAACGGTTCACAAAATCGACGGTTCGGTTCGTATCACGGTTTTAGGTTTACGGTTTTCGGTTCGGTATACGTTGTTTTAATATTTTTTTAAATGTAACACTCCAAAAATACCATACATCAACATAAGATATATACCCTAAAAATAATCAAACTTTTCAGTTATTCTCAAGGACGTAGTCATGCAAAAACTGAAAGAATGAGACCATTTGACATCAGGCACATTATTTTGACAGTGACGGTTAGAGCTAGGAGATATTTTGGTACAGCAAGAGGGGAGGCATTGCTGAGTTAAACATGCTTCTCATTTATTTGGTAAAAAAAAAAGTTTACCTTTAATAATGTTTGGCACACAAAGACCGAACTGACTGAAAAATATAGGCAACATTTGTCAAGTATTAACTTAGTGCAAACAAAATATTATTAAACCTTTCCATTTTTGTGGCCACATTATAGACAAACATTAGTTAGCTTGCGCCTAAAGTTAGTTAGCTCGTAGCTAACGTAACGTTAGCCTAGCTCGAGGCTAACGTTATATAACCGAACAATACACACATGCCCCGGACCGTGGAGGTCGTACCGAAAGGTGTACGGTTCAAATGCGTACCGTTCGGTACAACCTCCACGGTTCGGGGCATGTGTGTATTGTTCGGTACACGGTTCGAATGCGTATACCGTTACACCCCTATTCACTACCACACTACAGAAGGTTAACCTTTCACTACCACACTACAGACGGTTAACTGTCTGTAGTGTGGTAGTGAAAGGGTTAACCAATTTAGCCAAACCCTACGCTCAACTTTCAAGTTTGTCACATAAGGTACATGTACATAATAGTGAAATGCTTGGTTCTGTATGAGCCTCCTGAGATTGTGCTTCATACCAGTGAAAAGTACAAGAATAAAGACCAAACACTATACAAAATATACAATATACAAAACTAAAATGTACAAAATGCTAAAATCTAAATGCAAAAAATTAGGTAGAAGAGGTAGTGCAAATATTTTAGGAATGAATAGATAAAATATGGTGTAATGTTTTAAAAAGGTGTTCAAAGTGAAGAATTTTATATAAGTATTATATATTTTTTTTTATTCACAACTGAATCCACATAGAGATACAATGAAATGCAGAAAAGCTAGAGAAATAACCAGTATACAATTAGAAGATCACTGTCCGACTGCTTATGGAGGTCACTGTACAAGCCTGTACAGATTAACAAGCGCAAATTGCGTGGATCAGTCCTACTTACTTTATCATCGATATCTGTGATATTCATGCAGTAGAGGACGTCGTATTTGAAATAGTCTTTCAGTATCCTTCGCAGTATATCAAAAGATATGTAGGACCTGCAAAATAAAGAGAAAGATGAATCAACATGAAGGATGTTGGAATAGAGGAAATACAAATGAAAAGGTGGTTATGCCACGGGATAAAGAAAACTAAAAACACAGATTAAATGTACTTGGGCCTCAGTCAGCACTATTTTGTATTAGAGAAGGACAGTGAGCTAGCAGTTCCTCAGGTTACACCCTGGTGAACAAAGAGATAATTATAATCCATGTGTTTGTCCACAATCCATGTGTATTCTGCTGTGGTTGGCCACCACAGTAATGTCATAGTCACCCACCATCAACCAGAATATAAAAACAATTCTATTTCAAACAATGGTTTGTATAGAAAGCAGACGGATGGCCTGTCCTGTGCTGAAAAGGGGCAGTTACAGTGTAAACAACAAACGGTGCATTTATACACCTCTTTTATCCAAAGCGCTTTACAATCTTTTGTTCCTCACATTCACCCGTTCACTCACACATCCACACACCGATGGCAACCACGCAAGGTGCCGACCTGCTCATTGGGAGCAATTATGGGTTAAATGTCTTGCTCAAGGACACTTCGACACACTGCCTGGGAGGAGTGGGAATCGAACCAGGAACCTTCCAATCACCAGACAATCGCTCACTGTCGCCCCCAAAACAACAACAACAACAGCTACTATGCACACAGCTCATCAACTCTCCTCCGCTTCACCTCAGATGCCCACGGACAACCATTCATGTGGAATTGTGCTTCATTACCGCCACAGTCGGGAGGAACATGCATGTTGGGAGGAACACATATGTAGGGAGGAACATGCATGTTGGGAGGAACACATAGGTAGGGAGGAACATGCATGTTGAGAGGAACACATATGTAAGGAGGAACTAGGGATGAGTTCGAATTTTAGAATAGTCGTGCCAGTCTCCACGTTCAATTTTCATGTTAGAGTCGAAAAATATGTATATAATAATTTTTTTTACAATAATTTTTTTGTGTGCAATACCCTTTGATTTTAATTATCCATTCTATTAAAAAGAATAACTGAATTGAACTGAAACTGAACATTTTAACTGAATTTAAACTGAAACAGAAAATAACAATTTCGTGTTTCTTTTTACATTTTTTGGGGGACGGGGGGGGGGGGGACGGGGGGCGGCGAGGGTTACATTTTCGAATATTGGGTCTTAAGAACAGTCAACTATTCGAAAATGATTTTGGTCGGTCATGCACATCCAGTGGCGGACTGGGACCATAATTCCTACCGGGAATTTGACTCAGGCAGGCCCATAACCGCAATCTCAGCATCCAAATCATCCATCAGAGTTAGTTGTTCTATTTCACGGTGAGGTTCCAACAAACTGTCTTCTTTAACTCCCAGTACATCCAATAAAGTGCTCAAGTGATCAACATTCAGAGTTTCCTTGTCAATTTCAATGTCCATCTGATTAAAAAAACGTGTAGTAACACCTCCGACTACCCGACACCTCTGACGACCCGACCATGACGACCTCAGCCGACACAGACAGGGTCAGAACAGCGTTGGCGGTCCAGATTGAATTAACCAACGACCACAGGAGTCGGAGGTGGCAGTTCCCTCCGTACAGGACCATCTCGACCGGTGCCGTCGGGTCTGGGAGATCGCCAGGACTGCGCTGCTCCGGTCATCGGAGCGCGCCAGTCGTGGGGCTGACCGCCGCCGGGTCCCTGCGCCGACGTACCGCCCTGGGCAGAGGGTGTGGCTTTCCGCAAAGGACCTTCCGCTTCGGTCCTTGGCCAAGAAGCTTAACCCCCGGTTCGTCGGTCCTTTTGAGGTTCTGAAGGTACTCAGTCCGGCGGCGGTGAGGCTTAAGCTTCCTGCGTCCATGCGCATTCACCCCGTTTTCCATGTGTCCCGAGTTAAGCCTGTCTCTCTCGGTCCCCTGATGCCTCCTGCTCCGGAACCACCTCCTCCCGTGATGGTGGACGGTCACCCCCAGTGGCAGGTCCGCCGGTTGATGGGCGTTCGACGGCGGGGTCGGGGGTTCCAGTACCTGGTGGACTGGGAGGGGTACGGCCCGGAGGAACGGAGCTGGGTCTCCCGCCAGCTCATCGTGGATACCGGCCTAATCACCGACTTCCATCGTGCCCATCCGGGCGAGCCGGGTCGGGCTGGTCGCCGGGTGGCTCCCGTGGAGGGGGGGGTACTGTGAGGTTTGGTTCGTTCCCCGCCACACGCTCTCCTGAGGTAGGGTGCTGATTGGTGCATTCCCCGCCACACGCTTTTTGAGCGATTGCCACTTTCATCACGCAGCTGTCATAGTTTGTGATTAGCGCCCCAGAGGGCTTTATATACCTGGACCTTCCTTCTATCGTTGTCGGGTCGTTCTGGAATACAACTGCATTTGCCTGCTTTTTCCCTGTTGCTGTTCCTGGTCTACTTTCTCTCCAGGACCTTTCTGTGGAGAACCGCTGTTGAGAACCTTGTTCCCCGTTTGGAGCTGCGCCTCGTTTTACCCGCTTTACGCGTTGCGCTTGGGTGAGTGGAACCAAACCCCTCTGGATTATTCTGATTGTGTGTTTTAGAAGAGACACTGAAGATTTCGTTTTGTTTGCACTGACTCAGCTAAGTCGTGTGTTGTGGGGAACACTGAAGACTGTCACTGTCAATTGGTTCTGGACACAGCTAAGGGAGGAGGGAACCACACTGCCTCTGTGTTTCGTTGGACTGTTTCTGATACCTCTCTCTCTCTCTCCGTTTTCCACCTTGAGTTAAAGCTGGGAGTATCTGCAGAGCCGCTAAAACGTCACATGCCAATTCCCCACCGCCATCACCAGGAGGATTCTGCAGAGCCGCAGATGACTCTGCCAAAGGCAGTCTCCCTGTTTGTTTGATAATAGTACTTACCCTTTTTTTGACTCTGTAAATAAATACGCCCTAGTATTTGGCTAACTCTGAACTACCTGTCTGTGCCGTTGCGTTTGAGGTCGGTTACAAACCATAACATGACTGCGCCCTGCTTTCGTCTCATTCTTTCAATTTCAGTCCGACGTTCGTCTTCACCCATTCTAGAGCTATCCAAAACGCTCATATCTCCCGGGTTTCGGCACCAAAATACTATTATAATAATGTGACATTTAGGTGCCTCGCCCTGGGTTGTGAATGACAAGTTAACTCATTCCTGCCTGCTTGCCTGCCTGCTCTCTATAGAGCCCGAACTTATATAGAGACTAGAGCACATCTCTGCGCAACTAGAAACACTTATACTGACCTGGCCTGCTTCGGAGTTCAGTGGCGTGACTGCGGGCAAACATTTTTAAAAATTTAAAATAAATTAAAATTGAAAGATATATATTTATATACATGTATATATACATTTGCCAGTCTGCCAGGCCACCGGGAAAACTGCATCTGCCGGTGCTCCCGATGGCCAGTGCGCTAGTGTGCACATCCCTAGGAGGAACATGTATGTAGGGAGGAACACATATGTAGGGAGGAACATGTATGTTGGGAGGAACACATATGTAGGGAGGAACATGTAGGGAGGAACACATATGTTAGGGAGGAACATGTGAGAGGAAGCACTGTGACCTACATACCTGGCATGTCCCATGTGTGATGCATCGTACACGGTGGGTCCGCAACAATACCACGACACCTTGTTCCCATGCTGAGGGACGAACGGCTCCTACGACATCAGAAGACTGACAGTGAACGACGGCTTCGGCCACAAACAGCACATTAGGCGACTCACACAAGCGACAGTAGATGATTTTCTATTAGCTATTGATTGTCTTTGAATATAGCTGTAAGTCTAGCTCTGTTCAGTGATTGGCAACATGTTACAACATGTTTGTAGGGGGGGGGGGGGGGGGCTTAACCTCATAAGCCCTATTTTCTGAAAATCTGCCTAAAAATACATACCT
The DNA here is from genome assembly GCF_963971535.1 of Notolepis coatsorum. Lineage (NCBI taxonomy): Eukaryota > Metazoa > Chordata > Actinopteri > Aulopiformes > Paralepididae > Notolepis > Notolepis coatsorum. The sequence continues at coordinate 8,590,316 of NC_140184.1, read as the reverse complement.
AAGTCAATGGAAGATTGCTCCACTTCTACAAGGTCCACCTGCATGTTGAAATTAGAGGTTCTCCCTTCCCTTGGTATGTTTAAATGTATGATTTCAGACCATTGTGTCCTGTAACTGTTTTAGCTGATATTTTTTAAATTATTTTAAAGGTTTTTTATTTTTACTCTGGTGTTTAATTTTCTGTGAATATTGCTTGTATTATGTACTGTTTAAATGTATTGTTTCTGTAAATGAGGGAAACCTCAGAAGCTTACGATTTTAAATAAAGGTTGAAATGAAATGTTCTTGGTATCTAGGGACATCTATGGATCTCAGGGAATGTATTCCCAGTGTCAGAAATAGTGTGTCTGTTACTAGGCTTGAGTAAATTGTAATGAACCAAAGGAGAATATAAATTATATTGTTTTCCTTTCATCTTTGACGGTGAATAACACCGTGCTAGAATTTACCATTCGAATATGACGAGTGACGACAGACATTCAAAGCTTCATTCGAAAACTTCAATAGAAGCTTCGAATGTAAAAACAAAATGACATTTGGTACAGCCCTAACATCTTTTCATAAAGAGTTCCATCGCAAATGTTGATGTGTCCAGCCTACCTTAGTCCGTGTGAGGCTATTGTAGAGTCGCAGCTGTGGAACCTTTGTTCCAGCTGGTGGAGACCAAGGAGGCTGCACCCTCTTTCCTTTCGCTGAAAGAGATAAAGCACGACTATTGGAGAGGATCTCTTTAAAAAGGAACACGCCAACATTATAGGGAATGTTCTTTGCGGTCTTCTCCAGAGCCAGACATGAAAACAAATACAGATTTTACTCTCTCTGTGCATTCAGGAGAAAGCTATCCAGCTGCAAGTTAGCCTAGCTTAGCACAAATTAATGGAAGCTGATACGGATCAGCTGTTGGACAAAAAAGCTTAGCTAGTCGTCCATATCTGCTCCGATTAATTTGTGCTAAGCTAGGCTAGCTTGCAGCCAGATAGCTTTCTACAGAACACACAAAGGAAATTGGTATCTATCTTCTTGTCTAATGCCGGAGAAGACATTTACCATCATTTGCCATGACATTGCTGTGTGCTGACGTCCTTAAAATAATATGCAGTCATGTGCAAAACACTTCAAAATCATCTCTCCTATATTGAGCAATATTTTCATGTTCACTTTCCATACAGATGACTATACATTTGTTTGTAGAAATCCGTTCTGAAAATAGGCCTTTGCAAACGGTTTTGCCTCAAATACTAGACTGTGAGGGTTCAAAGTCAGATTCCAACAGTGTTATGAAATAATTATTTCCTTGGGGTAGGTCTGTCGAGGAAACCTTTTGGTTGCCCCAAACAACAGCTTAGTTCACACCAAATGGAGAGGCCAGCGACAACCAGAACCTGCAGATTCCTCCTGAGCAACGTCAGAAGGATCCGCCCCTTCCTGACAAAAGAAGCCACCCAACTCCTCGTCCAATCAACAGTCATCTCCCGCCTCGACTACTGCAACGCACTGCTAGCTGGCCTCCCGGCCACTGCCACCAAGCCTCTTCAACTCATTCAAAACGCAGCGGCCCGCCTGATCTCAAACCTACCGAAGTCGGCCCATGTCACCCCACTTCTTAGGGACCTGCACTGGCTCCCCATTGCTGCACGTATCCGCTTCAAGGCCCTCGACCTAGCATACCGTGCGGCAAAGGGAACCGCTCCCGCCTACCTCCGGTCAATGGTCTCTAACTACACACCCTCAAGACCCCTATGCTCTGCATCTTCTGGCCGCCTCAGATCTACTCCTATCCAAGCTCCCGGAGGGTCATCAAAGAGAAGCCGCCTATTCTCAGTCCTTGCCCCACAATGGTGGAATGAACTACCCATCCTAGTTAGGACAGCCGAATCCCGTCCAATCTTTCGCCGTCGACTAAAGACTCACTTCTTCAACCATTATCTGAAATGATTATAAAAAAAAAAAAAAAAAAACCTAACCCTGACTAACCTTACTGTCATGCACTTGTCCTAATAAACTAACCTACACTGTAACACGCAACACTTGATGAACATTGTTACTCAGCTGATAGAGTTGTACCCTTCTTGCTGTCTTGTCGTACAGAACTTGTAAGTCGCTTTGGATAAAAGCGTCAGCTAAATGACTAAATGTAAATGTAAACATTACATTACATAATTATGTTGCAACCTTCGTCTATAAAGCAAACAATTATATAAATATTTGTATGTAGAGACAAAGGCAGAATTCAACTACATTTTTTATTAAGACATGTTTTTATATGGGTCGGGACACTATAAAAAATACTAGAGAATTGTCAGTGCTGTAAAGTTTAAACCTTTTTAAATCTTAGACGAACGAAAACACTTTGCTTTCATGAAATATTGTAAGCCGTCATTTGAGGCTTTATAAAAGCAGCACAATGAACACAAATCTGTCAGTGCCGAGTCCGACCTCATCTTAAATAACAACTGGCATTGCTTGTTGTAGTTTTAAAGAGAGGCAGAGTTAATGAGGCGTATGACGTTCGTTGCATTGGAGGCGCAAGATTTTGCAGATGAAAAACATTTAATATATATATATATATATATATATCAATTATTATTATTATTATTATTATTATTAATAATATATTCAACAAAAAAATCCATTCGAATCCCATGCCCATCGAACGAAGCTTCGGAGTATTTAAGACGGCCCTAGTGGTTCTAAAACCTTTTGGTGTCAAGGAGCCCCAGAATGATCAGGCCGAGGACCCCCATTTGATACCATTCTATCTTTTTATCAGAATCCAGAAATCAGAAATGTCTTTATTGCCAAGTAAGCTGCACATTAGGGATGGGAATTGATAAGATTTTATCTATACAATTCCATTATCGATTCTGCTTATCGATACGATTCTTCATCGATTCCCTTATCGATTCCTGATACATTTATACTTTAAATGAATACATTGGAAATGCAACAGAACTAAGCTGGTTAGAATAACAACATGCAACTTGACATTTCTGTCATTTATTGTTGAGCCCCCCCCCCACCAAAATGGTCGCAATTTCAAGCCCTTACAAATGTAGTGACTCTGTGACACTCGTTCACCTTTTCCTGAGTCAGTTTACCCCGCTGTGCTAGCGTGAAAGGATTTTCCTGGGGTGCGCGAGAACCACTAGCTGCAGCCTCAGTCTATTGTGATCATCTAAAATGGATGAAATGGGAGAATATTTATACAGTGAAAGCATTCGTTTTCCTAGTCAAGGAATCAAATAGTCTGCTATGGCTGCATGCGTGGCGCTAACGTTATTGTTTTTAAATGCGCAACTGTCCGAAAAACATGGCATCGATAAGAGGAATCGATAGTCACTGGGGCATGCGATTCCAGGAATCTGACAATACAGGGAATTTGTCTCGGTTGTTTGGTGCATCAACTTTACCAGACAGTAGAATAAAAGAAAATGGAATAAATAAACTAAATTAGAATAGAAATACAATATAATATAATAATAAAGGACAGGGCTGTACAACTACTACAACTGATTGCAGTAGGGATACATTTAAAAAATACAGTGCAATTGTGCAGTATTGTGCAAAGAAATATGAACAGTGTAGTAGATAGCAGTGAAAAGTGTGAAAACGCTGAACAGAACATCTTTAAAACATTCTCTCATTTGGGCTAACTTCTAGTCAATGTAGGGCTGGGCGATATGGCCTCTAAATGATATCACAATATTTTTTGGCTATGTCACGATACACGTGTATTTTTACATTTCCTCTAAAGCACTTAAAAATGCTTGGTTTAACCCTGGGCTGGGCGATATGGAAAAAAATCATATCGCGATAACGATATGATAATTTTATTTTATTTCTCGATATCGATAATTATCGAATTGTTATAAGTATAAAAAGAATTAAAAAATTTTTTTTTAATTTTTTTTAACAACAGATGTATGTTTATTTTGCAGCAATTCTTTGTCATTGCCGCCATCTTTAGTGTTACATCCCCTCACACTCCAGTTCTCAGGCTGCAGCTGGTTTAAAAGCTAAAGTAAACCGGCTTCTCTGCTGGCTGTGGCTCCAGAGGAGTTGAACAGTTCTGGCTCTGCTAGTTTATTTTCGATCTTTTGGCGCTTTTTTGGTGGACAAACCACCGCACATGTGCACTGTGACTCGTGACTGGAGTCTAGTTCTGCTAGCACACATAGCCTACTGTGTACAGACGGTTTCAAAATGTATTTTAAATTAGAAAGCAAACAAAATAAATGGACAAGAGAAAAAGAAATCTGAATTTGGTCAGTATTGTCATTTGGACAAGCAAAGCCATTACTTTAAGTTGCAGGCAAGAAAGACAAGTCTGTCCACTGTCTCTGGTTTTAAAACTGCCCTGTTGCAGATAAAAAAAAAAAAAAAAAAAAAAAAAAAAAAACGATTTTTCGATTTCTTTTTTATTTCGATATTCGATATCGATTAAAATATATCACGATATTTATCGTTATCGTTATATCGCCCAGCCCTAGTTTGAAGCATACAGTCACGCCAACATGACGATTAAAATAGTCCCTGCAACATATGTCTGCATTAAACCATGAAGATGCTTTCAAAAATAATTTAATTAAAAGTTTCAAAAAATCTAAAAGAGTCTACTGACACTAATACAGAAAAAGATTTATTAACATCTAAGACAATTTATATAAAAACTCTTGGGTGTCTAAGACTTTTGCACAGTACTGTGTTTTCTATCCACTTTAGCCAAAAATACACACACACTACTGTGAGAAAATAATAATAATTTATATTATCAGCAAGTGTAGCTGGGGCGCCGTGATGTCATCTTCAACGCGACACATGCGGACAATAGAGGATTTCGATCAAGCTATGAATCCAGTGCCTTATTAGCTCATTTACGCTACCCGCAATGCTAACGGTTAGAACGCGAGGCTACTACCAGTTCATCCGCCTCTGCGCCTCCATATTCCATTGCCGTTTCTGAATAAAACATGTAAGGCTAATGTTTAAACTCGCTAAACGCTCTCCACTTCTCTCACGCTCTCGTATCCCCGTTCCCTCCAAACAAACCTGTGGCACAGTCTCTCCGTCTGGGTGTGTGTGTGTGTGTGTACGTGACGTAAGTTGGGGCGAGTGTGTGTGCATTTTTTTTCCTGTAAGAGGGAGACACAAGAGAGTAAAGCGCTGCGCCAAAGTAAGTCTCATCTCAGCCGCGGCGGCTTAGAAACTGACGTGAGGGATTGTGAGAAACATCACGATGTCCACGATACATAGCGGCACGGTGGTGTAGTGGTTAACACTGTCGCCTCACAGCAAGAAGGTCCAGGGTTCGATTCCCGCTTGGGGACCAGGTTTCCGCGTTGCCAGGTACCCAGGTGGGGTATCTCCCAGGCCTTTCTGTGTGGAGTTTGCATGTTCTCCCCGTGCTCGCAAGGGTTTCCCCCCCGATAAGATAAACCCAATGGAAAAACATGCACAACAACAGATCGCTAACGCTGTGGCGTCCTTGACGAAGACGGGCAGGAGCACTTGGATTGGTCCCCGGGGCGCGGCTCACGTTGACGCCCTATCTGCTCCCGGCTGCCCATGGGGGGAAGGACGACGGGATGGGTTAGGCGCTGAGACTCAATTGCATCGGCGACTGAGAAAAAGACAATGCGTGTGTGTGTGTGTGTGTGTGTGTATCCTGGTGTGTGTGTGCCGCTCCAATTGCATGTCCAGTTCGTTGCATGCCAAATAAAGACCCTAAAGAGGTCCTGCATTATTATTATATGTTTAAAAAGTGTATAGTTTATGAACTGTACCTGGGTTGGTTTGGTTTAGCACCTTTCCAAAAGACCGCAGCAGACTGTGACACTGATCAATCTGATAGGTGACCAATCTGATAGGTGACCACTCCAGCCAGGTGTATTTTGTCCTTTAGTCACACACCAAAAACCTACAGTTCAAAACATATCTTGACCAATCTAGCCCCCAGAGCAATACGTGCTAATTGCAGACCGCCACCCAATATATGTATGCAGCTAAACTGTTTAGACAGAAGACAATAAGTCAGCTTCTAACAATAGATTCAAAGAAAACATAACCAAATCCCCATGGGAGGCAATCACTTTCTGAAATATAGGAATAATATGGGCCTATAGCCTCTGGATACGGACAACAGGGAATGGGATTTGTCACAGCTGCAGCCTGATTTTGTTTGCACAGTGAGTGAATAAATGATAAACCAGCATGGCACGACATGTTTGCATGGTTGACAAGTAGAGTGAATGCTACATTCATTACAGGGCCGCCCGTCCCATTAGGCGTTGGGTTCATGCAAGTCAATGTCTGGAAAAGAGCAGATCAGAGATCAGAGATCTTTGCATACCTGATCGGAAATATAGGCATTTTAAGCCCAGGCTTTGCCCAGGCATTGCCCTGGGGACCTCACAGAGCCTACTAGATATGGGACAGTGACCTGACCTGACCTGCCCTCTGTTCAGGCCATGTGCCTTGGGGGGGCTGTCTACTCACTAGGGATGGGTACCGAATCCGGTACTTTTAACGGTATTGAAAGAATCACATCGGTACTACCGAGTACCGATTCACGTGAGATCCACCGATTCCACATTTCGGTACTGTAAAAAGAATATCTACATAATCGTATGTATTTTTTTTTCTTTTCTTTTTTAAGTCCGATGACGTCAATGTTTCGTTTACCACAAAACGAAACCTATGCAGTGTGCCACACGTTCCTGTCAACGTTCACGCGCACAATACACGCTTACCTAGGATTTGACTTGAGTCGACAACAAAGCAGTCGGGGCACAATGGCAAGCCGAAAACGGTCATAAGTGTGGTTACACTTTACAAAGCTAGATGCAGACAATGCTTGCTGCAATATTATATATTATATATATATTAACAAATTGTTCTAAAGAAATAATAGTGATAATAAATTATTTGAAGTTTGGACACATCTTTTACAACTGAGGTAGGTAGATGTTTAGACTAAAGTACCGAAAAAAGGTACCGTTGGGTACCGGTATCGGTTCAAATGTGAACGGTACCCAACCCTACTACTCACTGGTGCTCTCAGGGCTGAGGTCCTGCTTCAGGGCGGCTATGTGTCTGTACCAGCGCAGCGTGTGGACATGGTGTGGTGCTGGGGGCCTGTGGAGGAGCCTGAAGGCCTCCTGGTCAGCCTGGGATGGAATGAACCCAGCCAGGTAGCTGCGGGAGGCCAGGTACTCATTCAGGGCCCCTGCCAAGTTGGCCTCCTCACTGATTTGCAGTAAGAAGCCATACTCAAAGGCTGCAGAGACAAGAGGGCAAATATTCACAAAATAATTACCAACCAGGCTCCGACAGCCTGTCAGTCAGGTCAGGTGGTCAGGTTATCAAGAAGACCCACAATGCAATGACATCAAAGACCTCTATGTCTGGAACGTTTTTTTTTTTTTTTTTTTAATGGCAGCACTACCAAAACTAGAAGCCACAAGCCACCTGGCTCCCAAAAACAGCCCCAGGTTCATGCATCTAGTTGTAGCCCCAAGCAGCATGCTTGTAGTTCAGCCAAACAACATAGATGAGGAGGACCCATCCTAAGGGCCCGCGTCCACCTAGCGCATATTTAGGACCGCACGCGTCTGTTTTCAATGTATTACAATGGGGAGGGAGCGCATGCGGCCCCATGCGGCCGCCTCTAGGAAGTGCGCTGCCGTCGGCTTCTTTCTTCAGCGCCTTTATGCGGCCGCACAAGCCAGAGAGTTGAAACTGGCTGAACTTTTCTAGAGCGGTGCGCCGAGCGCATATTCAAACAACCAATCACAGCCAGTCATCTACCACTCTGTTTGTAACCTGACACCGGAGCTGCCTGCCTGTCTGGCTGTCTCCACACAGACCATTGAGATCCGCGACAAAACTAATAATAATAACTACACGAATACACTACTAAAAAGCTAATAAAAAGCAAAGGGCGAACTGTGGTGTCAGGCAATAACTATATATATAATTAATATACAATAAAGTTATTCAAATATGCTATAATATGTGCAAAACCGCGGCATGGCTGTAGATTTCTTTCTGTCATCTACAAGATGCGCGTCAAGCCAGCTCTGCCGGCGCACTCCCAGCATGTTTCACGGAGAAATATGCGCTAGGTGGACGCGGGCCCTAAGGCTTCCCCGTCTCATCAGTAGAGGGTCAATACTTTGCTGTATGTATACTGAGCAACATCTTTTGTTTGTTGTTTTAACATGATGGATGGTGCTCAAAGTTCAAAGGTTACGTGGTCCAGCTTGGTTGTGATGATGAGCTTGGCCATGAGAAAATCATACAAAATATTATACGTGTTAGTATTGTAAGTAACAGTACAAATGTCAAGCTGCCGCCCCCACACTGGGAATAGCTAAATAGATACTAAGCGCAAATAAGACCAATGTAACACTCAAAGTGAAACTGATAGTGAATGAATGAATGAATGAAAACTTTATTTAACAGATTGCAGAATGGGTACAATACAGTACAGTTAACACTTTAAGTGCCGAAAACGTGTTTAGGCGTCCTTCCCCGCCATGCTCAAGTTGCCGAGGACGCCGTAACTCGTCTTTAATATCAATATTTCAAAAATCTGTTATCGGAATCATATTTTCCATCCGCAGCCTTCACACACAGTTCTGAGCTCCTCTCAATCCTCTAGCGGTTCAAGAGCGCCATCTGGTGGCCGATCGGCAGAAGCGCCAAACAGGAAGTTATGTGGATGAAGTGCTGATCGTCCATATTACTTCCGGGCACTCTCTATAGGTCCCGGGACTCGATCTCGACACAATACATAGCGATCCGTTGCCAATAACTCGATAAACAACATGATTTGGACGTATACTATTATACAACCTGGAAATAGATCGCGTATTTCTACATCCCATAATAGGAATATTTCAGTTCCACGCTCATCGTCCAACGGCGTGAGGAAGATACGGTAAGATTCAGCGTTATTTTTGAACGTGTTCGATATAAACTGCTCTGATGATCATATCACCCACACTAGATGAATGATATAACGCTGCCCACGGAATTATAAACGATCCCCCGCCCATCCGGTCATCATCAGATGATACGTAGAAACTTCTAGAAGTACGTCCAATTGAAATTTTTTATCTCGCACAGATTCCTACCAAACTGTATTTCATCATCAATATAATGCATTTGGGGCTATAAATCACGTTCTGGAGAAAGCTGCAGAAAGAGATGAAAACATACTTATACTTTAGACCAGTGTTTCTCAACTGGTGGGTCGCGACCCAAAAGTGCGTCGCGGGGCCATTTTGAGTGGGTCGCGGATGTGTGTTAAAAAAAAAAAAAAAAAAAAAAAAAAAGTAAAAATTTTTTTTTTTACTTTTTTTTTTCACTACCTATCTTTGTGAAAGTGGTTTCTCAGCTCTGGTCCAGCTGAAGACAAAGCGGAGGAACAGATTGGACATTGAGCATGACCTCAGAGTTGCTTTATCTACCATCACCCCAGACTTTGAGACTCTTGTCAGGAGCAAACATTATCCCCAGTTATCCCATTAGTTCCCTGCATGTTAAGCTAAGAAGTCTGCTAAGAGAAGGATATATTATTTATTATTATTATTTTATTTCATTGTGTTTTTAGCCCTTAGTTGCACTTTTGTTGCAACCCCAGTTATCCCATTAGTTCTCCCAAACGTAGGTCTGTTATGTTAAGCTAAGAAATCTGCTAAGAAGCATAATTATTTATTATTATTATTTAATTTCATTGGGTTTTTAGCCCTAGTTGCACTTTTGTTGCAACCCCAGTTATCCCATTAGTTCCCCCAAACTTAGGTCTGTTATGTTAAGCTAAGAAATCTGCTAAGAAGCATATTATTTATTATTATTTTATTTCATTGGGTTTTAGCCCTAGTTGCACTTTTGTTGCAAACTCAGTTATCCCATTAGTTCCCCCAAATTTAGGTCTGTTATGTTAAGCTAAGAAATCTGCTAAGAAGCATATATTATTTATTATTCTTTTATTGGGTTTTTAGCAATAGTTGCACTTTTGTTGCACTTTTTTGTGTTTATTTCATGTTTTGAAAGATTGCGTATTACTGCAAATATTCTTTTTTTACATAAATCATAGTGGTTCAAAATGTTGGGTCGCGACTTAATGACTAAGGAAAATGTTGGGTCCCGAGGCTAGACCAGTTGAGAACCACTGCTTTAGACCATATTTTACTATGAATATGTGAATGAAAAAGTTTAACGTTGCTACACAATGAACAATACATATAGGACCTTGAATGGGCCCTAATAATGGCAATTTAGCAATAGAATTTAAAAAGTTATAGCCCTGCAAAGAAGGGGAACTTCTCCATCTAGACAAATAGAGCTGGCAAGGGATGGTATATCATGAATTTAGCCTTAGGCAATCAAAGTGTTAAGGGGACCGCAGACCAGAGAAAGACTTTCGTCTTGTTTACATCAGGGTCCCCCATTTTCAATTCATAGTGATTCATTCATTCATTGATTCATTCAAATACGACCAATGTAACACTCAAAGTGAAACTGATAGCACATTGTCATTGAACTAAAAACTAAAAATGAAACCAAAATGATCAAATAACGGAATAATGGAATGGAGAAAACCATCATAAACGTAATGGTGGCGGGTGACCCATCATCACTACCCATCCAGATATAGGCCATTTCATAATTTTATTTAATATGTGTTCATAATATAGCAAGACAATTTTCACAAATTACAACATGTTATTATGCTACAACAACAATCAAGGCAAGCCAGGCAATTCTGGAAGCAGTGTGTGTGAAATATATAACTCAACACTGCCACATCTCAAAAGAAGAAATGCTAACGTTAGTTGCTGAATAACGTTAAGCCCATAATAAACTGTAAACATTAATAATTTGCCTGATCTGGCAGATCATCATTAGGAGGAAGCTACTGTAACAGTAGGCGGCTCGGCGGCAATACTAGTAACGTTAGCTCGCTTGTATTATATTAACATGACCTATCGATTATGTGTTGCTCTCGATATGAGATCAAATATAATAATAATGATGTGATGCTAAAAGGCATCGTTTACCTTGCTCTCCCGACATTATAGCAACAACAGTGCTGAGTGATCGGTCAGTGGACAGATGCTGAATATGATGCAACAACAACGTGTCCCGGAACAAGAGGCGGGTGACACCACGTAGGGGATATCTGCAGAGCCGCAAGCCCAACGTCTGGGCGGGGCTTCGGGACTTGTACTCGGTTTGAGGCGGATCATCTGGGCTTGTACTCGGTTTGAGGCGAGACTTCGGGGCTTGTACTCGGTTTGAGGCGGAGTTCGGGGCTTGTACTGATTGATTGAAAAGTTTATTAACAGATTGCAGAATGGGTACAGTACAGCTCAATACATACAATTGTTAAGGGGATGCAGACCAGAGAAAGACTTTCGTCTTGTTTACATCAGGGTCCCCCATTTTCAATTCATCATAACATATATGACATACATGACATACAGATAGACAGTACTGCTACATCTATACATTTATGACATATCAGATTTGCAAATACAGTATTGTTTGTGATACAAAAGTGTCCAGAAAAAGAGTGTATATACATTTGGCGTAGAAACTGTACATTGGAGGAGGTTGGGTGGGTGGGGTGGGGTTGGGTGGGTGGGTGGGTGAGGGCTGTACATTGGAGGGGGGGGGGGGGGGTTGGGTAGGGGACACACACACATTTTACACTGTACATTGGAATACTGACAAAGCCTTACTTGGTCATTTACCGTACAACTAGGTTAGGACATTTGTAGGGGCCAGTTTCGAATTGCAGTCTCACGTAGGTGTTTTTTGAGAGTGTTTTTGAAAGTGGGTAGTGATTCACATTCTTTTACAGCTTTAGGTAGGGCGTTCCACATTGATGTGGCATAATTGCGAAACGTGTTTAGTCCCTTGTTTGAGCCGAATCTGGGTTTTACATGATTTGTGGAGCTCACTCGGTTTGAGGCGGGTATTCGAGGCTTGTATGAATGAATGAATGAATGAATGAAAACTTTATTTAACAGATTGCAGAATGGGTACTGTAACTGAGGGGTACAATTCCCTGACTGTATTGATAAGTATGGTATCATTAAACCACTACCGCTTTATGTACTTTAATTACTGGCCATACAGTACATGATATCTAAATATAATGAACACTTCCCACAATGAACCGGTTCTACACAAAGTTGTCTTTAAGTATTTATTGCAGCAAAAGGTACATAATACTTCTCTATTATACTTTGAATGCACTTGTAAGGCAAAGGAATGTGCGTAGGCAAATCAACAATGAATGTCCATTCTCTGGTTACGCAGGAGGTAATTATACAACCTGAATCTTAGGGAATTATATCTATGGTACACTAGTAATATATAGCGGGAGATACTGGAAGGGTCCCCCTGGTTGTAAGCCAGCAGGGGTAGAAGATCTGTCGGTAGTAGAGAGTCTGGTCAACGATGACTAAGGAGACTCCAAGTACAGGAGACGGTGCAATAGCCTCTTGATCCACAGACGAATACAGCTGTTCTCCGTAGACTGTAGCTCCACAGTGAAGAAAGCTAGCCGGCCTCAGGCTCTCTGAGGCGCCGACTCGACTTGGCTCCTCGCAGGGTAAATCCAACACGCGTAGGCGTCGGCGGTTCTCCGCTCCATAAATCACAGGACCAAAGCAAATATAATCCAGCCGCAAAGGGCTATGTAGTCGTCGGGTAGATTAATCCAGTGTACATGTCCACACGGTTCTCGTCTAGGTCTCCTCGGGTGAAAGCGCCATGAAAGCAGCCCAGCCTGGATAAGAACTCTAGCTAATACGAGGAAGCGTTGGTGATGCTGGTCACTGTAGAACTTTAGCCGCACGATACACTATACACAAATAGACTATTACTGACTTAATAGAAATATGTCGCACTCGACGGTATAGCGCCAAACTCTGACAATTCAGTTATTAATTCGCACGCGGTCTCAATGCTCTATTCTGGGGCCAAACAGGCCATACTTCACCGTACGTTGTATCGTGGGTGAGGCTTCAACTTATTGGGTAACTCTTGACTTCTGACTAAGTAAGACTAAGTGCTTCTGTATTCACCTGCGCCATATTTATATGCACAGTGAACAAACTAGTGCCAACTTTATTTCTGTCGCGTATCCCTGGGCAAGGCCGGGCATGTTCAGACATGTCTTGACGGTGACTTTGAACCTGACTCCGGAGGCACGGCTCTGGCGCCTGTGGACCGCTGTCCAATAGGAGAATGAAATATTATGGTCTGGGCTAAAGGGATATTCCGTGTATATGTACAAGGAATATACAAGGGATATCAAACGATATACAAATACTATGCAATATATATCAATCAATAAATATATATATTCGGTTTAATCTGATCCTTTGTAACAGGTACAATACAGTACGGCTCAATACATACAATTGTTAAGGGGATGCAGACCTGAGAAAGACGTTTGTCTTGTTTCCATCAGGTTTATTTTTACAAGCAGTGAGGACTCGACAGCATTTGCATTTCTGTGTTCCGTGTTGCAGGTTAGGGTTAGGGTTAAGGTTAGAGTTAGGGTTAAGGTTAAGGTTAGGGTTAGGGTTTCAAGTTTCTTTATTAGTTGTCATAGAGAAGTACAGAATACTTTTATACAAAATGCTTCTTTCTGTTACACTCCAGAGACTGTGCTAGACAAAAATAGATAAGTATAAAATAAGTATAGCAAGTATAAAATAGAAGTCAAGTACGTGGACAAAAGTGTTCAGTATATACATATATACAATGTACAATGCAGAGTAGAAGTAACTGAGTTACAATACAATATACTATATACTATACAGTGCAAAGCAGAAATGGGATGAGGTACAATTTAGGTACAATTTACAGTAAGGTGTAATGAGGTATGGGTTGTAGTGCAAATTCTTTACCAATAAATATAAAGTGTGTTTAGGTGTTCTAAAGTGGGTAAAGTGGGTGCTGCAGTGAGTTGTTTGTTTAAAGTGAGTGTGTGGATGTGTGTGCTGTGCGTGCATTTGATTGTTGTTACGTAGTGTTATTGTCGTTGAGCATCCTGATGGCCTGAGGATAGAAGCTTCTTCTGAGTCTCTCTGTGCTTGCCATGAGACTCCGGTATCGCTTGGCTGACCGCAGCATTTCAAAGAGGCAGTTGTTTGGGTGGCTGGAGTCTTTGATAATTCTCTTAGCCTTACCCATGCACCGCTTGTTGTAAATGTCCTGGAGAGTGGGAAGCCCCCCTCCAATTGTGCGTTCGGCTGAACGGGCCACTCTCTGTAGTCTGCTACGGTGTTGTGCGGTGCTATTCCCAAACCAGGAGGTGATATTGCCAGTCAGGATGCTCTCTATTGTGCATGAGTAGAAGTTCTTAAGGATCTTCTGACTGACTTGGAACTTCCTTAGGCGCCTGAGGAAGTAGAGGTGTTGCCGTGCCTTCTTCACAACACTGTCAATGTGTGTGGTCCATGTCAAGTCCTCGGATATGTGGACTCCGAGGTACTTGAAACCAGTGATGCAGTGGTGGTACCACTCGGTACCACTCCGTCCTAGCAGTTCGCTGAGCAGAAGTGCGCGCACACAAAAATGCGTTCACAACTTTCACTCTACTGTCGCGCCGTGCGCCAAGTACCCGGCACTTATCACCTAGTCTTTGCATAGCATAACAAAGAAAGAGGAGTGCAAGACCAAAATACAAGCCCTGTGGGGGGTTTGCTTGAGCTGGTCTGTGCACACGCGAGGGAACATGTATGCGCGTGCACGTGCGCGCATGCACGTGGTGTCCAGGCAGTTCTGATATTACGACTGCACCCCTGCTTGAAACTGTTCACTCTCTCAACCGGTGCCCCGTCGATGCTGAGGGGGCTGTAGTCCCTGACCCCCGACCTCCTGAAGTCCACAATCATCTCTTTTGTTTTCTCCTGACACCACTGCGACAGATTCTCTACCTCTTCCAGGTAGGCCCTCTCGTCGTTGGCAGAGATCAGGCCCACCACTACTGTGTCATCAGCTAATTTGATGATTGTGTTGTTGTTCCGCTGTGCCACACAGTCATGTGTGTACAGGGAGTAGAGGAGGGGACTCAGAACACAGCCCTGGGGGGCCCCTATGTTGAGCGTGATGGATGAGGAGGTACAGTTGCCTGCAGTGGTGCAGTCGTAATATGGGAACTGGTTACACGCCACGTGCATGCGCGCTCCCGCGCACGCGCATACATGTTCCCTCAATTGCGCACAGAACAGATGATTATTATGCATAACAATGGAGATCAAGCAGCCCCCCACCTTCTCGTAGATTCCTATTATTATGCAAAGTCTAGGTGAGAAGTGCCGGCCGCTGGCCGGGTAGCTTTCTACAACGGCCGGGTACTTATCATTCCGCGCACTTCTGCCCTGAGTGACTACTAATAACACGCCGTGTAACCGTGTGTGTGCACGACTGCACCCCTGGTCGCCTGCTCTCACCACCTGGGGTCTACCCGTCAGGAAGTCCAAGACCCACTGGCAGAGGTCATAGTTTTGATTGATTGATTGATTGAAAACTTTATTAACAGATTGCAGAATGGGTACAATACAGTACAGCTCAATACACACAATTGTTAAGGGGATGCAGACCAGAGAAAGACTTTCGTCTTGTTTACATCAGGGTCCCCCATTTTCAATTCATCTGGACATAATATGACATACATGACATACAGATAGTCAGTACTGCTACATCTATACATTTATGACATACCAGATTTGCAAATACAGTACTGTTTGTGATACAGAAGGAGTCAGGAAAAGGGAGTATATACATTTGACGTAGAAACTGTACATTGGAGGAGGTTGGGTGGGGGGGGGGTTGGGTACACTGGGATATTGACAACCATACTGGGTAATCTACATTGGAGGTGGTTGGGGGGGGGGGGGGGCACACTGTATATACAAGCAAAACTGTACATTGAGGGGGGGGGGGGGGAGACACTGTACAAACAACAAAATTGTACATTGGACTATTGACAAAACCATACTGGGTAAATGACTGTACATTGGAGGGGGTTGGGTTAGGATATTTACAGGGGCCAGTGTTGAATTGCAGTCTCCCGTAGGTGTCCCTTGAGAGAGGTTTTGAAAGTGGGTAGTGATCCACATTCCTTTACAGCTTTGGGTAGGGCGTTCCACATTGATGTGGCATAATTGCGAAACGTGTTTAGTCCCTTATTTGAGCCGAATCTGGGTTTAACATGATTTGTGGAGCTCCCTCTGGTGTTGTGATCGTGGTATTCACTGACCTTTGGGAAGTATTTTGACATGTACATGGGTACCTTGGTCGTGTAGTGTATCTTGTAGACCAGGCCCATTGCAAGTTGCTGTACTCTGTCGTCTACTCTAAGCCATCCTAGGTTGTCAAAGTGGGCAGGGGTGAGGTGGGTTCTAGGAGTAAGGTCAAGCAGTAGTCTGACCAGTTTGTTTTGAGATGTTTGTAATTTTGTTTTTAGCGCCTTTGAGGTGCTTTGGTACCATGAGGTGCAAGCATAGTCGTAGTACCCCTGAATGAGTGCTCCTGCCAGAGTCTTCAGGGTATTCTTGTTTACCAGAGAGGAGATCCGGTACAAGAATCGAGTTCGTTGGTTGACTTTTTTTATTACATTGGATGCCATTTTGTCACAGGAGAGATTAGCCTCTAGGATGGAACCCAGGTAGGTAATTTCATCTTTCCTTGTGACAATATTGTCACCCACTGTAACTGAGAAGCCGTCGGTCTTGCTGAGTTTGTTATTTGAACCGAAGAGAATGGACTCTGTTTTGCCCATGTGTAATGATAGTTTGTTATCAGCGAGCCATATGCAGATTCTGCCTAGTTCCGAGCTGAGGGTTTTTTCAACCTGTAACTTGTTCTTGTCAGAGACCAGCAGGGCTGAGTCGTCCGCAAACAGGAACAAGTTGCAGTCACAAGCTGACGACATGTCATTTGCATAAATTAGGAACAGTAGCGGTCCTAGTATGCTTCCTTGTGGAACACCACAGCTCACTGTGAGGGGGGGGGATAGGGTACCGTTTACCTCCACCATCTGTTCCCTCCCCTCAAGGTAGGATTGCATCCAGCTCACTGATAGACTATCAAAACCAATTGCTTTTAGCTTGTCAATCAGAATGGAGTGATTGACCGTGTCAAAGGCCTTTTGTAGGTCCAGCATGACCATGCCGCAGTATTTGCCTGCGTCCACCTCTTGTTTGATGTGGTCATTCAAATAGAGAAGGCATGTGTCAGTGGAGTGGGATGTTCTGAAGCCAGATTGGAATTCGTAGATTAGATTTTTTTCCGCTAGGTACTTTTCGACCTGTTCGTAGACTATTTTTTCCATGACTTTCGAGATGGAGGTGAGAATAGAAACAGGGCGGTAGTTGCCTGGGTCTAATTTGCTGCCCTTTTTGTGCAGAGGGGTCACCCTCGCAATTTTGAAGTCCTTGGGGACGTGTCCCTGTTTTATGGAGAGGTTTATTATGTGTGTGATGATTGGGGTGATGGCGGCTGCTGAGTCTCTGAGGAATTTGGAAGGGATGTTGTCGTGGCCAGTGGCCTTGTTAGGTTGGAGGGCGCTCAGTTTATTGAGTACCTCATCTGTTGTTACCATTTCCAGCTTGAAGTCGTCCTTGCGGACCCCTAGGTTTTTGTAGTAAGCTACTATGTGTTCTACCCCATAAAGCCCTGAGTGGGAGGGTAGTTTGTTTACCAGTGTTGTGGCTATGTTTGTGAAGAAAATGTTTAAGTAATTGGCTACATCCAGCTTGTCTGTGATGAGCGTGTTGTCAAGCCAAGGTCCCTGAGCTTGGCTATGAGTTTGGAGGGATAAGGTTAAGGTTAAGGTTAGGGTTAGGGTTAAAAATAAACAGCACAAACTGACTACTTCCGGGTTTTACAGGAAACAAGACAAGGTACAAGCCCCGAAAATCCCGCCTCAAACAGAGTACAAGCCCCGAAGCCCCGCCCAGACGTTGGGCTTGCGGCTCTGCAGATCCACCGAGTGAACCCACAGTCACTTGCTCCTCGATAGCAAACCAACCTATGTTGACCATGAAGGACTGGTTCTGGCCGAACCGTTCGTTATACAACTATCACAGAGACATTTCAAAGGTACTCACAGTTGCACGAGGGTTTCACACACAAAACCGGGGTGGTTTGAAAAGCTCGGCGTTGCTCATAAACATTTTAAATGTGTTTTATAAACTGGTCAACATTGCGTTATTTCCGTATTTGGCTGCACCCAACGCCGGAAATAATGCAGTGTTGACCAGTTTATAAAGAAATATTTAAAATATTTATTAGCAACGCCGAGCTTTAAAACCATCCCGTATCTCTGTCCGAACCCCTCGTGCAACTGTGAGCACCTTTGCATCGTATCTGTGATACTTGTAGAACGAGCGGTTCGGACAGAAACAGTCCTTCATGGTCAACACAGGTTGGTTTGCTATCGAGGAGCAAGTGGCTGTGGGTTCACTCGGTGCATCACAGTCACGGAAGGGGCTTGTTCCTAGTGGGACATAATTGACGGCGGGACTCTCAACGCGGAAGTGGTGTTTCTAACGTCCAGGTGTTTGTATGGCTGAGCAGCTACGTTAGCTATCTATAAACGTGTTTTGTTCTGAAACTTGTAAGCAACGAACGAGTTCCCCCTGTTGGCTATTATTATGTAACACTAATAATAATAAAGCTGAAATGTCTAATAACGTTATCATTGACAAACTGACTCGCTATTATGAGCGATATAGCGAGTATGTCACGAAGAACCCAGCGACGTGCGCACAGCTTGAGAGCACAGTGCGAACACTGTCCTACCTGATCGCAGGTAAGCTGTCTGGAATAATGTCACATATACATCTGAGTTAAAATATAAAAAAGTAAGCAAGTAGAACTACAAGAATACAAGGAAGTGTTGGTGACTGACAGGATCTATGGGTAACAGTACTGTATATTTGAATATCATATGTCACAAATGTAACTACTAAATACCTGTATGTCATGTATGTCCCTAGCCCCTTACGTGACTGCGGTCACAAAAGCCCCAGGCTTGCAAACCGCAGTCACGTAAGGGGCTAGTATGTCCCTATGCCATAAATGTCATGATGAATAGAAAATGAGGGACCCTGATGTAAACAAGACAAACGTCTTTCTCTGGTCTGCATCCCCTTAACAATTGTGTGTATTGAGCTGTACTGTATTGTACCCATTCTGCAATCTGTTCATAAAGTTTTCATTCATTCAGACATTACAATTTTTTTTTATCTGTGACTAGTGTACATAATTTACAGCAATTGAGAATAATTCATATAGATAGATTATAGTCTAAATAGAGTATTTGCAGGGGTGTAAATAAGACTATAATTTATTATTATAATAGCTTTGATGTACAGGAATATACAATCGAATACAAAATCTGTGCAATAGCCTTATTGTACTTGGAATAAAGTATAATTGATGTCATGGCTTTAACGTGTAATGATACTAATGAACCTTCTTTTGCAGGACGATTTGCAGACTCCCATGAACTATCTGAACTAGGTAAGTAAAGTATGTAGTCTAGGACATAAATATAGATGTTAGCCTAATAAGATGGCGTACCAACACTACAAAATCCCATCATTCTTTGAAACAAGATGTGTTTAATGTTTTGTAAATACTGGGTTACCATTTGATACAGGGCCCAATAAGCTATTAGCCCCATGTGTGCCTATCTTATAGCAGTCCCTTTCTTAGAGCTCACTGGTCGACCACTTGTCACACCTCACATTGGTGCTGTCACTGTGACAGTAAATATGAACGAACACAAGGTATTTAGTATTATTGCTCACTGCTGCTATGCACAATATCGGCTACAACTGGATTGCACAACATAGCACAACATTTGGTTGTTTGGTTACCGAATAAGTCATTGTATGGTATCTCTTAATTATTGTGCTCATTTTGTGGTTACTGGATAACTTTTCCTTTCCATCACCTTGTGTCCCATTCAGTGTACTCTGCCTCCAATCTTCTGGTATTACTTAATGACAGCATTCTTCGCAAAGGGCTAAGATGCATCCTGCCTATCGTAAGTGACCAGAAATAATTTTCTCTTGGTTTAACATAAACTTCTATAATGTTCCATTGCAGTGATACTCAACCTTTTCAGTTGCGCGTGAGGTCAATTATCACATAACATTTCAGAAACCATATTTGATTTGAAGATAAGTGTATCACTGTCTTTTTCGGAGGCTCTTGTAAGCTCAGTTTTAAGGCTAGAGTGGAGATATAGGTATCTGTGTACTGTTCACGTTTTAATTTGGTCAATTCAGGACATTTCCCATTAAAACATTCTCATATCCAGTCTATAAAGAATATAAAAAATTTACTATTATGATGAACTGCCATTTCTATTTTGAATTGATTGAACTAGAAGAGTTGCTCCCAACCCTGACACTGATAATTGTAACATAAGGAAACAATAGCAGCCAAAACCAAAATGTCTATCTAGCTGAGCATATTACAGTGCCCCATTGCCCATATTCACACGGTGGCCATTTTGCTCTTATGTCATGCTCATAGGAATGGAATCCCAACCTGAGCATGACATAAGAGTGAAACGGCCTCTTCTAGTTCAATCAATTCAATATAGAAATGGAAGTTCCTTATAATAGTCAATTGTTTTATATTCTTTATAGACTGGATATGATTCATGAGAATGTTTTAATGGTTAAATGTCCTGAATTTACCAAATTAAAAGTGAACTGACCCGAGATTGTTTGGAATGATGAGTGAATATTTCCAGATTCTATTCTCATCTAATTTAATTTCTCATTATTATGCCCCTACTGTGTGTTCCCAGTGTTTATGATGGTACTAATCCATGTGTGATTATTAGAGTACTATGTGTAGAGTACTAATCCGTGCATGTTTATGAGAGTACTAATCCGTGCGTGTTAAGTACTAATGTGTTCTGTGTTTGTGTTTATTCAGTCTCTGTCTCAGCAGAGGCTTTTCACCTGGTTGTCAGTGTTGGAGTATGTGGAGGTTTTCTTGGAGATGGGAGCCACCAAGCTGTGGGGTGAAGCAGGGCGCTGGGTGGTGATCGGACTCATTCAAATAGCGAAGTATGGGTTAAACAATTGCCTTTAGTTGTGATGTCAACACACTGTATCAGGCAATCACTTTTTTATTTATTCATGTATTATTATTTTTTTAATTTGTTTACAATATAGCAGCAGTGGCTCAGAAGGTAGAGTGGTCGTCTGGTAATCGGAAGGTTCCTGGTTCGATCCCTGCTCCTCCCGGCAGCATGTCGGAAGTGTCCTTGAGCAGGACACTGAACCCCTAACTGTGTGTGTGTGTTGTGTGTTGTGTGTTGCGTGTTGCTTTGGAATGGGTGAATGTGAGGCATACGTTTTAAAGCACTTGGGATAAAAAGCACCATATAAATGCAGTCCATTTATGATACACACAATTTCTGGTGGGCCAGGCTGAAACCTACCTATATACTCTTATTCTACAGCAGGGGTCTCAAACTCAATTTACCTGGGGGCTGCTGGAGGTAGAGTCTGGGTGAGGCTGGGCCGCATAAAATATTCCACAAAAAAAGGGTTTCAAGTATTCCAAAAATGTATTAATACATCAACAAACTACCCCTTTGCCTCATCATAAAACCTCACAAACACCAGCAACTGAGCATTCTCAGTGGTGTCAGTGGACTCATCCACAGCTATGGAAATGCACTGTGCATTTTTTTTATTCTATCACAAAGCTGTTTAATGAAATCATCAGCCAGTATTTCAGTTATTCTGGTTGCTGTGCTATCTGAGGAGGATTTGCTTTTGTTTGCCTTCAAACATGGTCTCCATCACTTCAGTCATACATTATTTTATTATTTATGCATCAGAGAATTGCTTCTTGTGTTTAGCCAACACCCATGCCACTGAGTGAGGACTTGGTTGCTTTTTATCGTTGTGACATAACTTTTAACAATAATTCTGCTTGCAGCTTGATATGATGATTTCATTCCATTTATTTTTGTGGTTCTTAGTGCTGAAAGGTTGCATCAAAATAACTGTTTTGTTTCGTATTGGCGTTTCAAATTGCGTTTCAAATTGCCACTCTTCACAAGAGCTACCGTTTCTTGGCACATTGTGCTGGTTGGAGGGAGGATGAACGCATATATATACGTTATTGGGCGCCAGCGGTTATATATATATACGTTTTTGGATCGTTTTCCCCTTTTTTCGATTTTAATATCCTATTCAATGTCAGGGACCTGTATGTTGCCGTTAAAAGGCATACTGGGACTCCGAAGGTGCAGTACCGGCCAGATCCTGCTAGTAGGCAGTATCGAGAGTGCAGTAAACCCTGTTCCAGACCGGGTGCTACGTTTAAACCGCTCCGGACTGGCTTTTCTAGTAATGGGAAACCTAGGGCTTCACCCAATCGCATTGAATCGTTTTCGGGACCCCCGATCCATATGTTGTGGTGGGTTATGTCGTGGACCAGATGGACATAGGATGGACCAGATGGCGATCAAATTATTGGAATATTATTTTTGGAATACCACCGACCACAGGTAAGGACAATCTGACGTCAATTTCAGCTTGATCGTGCAAGGTTATCATACCCATCCCCCCGATCGGCGTGTGTTGTGGTAATAACGAATGACGTTACTGGCAATCAAATAATCAGAAACGACCCCCCCCCCCCCCCTTTCATGCATTCATGATGAAACATAATACCTATGATATAGATTTGATTTGAAAATAGTAGCGTGTCCAGGGACGAAACGCCAATGGTTTTAGTAGAATTCGCGTTGCGGCCTGTAGCCAGCCTCCCAGGAATTAGCCCGGATCATTCCGAAATTATACTCATATTCACCATGGGATAACGCATATTCCTGATTTATTTTTTATTATTTCTTGCATCTTGAGTGGAAGATAGTTACTGTCAAATGACCATGGTATTGTATCCATAGCTATAATATAAAATATAGATTTAGCTCTACAAACAAGGTGACGCACAGTGAAACTATGTAATGGAAAGCTGGCCCAGCTATAGCTAGATGGGGAAATCAAGATACAAGATACAAGAGTTTTATTTATCACGGCATACAAGTATACAATGAAATGCGGGGGGTCTTGCTCGCAACGATGTGCATAATTACAATAGTAATATTAAGAATCCAATAGAACGACATTGTGCAATAACAAGTAACAAAGTAGGGCATATCGGTATATGTACATGAGTTATTTACAGAGCATGGTAGGACATGCTAGGTCCTGTGGTAGTGCAATACACTGTTAGCTACGGATGAGGCACTGGGTCTTTATGTACACTGCTATACAATGCTATATTTTACAATCTCAAGCTATACTATTCTTAAAGTGACCTTTCCTTCTGTAAAGTGACCATAAGTGTGAGCGTGTGCAGCATGGCCTCGAATGTGTTAAGACAAGAGTTAACATTTTTGTTATTGTTGTTTGTTGTTTTAACATGATGGTGCACAAAGTTCAAAGGTTACGTGGTCCAGGTTGGTTGTGATCATGAGCTTGGCCATGAGCAAATAATTCAAGAAAATAGCATCTGTGTTGGTATTGTAACAGTACAAATGTCACAGCGGCATAACAAGCTACCGCCATACCCGCGGGAAGATGTTTTGAGTAGGGGATACTGTAACGACGACCACGCAACCCCCCCCCCCCCCCCCCCCAGCGGGTAAAAAAAACGGCGTATCACGTGGTGGCACTGTATAGAGGCTGTATACACTAGTATAAATGCGACCTTCAGCACCATGGACAGCGACACTGTCACAAAACACGGACCATACAAGTTTTATACACTAGTGAATTACTAGGCTATAGTTTTTTTCACTAAGTAATAAACATAGGCAGTGGCTTTTTAATAATAGCAGGCCTCTATCTCTGTAGACAGCGAAAAACCCACACCTTTTTAAAACAATTTGAAAGCTTTGATAAAAAATAATAATGCAACTGACACAAGGAATTAACAATCGGGTTTAGATTACAAAGAATTTGAATGACAACTATTTAGAATTAAGTGCAGAATGGGGATCTTACGAGACCGCGATGCATCGTTTTTGCAATATTATACCATATCAGGGATGTGATTTTTCCGTTTTTAACCGGATTTCCGGTTTTCCGGACCTAAAATCTAAACATTTTATGAAAAAAAAAAAAAAATATTCATGAAAGAAAAAATTGTAAAAAAAACATTGATCAGACCTGCTATTCTTGCATAACAGATTTTCATTGGCTATCGATAATGTTAGCAGTTTTGTTGAGTGGCGCGAGATGCTGTAAAGACGTCAACACACTAGGAAACACACTAACACTGGATTGCTTTTGTAAAACTGACCAACCAGGGAAGGTTACTTGCAAGCAGTGCCGCAGTCTGCCACTCAACACTACTCAAGGGAGAGCAAGCATTGTCCAGTTAATGTGAAGCTCTGTAGAAACATCAAACTCTCAAGCATGAGGTACAGAAGCCAACCTAGACATAATCAAGAAGCTGAGATGGAGAAATGTCACCACCTTCATTCTCAAAATTGACCTGAGAGCAAAAGAGTCCATTAGCCCAACTGCAGCCCTTCGCAGTACGCAAGACTTTGAGAGGAGGCGGTTACAGGTGTTGCACAATCTGGTTGCAAAGAAGAAAAGATAAGGTCCTAACGTTAGTGTTTGAGCCAGGATGACTTGGGAGGGGTCAAGATTACCCCCTTTAAAGATTTTAGGGGGACACTGATATATTTGATTCATTTTCTTTGTCCCTTTCCTCTCCCACCTTCCTCTTCCCTGTGAACAGTTCAATATATACAAATAAAATGTGTTCATTCATTCAAATTAAGTGTTTATAATTAAAAAAAAAAGATAGTTTCGAAAATGTTACGTTTTTTTTCTTAAAGCGCAATCACATCCCTGCATATACAGTGGCTCGGCAGCCCATCAAACACAAGCAGAACATGTACAGTATGACTCGGCTGCCCATAAAAAAATAACACCGTATGCGGTAGGGGTGGGGGAAAAAATCGATACGTAGTAGTATCGCGATACCTTTTATTTTTTTGTATAAGGAAGTTGCATTGTTAATTTCAATACCTGTAATAGTACAGTAGTCCACACACTAATATGCATTCAGTTAAGTTGGAATATGACTAATACAAACAGTTCAGTTTGTCAGGTACATGCAACACAGATTACAGTGTTTACATCTGTCTGCGCTTGAGAAAATACCATCTGCAATAAAAATGATTGAAGTGAGATGAACAGACTGAACTTTATTTTATTAGATAAAACATGACAAAGTTTTACTTTGCAGTTGAAAAAAGGTAATAAATAAAATGTGATAAAAAAAATATATATATATCGCAATACTCAGCGTATCGCGATGTATTTAGTATTGCGATACTATCGTATCGTGACGCAAGTATCGTATCGTGAGGTCTCTGGCGATTCCCACCCCTAGTATGCGGCCTGTGACACGGCAGAACATATACACAGTAGGCTCGGTGCCCCATCATAATTAGGACAACACAGCTATGGCAGAGCAGGCCATCAGAACATCATACAGTATGGCTCAGCGGCCCATCAAAATGCAAGTTGCTTAATTATAAACTTATTTACACACCGCACAAACTCCAAGTTCTCCTCTGGTGCAATTTCCAACGACTCTGCCTCGGGGTTAGATTCAGCCGGAGGCTCTCCCTCGTCTACATATTCAGCAGGTGTAGGTGATGGAGGCTCTCCCTCGTCTACATATTCAGCAGGTGTAGGTGATGGAGGCTCTCCCTCATCTACATATTCAGCAGGTGTAGGTGATGGAGGCTCTCCCTCATCTACATATTCAGCAGGTGTAGGTGATGGAGGCTCTCCCTCGTCTACATATTCAGCCGGTGTAGGTGATGGAGGCTCTCCCTCGTCTACATATTCAGCCGGTGTAGGTGATGGAGGCTCTCCCTCGTCTACATATTCAGCAGGTGTAGGTGATGGATGCTCTCCCTCATCTACATATTCAGCAGGTGTAGGTGATGGAGGCTCTCCCTCGTCTACATATTCAGCAGGTGTAGGTGATGGAGGCTCTCCCTCGTCTACATATTCAGCAGGTGTAGGTGATGGAGGCTCTCCCTCGTCTACATATTCAGCAGGTGTAGGTGATGGAGGCTCTCCCTCGTCTACATATTCAGCAGGTGTAGGTGATGGAGGCTCTCCCTCGTCTACATATTCAGCAGGTGTAGGTGATGGAGGCTCTCCCTCGTCTACATATTCAGCAGGTGTAGGTGATGGATTGGAGGCTCCAGCAGGTGTAGGTGATGGAGTATCAACGCTGGTTTCTGTGGTCTTTTTGGATTTGGAAGGAATAGGCCTACCAAAGAAATCCGAAATTCGTTTTTGCACCATGTTAGTTAAATCAATTAACGTGTCAACGTGATAATGACGAATGCCTGCAGGGGCATTATGGGTCATTCAGGAAACAGTCTCAGACAGTGCACTCGTGATAATAACAAACATTTTTTGTTTAACACTTTGATCGCCATGGGTTAAATTCATAATTTACCATCCCTAGCCAGCGCTATTTGTCTATGGAGAAGTTCCCCTTCTTTGCAGGGCTATAACGTTTTAAATTCTATTGCTAAATTGCCATTATTATGGCCCATTCAATGTCCTATATCCATTGTTCAGGGTGTAGCAACGTTAAACCTTTTCATTCACATATTCATACTAAAATATGGTCTAAAGTATAAGTATGTTTTTATCGTTTTCTGCAGCTTTCTCCAGAACTTGATTTATAGCTCCAAATGCATTATATTGATGATGAAATACAGTTTGATAGCAATCGGCGCGAGATAAAAAATTTCAACTGGACGTGGTTCTAGAAGTTACTACATATCATCTAATATTGACCGGATGGGCGAGGGGGCGTTTATAATTCCGTGGGCAACGTTATACCATTCGTCTAGTGTGGGTCATATGGTCATCAGAGCAGTTTATATGGAATACGTTAGAAAATAACGCTGGATCTTACCGTATGTTCCTCGCGCCGTTGGACGATCGGCGTGGAGTAGACAGTTTTCGATTATGGGATGTTGATCCTGATGAACCATTTCCAGGTTGTATAATACTATATACGTCCAAATAACGTTGTTTATTGAGTTAGGGCGAGCGATTGATCATCCAGTGTGTTGAGATGGAGTCAGGCTACCGATCGCGAGTGCCCGGACGCGTCTATATTAATCCCAGCCGAAGAGTGCAAGAGCGCTTCCGCATGCTTCGCCATACGCCAGTATGGTAATGCGCATTTCCTTTTCCTTCACCCAGGTGCTCGCCGCGCATGCGGTCGCCGCTTGGTTCGACGCGAGACCCCCATTCAACACTAATCACAGATGCCAGAACGCGCCATATTAAACGCTGGTCAATCACATTAATACTATATGCTATTGCTATTGCTATATATTGCTATTGCTATATGCAATTTGTTGTGAAGGATCAGATTAAACCGAATATATATATTTATTTATGGATATATATTTAATAGTATTTGTATATCGTTTGATATCCCTTGTATATTCCTTGTACATATACACTGAATATCCCTTTGGTCTACTAACAGCCCATAATAGTTTCATTCTCTCATTGGACAAGAACTTGGCGCCAGCAGCCAAGCCCCTTGGTTCAAGTTCAATCGTGCCGACGAACATGTCGTTACTAGCCCCGGTTCCGCGTAGGAATACGTCTGCCGAAATACGAATGGTACTATTTGTTCACAGCGCATATATATATGGCGCAAGTAAAGTAGAACTTCCCTTAGCCCTTAGTTCTTTACCCTCCAACCTAGTGGCAAGACGTTAAGCCTCACCCACGATACACGTGTGGTGCAGTATGGTCAACTTGGCCTCAGAATGGCATTGAGACATCGTGTGGATTAATAGTTGAATTGTCATAGTTTGGCACTATACCGTCGAGTGGGACGTATTTCTATTAAGTTAATAATAGTCTATTATGTATGGTGCATCGTTCGGTTAGAGTTATAAAGTGAGCAGTACCCCCATCGTTTTCCTCGCGTTATCTAGAGTCTTAACCAGGCTGGGCAGACCACGTGTGGTGCTTTCATCCGAGGAGTTCTGGGCCAGGACGAGTGGACCTGCACATTGGATTACCTTACCCGGACGACGGCGAGCCCTACACGGCTTGGATTATCTACTTGCTTTGGGTGCTTTGATTATGCCATGGATAACAGCCAACACTGGTAAGTGTTGGAACTACCCCCGAGAGGAGTCCAGGTGAGACGGCGCTCTAACCCGAGTGAGGTCGCCTCACGTCTCTTCGTTGTGGACCGGCAGCTACCGTCTACAAGAGGGCCCAACTGTATTCATCTGTGGACCAAGGTTCTGTGGGCACCGTGTTCAGCACTCTGAATTCTCCCAAGAAATCGTTGGCCAGATGGGATATCGCCAGCGGCTCTCCTAACCCCCCCCCCCCCCCTACTGACTTACAACCAGCGGGACCCCCTTTAGTGTATCCAGCTATAATCATTAAGTACCATCGCTATAGTTCCCTAAAGAACCAGGTTGTATACTTGCTTCCTGCGTAACCAGAGATTGGACATTCAATGTTGATTTGCCTACGAATACTCATTTGCCTTACAAGTGCATTCAAATCATAAATGTCATTACGTGAACGTTGTATATACCCTTTGCTATATATTAAAGATTCGACGGATACATTTGTGTGGACTTGATTTCATCAGGTGGGAAAGTGTTCATCATATCTATATCATGTACTGTGTGGCCAGTAGTTAAAGTACATAAAGCGGTAGTGGTTTAATGATACCATACTTATCAATACAGTCAGGGAATTGTACCCCTCAGTTACAATTGGTCCTTCGAGCCGGATGGTAACTAGTGTAATATTAATATAGTGTTATTAATATTGAAATGGCCTATGATGAACACTCCACGAAACGGTCCTCCTAACGTAGAACGCCCGCGGCGCAGACGACAGCCACCTCCGTACTTAGAGGATTACGCTGTCAGTCAACTACCTAGCCTTCTACAAACGGTAAACGCGGTAAAAGTAGAAAGTAAAATTATGTCTGACCTTAACGACCAGGTTACCCCGACCACAGAGGCCCTAGTGGGTTCTAATGTAACTGACCAAGCTCACGGTGGGGACCAGGAGGGAGCTGACATGCCTTTACCCCCCGCCAATACCGAAGAAGTAGTCCCCGACCAGCCCTGGGAGGAAGACAACCCTACAGAGAGAGAACTCTGCACGGAAGAAGAGGAGGAGAGCGCAGAGGAAATAGAGCTCCAGGACTCCCCAACGAGTACCGCCAGGAGCGGCTCACCTCTACAACCGTCTTCCCCCAGCGAAGCGGAGAGGATGCTATCACAGGCGTTCCTCGTCAGCCTGACAGCCTCTACCGAACGCGATCGACTCCAGGGTGAACGCGATCGACTTCAGGGTGAACGCGATCGACTCCAGACACAGCAACGGAGCGAAGAAGAGCGCATACGCCTGGAGATGAGACGCCTTCAGACGGAAGAGAATATGGCAAGAGACCGAGCAGACACCCAGCGTGCCGCTGCCGGTGCCCAAAGAGAAGCAGAGCGCGACCTCGCTCTCATCCAGCGCGAAACCGAGCGCGACAGACTACAAGCCGAGCGCGACAAGCTACAAGCGCAACTAATGGAGCAGCTGATCCTCAAGGCAACACCCTCTCCCTCCGCCAGGGGTTCAAGGAACTCGTCGAGACAACAGTCAAGGGCAGCGTCTCCTAACCGAGCAAGCGACCCTGAACTTGACCAACAGACCAAGCCTATACCCCCCGCAAACCCCCTTCCCCGACCGGTCCAAGCGAGACCCAGCTACAAGGAAGGAGCAGCATACACTGCGGAGAAGCTAAATAAACGACTACAGGATCTAGAGGACCTGATAGAAGAAGAAGAGGGAGAGGAGGAGAACCAAGCCCGACGACAGCACAGTACTCCACCGGACCAGGAGGTCCAGTACAGCCCAGGCTATACCCCCGCGGCGCTGCGCTACAGACCCCCGACTCTATTCACGGGTGAGCACGACGCACGACCAGCCCCGAGGAATAGCACCTGGACCAGCGGGCCATGGTACCCTGCCGGTACCAGCCCACAGAGAGGCGCAAGAGGAGACTCGCCTAGGAGGCCTCTCCCCCAACGCTCGCCGATGTATCAGCCATCCACGGCGTCATACATTGCCACACCGACCATCCCAGACTTCACCCATGAGAATCGGGCACAGTACACGGAGCTCCGAATGTGCTTAGAGACAATGATGGTGGATGTCGTTGATGAACGTCACAAGTATGCAATATTACTGAAGCACCTGAAAGTACCCCGAGCGCACAATATAGCGCTAGCCTATGCCACCTCTACGACCCCATACACCGCGGCTCTAGCAGCGCTGGACCAGAGATATGGACGTATATGGGATTACGTAATCCAAGAGATAAGGCATATTGACCGCCTACCCCCAGCAACAGACAATCGCTCATTAGACGACCTGTCTATAAAAGTGCAGTCCCTGGTAGGGATGCTGGGAGCGCAACGAGAAAAGGGTATGCACGAGCTATACGCCAACTCTAACGTCGAGAGGATTTTAGAGAAGCTGCCACCCGCCAGACAAGAGCGCTTTAGGCGGCAGAGAGACCACCGTGATCCTAACGGTCCCGAACCATCCCTCCTCGATCTAGCCGACTTCCTGGCGAGAGAAGTCAGCAGCTTACGACTGGATACGTTCGTGCGGAGCACACCAAGCTCCAGAGAGGGACCCAGGAGAATAAACGATGGAAGAAGATCGGTGACTGTCATGCACCAATCAGAATCAGTACCGAGCAGTAAGAACCACAGTACCCCCTCGAGAAAAGAGAAGTGGAAGATGGTGTGCCCGTACTGCGAGAAGGAACACTGGCTGTCACAATGTGACCTGTTCACAAAGATGAATGCAGAAGAAGTGAGTCAATGGATAAAGTCCAACAGGCGCTGTTACCGATGTGCGCGCAGTCACATGGCAGCCGAGTGCCGCCTAAAGAAGAGGTGCAGTCGGTGTGACGGAGCCCACCTAGATGTCCTACACGACAGTAACAGAAGAAAGCCTGCACCTGCACCATCGAGCAGCACCAAGGCAAGTGTCATGTACATTGACCCCGCCAGCAGCAGCGGCGCCCAAGTGCTCTTAAAGGTAGTCTGTGTAACATTGAGCTACCAAGATAAAGTCATGGACACTTACGCCGTCCTTGATGACGGGTCAGAGAAGACCCTTCTGCTCGCGTCCGCTGCGGCCCAGCTGGGACTGCGGGGGAGCGAGAACCAAATGACGATTCGGACAATAAGAAGAGATTTAAAGACGATAAAAGGCGAGAATGTCTCCTTCACTATCGCAGCAAGCGGGCAGCCAGAGCGACGGTATAGGATTACAAATGCTTTCACCAGCCAAGAAATAGGACTATCACAGTACACCTACCCCATCGCCAAGCTGATGGATAAATATGTGCACCTGCGTCAACTACCTATCCCGCTCATAGACGGCGCCACCCCGACCCTGCTGATAGGCTCCGACCATGCAGACCTCATAGTCCCGATAGACCGGGTCCATACAGGACCCAGAGGCTGTCCTACGCCAGTCGAGACCCGTCTAGGATGGACACTACAAGGCCCCCTCGCTAAATCTCTCAACCGAACAGCAGCCACTAGCTGCCTCCACTCCAGAGTGACAGAAGAAGACACCACTCTCCTGCAGCATGTCGAGAGGCTATGGACACTAGAGACAATGCCTTTTAAGAACGAAAAGAAAGACATTCGTTCTAAAGAAGACATTTACGCCATAAACCTCCTCGAGCAAGGGACAAAGAGAGTCACAGTCGGCGGAGTGATGAGATACGCAACTCCACTCCTGAGGCGAGAGGGAATGCCCACCTTTCACGCCACGAAAGAAGCTACGGAGCGGTATCTATTGAACACAGAGCGGCGCCTAGCCAAAGACCCCGCTCAAGAGAGTGTGTACCGCGCTGAGATTGAGAAGCTAATCACAGCGGGACACGTAACGAAGATTGACTGGCGACGCCGTGCGCTGCTCCGCGCCTCTCTGATCAAAGACGGCTTTGATCTCCGGCAGCAGGCCAGCAGCGACCCCCCAGTATTACGCAGCCTCTCCCCAGAGGAGAAGCCCTTGCTGCGGTTACCATGGAGAGAGAGGATCGGGGATGAGCAACCAGCCATCTATCAAGAGGAAGTCCTCCCTTTCGGAACCACATGCAGCCCGTGCTGTGCTACATTTGCACTGCAGAAACACGTCGCAGAGGACCCAGCAGCAGATGAAGAGGTCCGACACAGTGTGAAGAACAGTTTCTACGTGGACAACTGTTTACAAAGCGTTTCGACTCAAGAAGAAGCCGAGGCTCTCCTACTCAAGCTACGCGCCTCCCTGATCAAAGGCGGCTTTGATCTCAGGCAGTGGGCCAGCAGCGACCCGCACGTATTGCGCAGCCTCTCCCCCGCGGACAAGGCTGCCAGCAGCGAGACCTGGATGGCGACAATCCCAGGAGAAGCCCAAGAAATGACACTAGGACTAGTCTGGCGCTTCAAAACAGACTCGCTCCACTATAGACACAAACCCCTGACCACGGAGCAGGGAAGGTCGACGGCGATACCGACCACCAGACGGAGTGTGTACAGAACACTCGCCAGACAATATGACCCGTTGGGATGTATTCTACCTTACACCACCAGGGCAAAGATGATTGTACGAGCACTATGGGACAAGGACCAGGGCTGGGACGACCCAATACCCGCACCCCTTGCCTCCACATGGAGAGAGTGAGAGACGGAGCTCCGCTCACTCCCAGGCGTCAATATACGCCGCAGCTACTTCCCACCCACAGTGAGGCCAGAGACATGCAAGATGGATCTACACGTCTTCAGTGACGCCTCCGAAGTAGCCTATGGATCGGTGGCCTACTTGCGTGCCCAAGAAAAGGGAGGAGAGATACACACTGCTTTCATCCTGGCTCGCTCAAGAATAGCCCCACGAAAGCAACAATCTATCCCGCGTCTAGAGCTCTGCGCAGCCCTAGCAGGAGCGCATCTAGCCACGTTAATCCAACGTGAACTCACCATTCCGGTGCACAGAACAATCTTGTGGTCAGATTCCACGACAGTACTCACATGGATCAAGTCTGATTCATGCAGATACAAAGTCTTCGTGGGAGTCAGAGTCACCGAGATTCAAGAGTTAACAGAAGCAGCGAGCTGGCGGTATGTGGACACCAAACACAACCCAGCTGACGTCATCACCCGGGGAATGTCCCTAGATGACCTCACCCGTCACAACATCTACAGTGACGGACCAGAGTTCCTCAAGCTCCCGGAAGGAGAGTGGCCTACGCCCACCCCACGGGAGGCGAGTAAAGAGGAGGCTGAGAACAAGAAACCTATGTTCTGTGGACTGAGCACAGTCGCCTCCACAGACCCCAACATAGATGACTGCCTCACCCTACAGAGTGCGCAACTAAAGACATTTCTGTGGCACCACCCAGAGATTCAGCCCACTGCCGACATTTCAGCAGCTGACTACGAAGAAGCAGAACTTCTTCTACTACAACGAGCCCAGAGAGACTCGTTCCCCGATGAGCTAGACTGTCTACAGGGAGGAAAGCCCGTCCCATCAGACAGCAGACTGCTCCACCTGGCACCCGGGAGTGACGCCCATAATCTCATCAGAGTGGGTGGTCGTCGGCGGAGAGCCCCCGATCTACCGGATGACGTTAAGTACCCGATAGTCTTGAACAGCCGACACAAGGTCACAGAGCTGATCATAAAGAAATACGACGAGGATGTACACCACGCAGGAGCAGAGAGAGTCTTCGCGGAGATCAGACGTCGCTATTGGATACTTCAAGGAAGAGAAGCGGTGCGACGCTTCCAGCGAACCTGTCTAGACTGCCGAAAGTGGCGCGCGCAGCCCAGCATACCCCGGATGGCTGACCTACCTCCCTGTCGCCTCCGACTCGGCGACAAGCCATTCCACTCCACAGGCATAGACTGTTTTGGCCCGTTGTATATAAAGAAAGGAAGAGGAACCGAGAAGCGGTGGGGTATTGTATTCAAATGCATGACCACCAGAGCGATACATATCGAACTCCTTCCAACCATGAGCACAGACTCATTCCTTATGGCCTTCCGAAGATTCACATCACGGAAAGGAAAACCGTCTACATTGTTGTCTGATCACGGGACAAACTTCAAAGGCGGAGAAAGAGAGCTGAGAGAGAGCTTCCAAGCTATGGGCCCAGAACTTAAGACCCACCTCGCTCCATCCCAGATTGACTTCCAGTTTAATCCCCCGAACGCACCCCACTTCGGTGGAACCTGGGAACGAGAAGTACGTTCTATAAAGACAGCCCTGTACGCCGTGCTTGGGGCCCAGACTGTAGCGGAAGAAGTCCTAATGACAGTACTCACGGAGATCGAGGGAGTATTGAACTCCAAGCCCCTCGGCTACGTCTCCAGTGATATAGCAGATGTCGACCCAGTCACCCCCAACACACTCTTGATGGGGCGGCTGGACCCCGCGCTACCCCAGACAATGTACAGGCCTGAAGAAGCGAACGGCCGAAGAATGTGGAGGTACAGTCAAGTACTAGCTGACAAGTTTTGGAACAGCTTTCTACTCCACTACCTACCGTCTCTACAGACCCGCCAGAAGTGGGTAAAAGAGAGAGACAATTTGACAGAAGGAACAGTCGTCATGATTATCGACCAGTCACTACCCAGAGCTATGTGGCCGGCTGGCCGCGTAAGCAAAGTGTTCACCGGTGCCGATGGCAAGGTCCGAGCAGCTGAGGTGCTCGTCCAAGGGCGAACTTACACACGACCCGTGGCGAGGCTAATAGAACTGCCCAGACTCCCAGACACTATCGATGACGACCATGACCCCATGACTTTGTGAGTTGACTGACCCTTACAGCGGACCTTGAGTGGTAGACAGTGCGGTCAATCTGTCTCTGCTTAGCTAATTAGGTGGGACTAATTAGGGGGCGGCTGTTGTGAAGGATCAGATTAAACCGAATATATATATTTATTTATGGATATATATTTAATAGTATTTGTATATCGTTTGATATCCCTTGTATATTCCTTGTACATATACACTGAATATCCCTTTGGTCTACTAACAGCCCATAATAGTTTCATTCTCTCATTGGACAAGAACTTGGCGCCAGCAGCCAAGCCCCTTGGTTCAAGTTCAATCGTGCCGACGAACATGTCGTTACTAGCCCCGGTTCCGCGTAGGAATACGTCTGCCGAAATACGAATGGTACTATTTGTTCACAGCGCATATATATATGGCGCAAGTAAAGTAGAACTTCCCTTAGCCCTTAGTTCTTTACCCTCCAACCTAGTGGCAAGACGTTAAGCCTCACCCACGATACACGTGTGGTGCAGTATGGTCAACTTGGCCTCAGAATGGCATTGAGACATCGTGTGGATTAATAGTTGAATTGTCATAGTTTGGCACTATACCGTCGAGTGGGACGTATTTCTATTAAGTTAATAATAGTCTATTATGTATGGTGCATCGTTCGGTTAGAGTTATAAAGTGAGCAGTACCCCCATCGTTTTCCTCGCGTTATCTAGAGTCTTAACCAGGCTGGGCAGACCACGTGTGGTGCTTTCATCCGAGGAGTTCTGGGCCAGGACGAGTGGACCTGCACATTGGATTACCTTACCCGGACGACGGCGAGCCCTACACGGCTTGGATTATCTACTTGCTTTGGGTGCTTTGATTATGCCATGGATAACAGCCAACACTGGTAAGTGTTGGAACTACCCCCGAGAGGAGTCCAGGTGAGACGGCGCTCTAACCCGAGTGAGGTCGCCTCACGTCTCTTCGTTGTGGACCCGCAGCTACCGTCTACAAGAGGGCCCAACTGTATTCATCTGTGGACCAAGGTTCTGTGGGCACCGTGTTCAGCACTCTGAATTCTCCCAAGAAATCGTTGGCCAGATGGGATATCGCCAGCGGCTCTCCTAACCCCCCCCCCCCCTACTGACTTACAACCAGCGGGACCCCCTTTAGTGTATCCAGCTATAATCATTAAGTACCATCGCTATAGTTCCCTAAAGAACCAGGTTGTATACTTGCTTCCTGCGTAACCAGAGATTGGACATTCAATGTTGATTTGCCTACGAATACTCATTTGCCTTACAAGTGCATTCAAATCATAAATGTCATTACGTGAACGTTGTATATACCCTTTGCTATATATTAAAGATTCGACGGATACATTTGTGTGGACTTGATTTCATCAGGTGGGAAAGTGTTCATCATATCTATATCATGTACTGTGTGGCCAGTAGTTAAAGTACATAAAGCGGTAGTGGTTTAATGATACCATACTTATCAATACAGTCAGGGAATTGTACCCCTCAGTTACACTATTAATACTAATACGGTATATATATACATGCGGCGCGTTAAACGCTGGTCAATCACATTAATACTATATGCTATTGCTATTGCTATATATTGCTATTGCTATATGCTATTAATACTAATACGGTATATATATACACGCGATGGACGCAGCAGGCGATCACTGCTACTGTTATTCAGCCACGCCAGCCGCCGCGCCGCAGCCGTGCAAGAGGTACATGATTGATTGATTGATTGTGTAGTGACTGTACATAATTCACACAGAACTGTTGTTGGGAATAGTAGTTCCCCCCGGACGATATTGTGTGTAGCACTTCCTGCCTCGAGCATTCATCATCCTACCTATCGATTAGACTACGTTGACATTGTTGTTATGCTGCTGTTGAATAAAGGAATTAGGTTCAACTTCGATACATAATTCTACCTATCGATTCGACTATGTTGACATTGTTGTTATGCTGCTGTTGAATAAAGGAATTAGGTTCAACTTCGATACACCGCCTCCGACTCCTTTATCCCAACTACTGAGCTAACATGAAGCTAACTACTGAGCTAACATGAAGCTAACTGCTGAGCTAACTACTGAGCTAACATGGAGCTAACTACTGAGCTAACATGAGCTAACTGCTGAGCTAACATGAAGCTAACTACTGAGCTAACATGAGCTAACTGCTGAGCTAACTGAGCTAACATGGAGCTAACTGAGCTAACTAAGAGGTACGCGATTGATTGATTGACATTTATTCCATAATATGTAAAGTACATGTGGTCCTCGTTTGGATAATATTTAAAGTACAGTTGACAGCTGCGTTGTGTTAACGTTGCAATGTACAGGGAAAACGTTATGGCGTTGCGAGTGAATCGCGCCGCGATAATATACATGTATTCCATTTCGGCGTCTGAGCGGGGGAAAAGAAAATGCGCATTTGGAGGGCGTTACCGCGGCCAATCAGGGCAAAATGCGGAAGCGCTCTTGCACTATTCGGCTGGGATTAATATAGACGCTGCCCGGACGGATTATGGATGAGCACTTCATGTTTGGCGCGCCCCTCCCTCTTGGCCGATCTGCCGATCGGCCACCGGATGGCGCTCTTGAACCGTTAGACAGTTGAGTGGAGCTCACCAGTACATCTCATGGCTCCGGAGGAGAAATATGATTTCGATCACAGATTTTTGAATTATTGATATCAAAGACGAGTTACGGCGTCTTCGGCAGAATGAGCATGGCTAGGAATGATGTCTAAACACGTCATCGGCGATTAAAGTGTTAAGAATATTTATTTTCTAAAATAGGCGTATGTTCTTTTATTCCCCTACCCCAATTACATTATTATTCATAATAATGTGACAGGTTTATTTTGCATCAATATCCGTTCGTGCCGCGAGAGGGTGCTGCACCTGGACGTGGGGGTGCTGACACTCCCTCAGCACCCCTAGTTCCTGCGGCTATGGCTACCGCCCACACCGGGAATGGCAAAATAGATACTAGTGCAAATATGACCACTGTAACACTCAAAGTGAAACTGATAGTTCATTGAACTAAAACTCAAAATTAAACCAAAATCGAAAGATAAAATAACGAAATAATGGAATCAAGAAAACCATCATAAACGTATTCGCTGACCTATAACTTAAGAGACTCTTATAAGACTCCTTAACTCTTAAGGAATACCTGCTCTTCTTATTTGTATTATTTCCTTTGTGAGGCTCTTTATTCAACTATTGAAAGGTTCTGTATGAATAAAGGTTTATTTACTTAATCTAAGTCTTCTCCCACTCTTTTTTCCAGGGCAATATTGCGTTTGCTGCTCCTGCTGTGGTACAAATCTGGCATCCAGACATCACCTCCCATGACCCCTCTGGACAGAGATGTAGAGTTTGGTAACGGAGGTCAGTTGTCAGTTCTTTCATCTCCAACTACAACAACAACACAGAGTACACCTTTTTGTTTTGTTTCTTAACACTTTCCGTGCCAGCCGTGCCAGGCCTATATACCCTGTTGAGTGCCGACGCTCGATTCAATGACAGAGCGCTCACATTTGTGAACGCATAAACTATATCTTAAATTATGGCTATGTGTCTAATACGACCGTCGCTTATCAATGACTTGTTTGCAGTCAACATTGTCGAAACGGATTGTTTTTTAATCGGTTAATTTCCGTTTTATACCATTTTGATCCACCGCACAGAGAAACAAAGCAGACGGAGGTATGGCATTCCCAGATTTCTACCACTACTTTAAGGCATACACTTTAAGACCACTAACAACATGGTTTGATCCCCAAGCATCAGTATCCTGGAGAAATTTCGAAGAAAATATAGTAGCTCCACATAGGCTGAAGGGCATAGTATACACCAAATTATCAATTAAGCAATGCGAACGGAAATTTTGCCCCATAATCACTCATGCGATCAGGACATGGCGTGAAACACAAAAAAAATATTCTATCCCACATAAATGGCATAATCATACTCCGTTATTCAATAACAATGCACTCTTGATTGGAAAACAACCTATAAGATTCCCTAGATGGGAAAAGCAAGGCATACACTCATTAGGAGACGTTTTCAACAAACAGGGTTTTTGTAGTTTCAATGAAATACGCAAAAAATCTCACCAGGTCCACATACTATTATTACGCACAGTTATTGGCATGTTTGAAAGCTCACGGTGTTCCATTAAAGATACCAATTGTACACCACAGATACCACAAATTTTTCTATGAAAGAGAGACATCGAGAGGTTTTGTTTCAGATTTTTATCATCAATTACTAACGGCCTCGTATGAAACCCTCCATCTAGACTCAGTCTGGAGGAGGGATATACCAGACCTGGAGACAGACTTTGACTGGCAAGAGGCCTGGGTAAATGTACGACTTGCATCAAGGAACCCGGACCATCAACAAATCAATCTTAACTATATTCACAGGACATACTTAACTCCTATAAGACTGAACAAAATGGGTCTTAAACAAGACTCCAAATGCTCCCTATGTACAAATGGGGACGAAGGGACATTTATGCACATGTACTGGGACTGCCCACCAGTTAAGATATTTTGGAAAGAAGTGACCCAGCAATTATCAAATCTCTTGGATCTGGATATACCTGTACACCCCTCTGTAT
Organism: Notolepis coatsorum; assembly: GCF_963971535.1. Taxonomy (NCBI): domain Eukaryota; kingdom Metazoa; phylum Chordata; class Actinopteri; order Aulopiformes; family Paralepididae; genus Notolepis; species Notolepis coatsorum. The sequence continues at coordinate 8,550,698 of NC_140184.1, read as the reverse complement.
TACTGCTGAATGATGTCTTTGAACATGCAAAGTACCTCCACAGCTAAAGAGATTGGTTTTATCCGGTATCACAGTGGCTAAAAAGCTGATAGCATCACGATGGTTTCAACCGGAAAAAATGTGCCGGAAGGTCTGGACTCTTACATATCTCGATGTGATTTATCAAGAAATATCTACAGCAAGAATTTTCTCAATGAATCCAAAATGACATTGTGGTTAGAAGTGGTGGAGAGAATAAAAGCTAGCATATAATGGTAATGTCTGGTTAGGAACAAGTTATAATGGTTGGATTATCCAATGGGGGGTCCGGGAGGGGGGGGGTTCGAGCTGGAGCATATGTGTGTAGGTTTTTAGATAACAGGTATTAGGGGTATATCCTGTATAAGACATTTGACTAATGGTAATTTCATTGGATATGCACTGTTAATTAATGCTTGTATATCTTATCGTGTGTTGTCATGTTTGTTTATATGTCTGTTTAAAAAATAATAAAAAAATAAAATATAAATAATCAAAAAGATTGCACAACGTGTGTGTGTGGCGTTAGGCGCTGAGCACGGCACGATTAAATGATTTTTCAGCCCGCTTTATCGTGCATACGAACACAAATACTCTCGATAATCTAGCGTTTATTTGAAAACGATTCATAAATCAGCCGGAAAATGGCGTGTTTTGTGTATTCCAGTAAATGGCTATTTTCGCGGAATTTCTCTGAAATTACTAGAACTCTCCGAAACTATACTCGTATTCAAAACGGTATAAAACGGAAATGTACTGATGAAAAAACATCAGTTTTTAATCGTGATTTCCTCCCAATCTAAAATCAATACTTAGACGATTTAACAGTGACATATGACTCCTTAGATGTTACTTGATGTTAAAATATTTCTTTTTACCTGCAAGGTATTCCTAGAATAGAAGGAATGGGTTGATACTCCAGAGAAACATGACTGGTCATCAGCCATCATGGTTGAAGGGGAAAGAATCTCAGATACAATGTCTTACCACTAGATGGCAGTGTAAATAGCATTGCACTAGTGTCTACTGTAATGGATTATGTGCAGCTATGCCATCAAAACCCATGCATATTCAAGATAATGGCTTTTGAATAGCGGTCTACTGTAGTATCCTTTATGCGTGAAAGGGTTAAAGTGTTTTTAAGTGTTTATCAACATGAGAGTGGACAGATATGCTTCCTTTATGCAAATGTTGTTTAAATTAATAAAACGAAATGACAAATATTGTCCAGAAAAACTAAGGTACTGCATTTAGCATAAAATAAATATGCTGCAAATAATTATAACATGGCAAAGCCCAATAGGCAACAACTATATCTTAGATGGTGGAAGATGAAGGAATATACTGTAATATCTGTCTCCCTCTATCCCTATAAGATGATGGAATATACTGTATCATCTGTCTCCCTGTATCCCTATAAGATGCTAAGATGAATTAATATACTGTATCATCTGTCTCCCTGTATCCCTACACAGATGCTAAGATGAATGAATACTGTATCATCTGTCTCCCTCTATCCCTATAAGATGAAGGGATATACTGCATCATCTGTCTCCCTGTATCCCTACACAGATGCTAAGATGAATGAATACTGTATCATCTGTCTCCCTCTATCCCTATAAGATGAAGGGATATACTGCATCATCTGTCTCCCTGTATCCCTACACAGATGCTAAGATGAAGGGATATACTGTAACATCTGTCTCCCTCTATCCCTACACAGATGCTAAGATGAATGAATATACTGCATCATCTGTCTCCCTGTATCCCTACACAGATGCTAAGATGAATGAATATACTGTATCATCTGTCTCCCTGTATCCCTACACAGATGCTAAGATGAATGAATATACTGTATCATCTGTCTCCCTGTACCTACACAGATGCTAAGATGAATGAATATACTGTATCATCTGTCTCCCTGTATCCCTACACAGATGCTAAGATGAATGAATATACTGTATCATCTGTCTCCCTCTATCCCTACACAGATGAGACTGATGACGATCATCAGGATGACCCCTGCTTTGTTGGCCAGCGGTCGGGACGAGTGGTGAGACCATTAAGCAGCGGTGAGACTAAGGACAGATCTCCTAATTGCTTGGAGTGAATTAGAATTCAATCATTCAATCAAGATCATTTATTTAATCACGTCTCAACGGACCTGACATTTTGACTCAAACTCCCGGTTACCCTTGATCGAAATCAGTGTTTTCAGCCTTTTCGTTGATTGTTATCAGGCCCCATCTGCTGTTCCGTGAAGTGAAAAATAAATAAACAAACCTTCATAAGGCGCTAAAAACAAAATTACAAACATCTCAAAACAAACTGGTCAGACTACTGCTTGACCTTACTCCTAGAACCCACCTCACCCCTGCCCACTTTGACAACCTAGGATGGCTTAGAGTAGACGACAGAGTACAGCAACTTGCAATGGGCCTGGTCTACAAGATACACTACACGACCAAGGTACCCATGTACATGACTAAATACTTCCCAAAGGTCAGTGAATACCACGATCACAACACCAGAGGGAGCTCCACAAATCATGTTAAACCCAGATTCGGCTCAAACAAGGGACTAAACACGTTTCGCAATTATGCCACATCAATGTGGAACGCCCTACCCAAAGCTGTAAAGGAATGTGAATCACTACCCATTTTCAAAAACACTCTCAAAAAACACCTAAGGGAGACTGCAACTCGAAACTGGCCCCTGTAAATGTCCGAACACAACCCCCGCCAATGTACAGTAAATTACCAAGTATGGTCTTGTCAATAATCCAATGTACAGTGTTGTTTGTACAGTTGTACAGTGTCCCCCACCCACCCCTCCTACCCACCCCCCCCCCCCCACCCACCCAACCACCTCCAATGTACAGTCCCCACCCACCCCTCCTACCCAACCCCCCCCCCCCATCCACCCCTCCTACCCAACCCCCCCCCCCCACTCCTACCCACCCCCCCCCAACCACCTCCAATGTACAGTCCCACCCCCACCTACCCAATCCAATGTACAGTTTCTATGCCTAATGTATATACTCTTTTCTTTCTGGACTCTTTTTGTATCACAAATACAGTACTGTAATTGCAAATCTGGTATGTCATAAATGTATAGATGTAGCAGTACTGTCTATCTGTATGTCATGTATGTCATATATGTTACGATGAATTGGAAATGGGGGACCCTGGTGTAAACAAGACGAAAGTCTTTCTCTGGTCTGCATCCCCTTAACAATTGTATGTATTGAGCTGTACTGCACTGTACCCATTCTGCAATCTGTTAATAAAGTTTTCATTCATTCATTCATTCATACAGTCATGCACTCTTCCTACTATACTAACATACAGTCAACACATTAGCACTCAAGTCTGGGTGCACTTTTATGAACATTGAGGGATGGGTACTGAATTAGGTACTTTTAAGGGTACCTACCGAATCACGTCGGTACTACCGAGTACCGATTCATGTGAGATACGTCTGTGCCACATTTCGGTACTGTAAAAAAAATTTTTTTTTACAATGTTTATTTCATTTTTTTGGCGACGTTAATATTTTGTTTACCGCAAAACGAAACCTATGAAGTGTGCCGCACGTTCACGTCAACGTTCACGCGCACAATATACACTTACCTAGGATTTTACTTGATTCAATAACAAAGCAGTCGGGGCAATGGCAAGCCGAAAACGGTTGCAAGTGTTGTTACACTTTACAAAGCTAGATGCAGACAACGCTCGCTGCAATATTATTAAGCATTACATCACACGCAGGAGTGTGTTATACTCATTAGATCAGGCCTAGGGGTGGTTGTTAGGCCCGACGCGCAGCCGAGGGTCGTTAGACCCCCCTAGGCGTGATCTAATGTATAACACACGACTTCAAGTGTTGTGCTTTTATACAATGGCCGAATTCACCCAACCTTATTGCTATACAATAAACACAGTAATTGAAGCATAATGGAGATTTATTCACAACCATCCACAGAGAAAGTAGATCCAATAGTAGATCCAAGTCTGACAAAAAAAATTCATATACGGCCATTTTGTTTTTGTTTTAAAAGTCCGTAATTTTTCTTTTGTTTCACAATGGGTCATGACAAACCAATTACATAATCCAACATATGTGTAACGAACTAACATATTCCAGTTGACTGTATCTTTTTTGGAGGATTCGTTCAAAATATATTCATACTTCCATTTGTCTATCTATGGCGGACTCATTCAGACTCATTAAAAAAAAATTATAATAATTCGGTTGTGAGAGGGATCTGGGGTCACGTGGAGTGTGTTATACGAAATAACAACGGCTAACTTGACTGTTTCAGCCAATCAGAATCAAGATATTTGCATGCCATTGTATAAGTAAGGGATAATGAGGTCATTGTCGCAAAATAATTGACCGACACGGAGTTTAGAATACCGAGGCGCCGCACCGAGGTGTTCTAAACGCAGTGAAGGTCAATTATTTTGCGACAATGACCGAGTATAGCTATGGGTTTCCGTTCGAATTTTTTTTTGCAGGTCTGAGTGTCCGGTAGATTTCAATCTACCGGACAAATGGGATAAATTCCGGTCAGAGTTTATTGAGCTTAAAAACAATTGATAGGCCTATATAAAGAATGACATCATCAAGGCATTTATAATATTTTAACTTAAAACTAGGCTACTTTTGCGTATATACAGTCATTAATATATTCCAAATAAAATAAGTCCCTCGAGACTTCGTGCTGCTGCCGACTTGAGGTGTCGGTGGGCAGTCTGCCCGACATTAAACAGCAGTCTGTTATAATCACATTTTTATGAGCTAACGAATTCCGTTATATTGGACATTTGTATTAATTATATCAAGCGAAGAACTGAGAAATTTGGCAGAGAGAGACGGCAACATTATCGTGGGTTTGCGCCGTGATGTATATATCCACCTCCCAACGACTTGGTGCTGCTCATAATGTCCGGTGAAAATAATTCCCTCTAAGCACAATTTGATTATTTGAATTGTATTAAAATAGGCTAAAATTAAATAGCCTATGCGATGAACGAAACAATCATTACATTTGTCGTTGCTTCACCAAGCAGCCGGTCTAATAATGACATCCTGTGTCAGCGCGAGCTGGCTGCTGATATATTTACGTGAAGCATGGAGCAGGCAGAGCAGAGCAGCAGCGCCCCCACCCAACAGCTGAATTGCCAATGGCTGAATTGGAGTACTGCACCCTGCCAAGCCATGCTTCTCGCAAATATATCAGCAGCCAGCTCGCGCTGACAACACTGCAGGATGTCATTATTAGACCGGCTGCTTGGTGAAGCAACGACAAATGTAATGATTGTTTCGTTCATCGCATAGGCTATTTAATTTTAGCCTATTTTAATACAATTCAAATAATCTAATTGTGTTTAGAGGGAATTATTTTCACCGGACATTATGACCGGAGAGATTAAATATGTCGGACTTCAACAGATTTTGCCGGTCAAATACCGGTAATTACCGGCTAACGGAAACGCTGAGCTATACATTATCCCGCTTATTACATGGCTAACTTACTAACAATATACATAATTCATTTTACACCATCGACAAGACGAGATCAAATGCAGACGCAGTTGTTCTGTGGCTCCTCTGTCATCATCGCCGGCAGCCGGTCTGATTGCACTGATGTAGTGCAGCTGTGCATATGCTGAGCAGCTTTCGTGACTGCGACCAAAATGCTTGATTGTGATTGGTCAATAGCGCTCTGTTACCCGTTATCAGCGGTCATTATTGCGAGTTGCCCATAGCAGCGGTCAGTTATCGAGAAATAATTCACCGCTGTCAGGGGCAACCGAGCGCTATTGACCAATCACAATCAAGTATTTTGGCGAATGTTAAAAACGCCATGTAATAATATGTGATAATAAATTATTTGAAGTTTGGATTTTTTTTTTTTTTTTTTTTTTTTACAACTGGGGTAGGTAGATTACATTTTTAGAGACTAAAGTACCCGAAAAAAGGTACCGTTGGGTACCGGTATCGTTTCACAGGTACCGGTTCAAATGTGAAAGGTACCCAACCCGTTACTCAGCTGATAGAGTTGTACCCTTCCTGCTGACTTGTCGTACAAAACTTAAAAGTCGCTTTGGATAAAAGCGTTCAGCTAAAAAGCGTAAATGTTACGCCCTCGTGTCAATGCAAGTACATGACCTCAGGGACTCTTACATTTACATTTAGTCATTTAGCTGATGCTTTTATCCAAAGCGACTCTTGTGTTTTATGTCTGAGGCCGGCGTTGACCGGGGAACGTTGGGGTTAAACACTCGATCGTAAATCGACTGTGTTTGTCCTTCGACTGAATTTGTCCGGCTGTTGTCATTATAACCTGTTTCTGTGTGTTTCTGCATCCTGACTGTGTTTGTCTTTCAACTGGTTTTGTCAAACTCTTTGTCCATAACGCTGGTACAGGATGTAGGGATGTCCTCTTCACCAGTTGTTCACCGTTAACCCCCCCCCCCTTCATCTGTTAGCTCCCTCTCTGCAGGCCAGGTTGTGGGGAGCACCGAATAAAGATAAGAAAAAGAGTAGCATGAAGAAGGAGCTCCTCAGCAAACCCACACACCTGGGGGTCCAGGAGACCATAGCGGAGTCCCTGTCTATCGGCCGACCACTTGTACACTGTATCCTTCCCTGTGTAGATCTATTCACTTTTACACTGTATCCTTCCCTGTGTAGATCTATTCACTTGTACACTGTATCCTTCCCTGTGTAGATCTATTCACTTGTACACTGTATCCTTCCCTGTGTAGATCTATTCACTTGTACACTGTATCCTTCCCTGTGTAGATCTATTCACTTTTACACTGTATCCTTCCCTGTCAGTTTATTCACTTTTACACTGTATCCTTCCCTGTGTAGATCTATTCACTTTTACACTGTATCCTTCCCTGTCAGTTTATTCACGTTTACACTGTATCCTTCCATGTCAGTTTACTCACTTGTACACTGTATCCTTCCCTGTCAGTTTATTCACTTGCTACATGACTGCTTAACAGACCCACTTTAAATAATGTTCACAAACACTGTGATTGTTGTAAATTTCTTGGAACACCACGTGTGGGGTTTGCCACATAGGAAGGCAGTTCATTCAGTGCCGAAAATGTAGACTATTTGAAAGACGATGTAGTATACTTTTCTGTGATTGACTTATTGTGAATTGTCCCAATTTGGTCAAATCCGCCCATCTTGCACCCCCAAGTAAGTTAAAACAAACTTAAGAATACTTTGCAAAATACTATTTGACTTGAAGTGGTGATCTGCAATATCCAATTTTTTTTGTGACATCTAGTGGTGATAAATTACTATTGCTGCTGCATATCTTTGCACTCACTTAAATCAAATTTATTTATAAGGCCCGACAACACACGTTAATGTCCCCATGGGCCGTACAGGTCTTCTTTAAACAAGTCAAGAAGAAAACATAACAATAAGTCAAGAACAGAACAAGAACACCATAAGGTCCAAAAAATTTAAGATAAATGCTAATACGCGAAGGTAAGGAAAAACTCACTAAAACCTAACAATAGGGAAAAAAGCCTGAGCTGACACTCACTTGAATGTTTCATTTTCCTTAAAGCGAAATTCCATGAACACAGTGCTCAGTCTTGGACTTTGTGGGAAACAGTCATGGAAGCCTTGGCTTATATCTGGACTGTTAGATATTTCCAGGTAATCAGCACTTTCTTGAGTTACTTGAGCACTTTTTATGTGTTATTCTCAATTTACTAACCAAAGTTTTACCTGGGACCCAACTAAATGAGTTTCCTTTTTGCAACCAAAACGAAGACTTAAATGACCCCTAGATGTCATGCAAATTATATATCTTTCATTTGCACATGACTTGGACTTGAATACTGTCTTTTCTTCCCAAAGAAAGCCTCCTTTTCCCCATAAAGATGATTCAAGTCATCCAGCCGCACACAGCCAGGGAAGACTGGGGAATCTAGAAAGACCTAGATGTTAATTTCGGTGGAATTGACCTTTCTCAAACCACACCCTCTTTTCTTGATCCTCCAATCACAACCTTTGCTTCTCTGAAGGTTTGAGGTGGGTGCACTGCACACCGCTGCCTCACCCTGGTTCTCTTCTTTCACACACAGCAACACAAATTCTCAATGCAGATCGTTTTGATTCAATATTCCTTTTTTTTTTATTATTTTTTCCTAGTTTTAGTTTGCTGAGTGACACCAAATTCCAGACTCAACGGGAAAGAGCAGAGATGAAGAGGAGGGCCTTCCTGTTGCTGTATTACCTTCTGCGTTCACCCTTCTACGACAGATTCTCTGAGTAAGTTCCTTCTACGACCGATTCTCTGAGTAAGTTCCTTCTACGACAGATTCTCTGAGTAAGTTCCTTCTACGACAGATTCTCTGAGTAAGTTCCTTCTACGACAGATTCTCTGAGTAAGTTCCTTCTACGACCGATTCTCTGAGTAAGTTCCTTCTACGACAGATTATCTGAGTAAGTTCCTTCTACGACCGATTATCTGAGTACCGTAAGTTCCTTCTACGACCGGTTCTCTGAGTAAGTTCCTTCTACGACAGATTCTCTGAGTAAGTTCCTTCTACGACAGATTCTCTGAGTACAGGTATGGGCAGGGTAATAATGGAAAGACATAAATATAGGCAATACAATTTTAAGCAGTGTAAACAATATAATTAACTCTGAATATAAGAATATGAGCAAGTAAACAGTGTAATCAAAGGTGCAGATGCCCTATCAGTTATATATATACGTTACAATAAATATGGTCAATAACACTTTGAATCTGAATATAAACTATGAGTAAGTATACAGTATACACAAGGTGCAGTATACACAAGGTACCCTAACTGGCATGATATAGGGCATACGTTATATATTGTAGTCCGTGCAGTCTAGGTGGTAAGAGTCAAGACGCACTTAGTGATCAGACTTTCCTAGTAGTTCTCGTGTTCTGCTGCCGTTAGTTCTGCTGGCAGCGGACCCGGCCCACTGTTGTGGAGCCTGATGCTCACTGGTACGAAGGACTGGTCGAGGCAGTTAGTCGCGTGTCTTAGAACCGTTACTTGATTTGTCTGATCAATTACATAAATGTTATGGTATTCCACTACAGGATCACACTGTGCTAACTTAGTAGCATATCGATGGCTGAAAGGCAAAACCTCCTATCTGAACATCTCGCTTGTTTGAGAAAACACTGTTTTCTTGCAGAATGTAATTTTTTTAAGAATACCCAATACAATACACTGCTTTGGGCTTTTGGAAAATATCTTGCAGACAGACTGAATGGGTGCAGATAGGACGTTTCTCATCATCCAAAGTGAAATCCGAAAATCCAAAATCTTGCAGATAGGAGGTTTTGCGTTTCAGCCATCGATATGCTACCAGTAATACATTTATTACGAAGGAGGACATTTGCAAGTGGAGACACAAGCAGAAGGATGCTTATCATTTTCACTGGTCACACTCGATCACTGCATTGCATTGTTTCACTTCATTATTCAGAATACAAACATTTAACTGGAGTCATCGTCTCTTTATCAGAAAGGATGTTTATTTCCATAAACATAGCATCTCGTACAGAATGAAAGTCTTTTGGTGGTATAAGAAACTAGATTCTATCTCTGTCGATCGCTTTAGTGGTTCTGCGGCCTGTACCGTTAGCCTGTTATTTTTCTACAACGGAGTTCGGCGATTTGCGAATCTGATTGGCCAGTGTAATTTCTGGTCATGTGACATGTACGCCCAATCGTGGGACCGCAAGTTTCTACACTGGTTAGGCTTAGGCGCTCTTTCGAAGTTGGTTAAGGTTAGGGTTAGGGTTAGGCGATAGAACGCCAGGTGCTTTGCAGGCTGTTCGACGCGGAAATGGGCAAAGACACAGCTCGTCACGCTATTGGGCGCACATGTCACATGACCAGAAACGTCAGTGGCCAATCAGATTCGCAAATCGCCGAACTCCGTTGTAGAAAAATAGGACGCGTCCCGTTAGCTGAAGCCTGTCTGTTAGCCTGTAGCTATCTTTCTACCTGGTGGTCTTTCCCCTCCCCCCTCCCAGCCCTCGTATGGAGCTGGAGCTCAGCTGCTCGTGTGGTCCGTCTCGCTATCAAAACTCTTCTGGCTCCCTACCGGAAGACTAACAGCTTAAAGTCTTAAAGTCTCTCTCTCGCGCGCAATGTTTCTCTTCGCTCTTACGTTGTTTTGGCCATCTCGTCACCCCTAGCGACAGCCGTTTCCATGGCAACGGCTGCTGACCCATATATACACGTATCATTACTAGCACTCTCGGCTATCTCTTACTGAATGTTGACGTCTCCCTGACTGGTTGGCCTTGGCTCCTATCTCGTCCCCCACAGGCCCTGCTACAGAGAAATGTCTGTCTTAGAGTTTTAACACATTTAAACTCCAGTCTATATTACATACATGTTATAACCATATGAAAACCAGTGATATCCTTCAAGGTATAGTGGTTGTCTGGTAATCGGAAGGTTCCCGGTTCGATTCCCGCTTCTCCCAGGCAGCTCCTCATGAGCAGGGCGGCACCTTGCATGGTGGCCTCCGTTGTCGGTGTGTGAATGTTTGAGTTACAACAAAAAAAATGTAAGCGCTATATAAATGCACCATTTACCATTTTTAAAAGACCAAACGCTAACATATACAAAACTAAAATGTACAAAAATGCTAAACTGCTAGAAGAGGTAGTGCAAATGTGTACGAATTAATAGATAAAATACTGTGTAAAATAATGTAAAATAAATGATGTTTAAAAGTGTTTAAAGTGAACGGTTAAAGTAAGTGTGTGTATGTTGCGATTCTAATGAATGTAGAATGGATGACTTAAGCCACGCCACAACATGTAAACAGGAATTGTAACCATCATGTACAACAGAATACAACAGTCCTTATGTATTTCCAATGATTGATTATTCTCATATTTTGGAACAATTTAGTTTCTTGAAGAAAGCCAATGTATTACTACTAGTGCTGTCAATAGATAAAAAAAAATGTAACTACCGTAATTAATCTCACAATTTTCTGTAATTAATTTAGATTAAAAATCGCATTTTTCTATTTAAGACCGAAGCTTGTAACAGATATTTACTTGAGTAAAATCATGGAATTAATGTAAAATCAACACAAAGAAAGTATATTTAGATTCAAAGACTATTTTAATAGCTTTCTTTGAATACAGTTTCTCTCCTGTGAAATACAAATGTTCAACAAAACCATCAACATTGACTCAGCTAGACCTCTTTCTTATATCCGCGGTGCTAAGATTGAAGATTTTTCACTCCATAGATTAATCTAGATTAATTTTAATGCTTTAAATAATTGAAATTAATCTCAAGTTAAAGCATTAACTTTGACAGCCCTAATTAATACCCAATGAGAGTTATCTAGCTAGCTAGTTCTAAGATATCACGTCGGTGTGAGAGAAGAATCGAGCATCAGAAATACACAAGGACTGTTTTTCATTCTGTTAAAACCTTTATATGTTGTGGTGGTGTGGCTTTCTGTCCAGAACCTCCATCGGTCGTCTGGTAATCGGAAGGTTCCCGGTTCGATTGTGTCCTGTGATTGGCAACCGGGAACCTTTCCGATTACCAGACGGCCGCTCTACCGAAGTCGAAATGTCCTTGAGCAAGACATTTAACCCTGATGAGCCGGTTGGCACCTTGCATGGTCGCCTCCGCCGTCAAGTGTGTGAGTGAATGGGTGAATGTGAGGAACAAAATTGTAGTGTGCTTTGGATAAAAGCTGCTATATAAATGTACCATTTACTATTTCATACCCTTTTTATATAAAAAAAAAAGAAGAAAAAAAAATACTACAAAACAAACTACCTTTTCCTGTTTAGGAGCACATGTATTGCACTGGAAGAAATGTCACTGTGGAATGATACACCGGTTATTTCTGCATTCAGTTGTTCTTTCTTTATTATTTACAGGACAAAGATTCTCCTCCTGCTCCGAGTCCTGGCTGACCACGTCCCGGGCGTAGGGCTTGTAGCACGTAAGCTGTTAATTGTCTACACATTGACTGTTTCTACATCCACGCCAATCTTCAAGACATTTCAGTTTTTATAATCTCCGTAAATGGCTCTAATGCATTGGTAATGAGTAGGGCTGTACCGAATGTAATTGTTTTACATTCGAAGCTTCTATTGAAGTTTTCGAATGAAGCTTTGAATGCCTGTCGTCATTTTATGACATAATCATAATATATATTTTTTTAAATCCTCAAACAAAATCCTCAATTTGAATGAAGTAATTAATCTGTTTAAATTAGTCTTTTAAAAAAATTTTTTTAAATCAACCTTCTTTAACACATTGGACGCCAGAGGGAGCTATGGTCATTGGGCCGTTGTGTGCTATGGATCTAATAACGTTGTCGATTGTCAGTGAGTTTCTTCCAGTCAACATGCAAAAAACAGATCCGTACATTTCCGTTTTATACCGTGGTGAATATGAGTATAGTTTGGGTGATTCTGAGTAATCCCAGGAAAAGACGCGAAAATAGCCCTTTAGTGAAATCCACTTATCACGTTGTCATTTTTCGCATGATTATCGAATCATCCTGAAATCAACGCTAGATTATCGGTATTATCTTTCCTCATGCAAGCATGAAATGTGGTTTAGAGCGGGGCGCCCATCCGTGCCGTGATGTGACCCAACGGGACACAGCACACACACATTCCACACAGACAGGCTTCGATCGCGGGATCAAAATATAGTATTTAAACCCCGCCCGCACGGCTCAGCTCGGCCCAGAAAACAAACTATATCGTTTCAAATGGAGTGCAATAGCGGCCGCAAGGCGTTAGGCGGCGGTATTGACCGCCTTCGATCTCAGACACACTCAGAACAGCCTGCACAGGCTGCCCCGATGAATTATGAATGGCAATAGCGAATAAAAGAAATAACGATCATAACAAGTTAACTCGTTGTTGGCGCTCAACGATTGGTAGGTAACAACGAGTTGACTTGTCATTGGCGGGAATGTGTTAATTGTAGCGGGGTGGATAACCTCCGCTTGGTGAGGGTGAGATTGTACGAACACCTGATGGCAGGGACACGGAGGAGCTAAGTTCCACCGAACCCCCAACACTCCCAGCACATACTTTCCAGTCTGAAAACACTGGTAACATAACACACGAAATAAACCAAACATAAGTCGGGCCCACACTTTAGAAAGAATAGTCCCTAGAGCTAAGCCGGCATTACCCAAAATAATAAAAGTTGGAGCGCCCTGTCGTGGCTCGGGAACGTAGTGGCCCAAAACGGGACGGCCCCGTCACTCTTAGCCAGCATGCTACAAAATAAATAGCCAATACTCCGCAGCGCTGTCGGCGCGAAATGTACTTTTACTCGACTCGCCCTTGAATGTGAGTCTATAGTCCGAGTGCTGGTTAGCCCCACGTAGCAATTGTCTGGAGTTATTTGGCCGTAAAAAAGGTCCCGAGAAACCGTCACCTGTGATACCAAGAAGGGGCTGGCGGTCGGCAGGTAGTCGGTAGCAATGTTGTGAATGTCCAGACGAATCCCTCGGCTCGAATCCTCCTGCCGCTGGAAACCGGCGATACGACGTGCTAAGCTAACACTAGTTAGCTAGTGCTAGTGCACTATACCTGAGCTAAGCTAATAGCCGAAATGGCTAGGCTGACTCCCCCGACTATACGTGCTAATACGCAACACTTTAATGTTCATCTTCACAGCCTGTCTGCCGAACGTCCTCTTCGTCTTTTTGGCGTACCCTAATTACTATACTTATTACGGATAAGCTTACGGCACGCAGCGTTACTTCTGCTCCATTGCACAATGGACCTGTCTCAAACCCTGCCCTCTTTTCTTGATCCTCCAATCACAACTGTCGCTTACCTCGGACAAACCAAGTTTGTCCGAGGTAAGCGACAGTTGTGATTGGAGGATCAAGAAAAGAGGGCAGGGTTTGAGACAGGTCCATTGGCATTTCAGTAGAATGCTGGTGGCCAACACGTCCACTCGCCTCCGTGGATAACACCGAAGAGACCCCGCACATGTGGCTCCTCCTGGATACCGGTCCTCTTCGCATTTCTCTACCGACTACCAGACTGACGCCAACCAGCTCCCCCTAGTGTTAGTCCTCCACGATGCCCCGCCGGGCCCAAGAGCAAACGGGTCATAATAATTATATAACAGTTATATAATGAACACAGTTATGAATATAACTCATCAGTTTCGTCAACATAACATGGTACGAAAGTGATGGTGACGTCTTGATCGAGTGCCAATCGGATGCAGATAGGCTACATCATTTATGATAAATGTTTTATTAAAATGTGTACGACGAGTCATATACTATAATAGTATAATATTAGTGTAACCTAACCTGTATCTGCAACTGTGAAGAAAAACCCCATTGGTTTAAACGGAATACTTTTATTTATTTTTTCATCTAATGTTGATTTAGAATTCTAATGTCAACGTTATGAATGAAGCTTTGAACTATTCGGTACAGCCCTAGTAACCAGCGACAAAACTAACGCGAAGGACTCCCCATGTAACATTGGGAGCAATCCATAATATTCCATTGTGTTCAAAATGCATGAGATATTGGTGCTATATAATAAGCTACACTCTGCAATGGCTATTAACCGAGTTCTCTATTCGCTCAGGCCCGCTGATGGATTACCTACCCGTCTGGCAGAAGATATACTTCTACAACTGGGGATAGAGCCTGCGAGAGATCGTTGATATCTTTTGATGAAGGAACCGTTCGTCTGCCCACTGCTGCGGGCACAGGGACACATCTCTGGCAAAACAAGGGGCATTATGCTTCACTGAAGGAAATCATGTCACAGCTATTCCCCCTATATCCCATCAAGGATCAGCGAATGATTACCACAGTCTGCGATCATCTTGACGTTACCCCTCAAGGGGCTCGTGATCTATTCTGGGAACTTAAAATAGTAAGAATTGCCCTTAATTTAGAAGGGTAAGTATCTCAGAGATAATTTAACATGATCCATGTAACAATATTTTTGTAGTTACTAATTACTGGTATTGAGTTATGTTTGTTCTATCTATGATTTGTGGCATGTCAGTAATTAAGCACAAGAGAGTCGATCATTTGGCTAATAAAGGCCAAGGCAAGGACAATGTCCACCTCGTGTCAGAGGTTAGAGAAGCTGTGTTTGGGCTCTTTTAAGAATGTCTCTTACTTGTGCCATTGTCTACAGTGGAAGAGTTCAGGATATTAATGGTCAATATAGATTGTACATTTGTAAATGAATACAAATTTGTGTTGATCAATTCTCTTTCCATTTTAACATTTGAGCCAAAAGAGTGATTGTGCTAAAGCATGTAGATGTTGCTCATCCTGTTATGTCAAATACTTATAAATAACTGCAAGCCAGGAGTGGGTCCATCTTTGGATCATCCGTCAAAATGAGTGAACTAAGATGTAAAACCAGCAGAAAATCGCTTTTAACAATATAGCAAGATTCTAGCTTCCTTCGTTCGTGAGGGTGTTTCTTGGTTCCCGTCACTTCACCTGTTGGTCAAGTTGTGTCCTGTCAAAACCTTCACGTATAAGTTTTTTTTTTTTGATTCACTTTTTCTCCCATTTTTCTAAATTTTTTCTCCCATCCCAATTTCGTATCATCCAATTCAACCCTCCCCTGTCACGAACGCTGTTTCTTGCCTCCCACAAGCCGGCTGCAATGTGGACTAAGTCATACATAGCACAAGTCCCCTCCGGTACTTGAGGTAACAGCAGTCGCATCTTTTCACCTGCGCAGCTCGATCTCTCAGTGGTGAGGAGTAACGCGTGGGAGGCTCACGCTGCCCCGACACTTCCTGATTCCACTGCGCAGGCGCACCAACCGACCTGTAGGAGTCGCTGTCCACAACGCCCGATCCCCACCCATCAGTTTCCCACCCCCTAATACGGCCAATGTGTATTAGTACGGACGACCAGCTAAACTGAAAGCAAATGTGGAGCGCTGGGCTCGAACAGGCGAGCCCAGCGTCTCCAGATTTCGTGGTGAGCGCCTTGCCCACTACGCCACGTAGCCGCCTGTATAAGTGGTTTTATAAACCTAACCTTTGCCTTACTTGCAGAGACCTCATGTCTAACCCTAACCTTAAATAGAAATAAAAAATACATTTGTTGCTGGAAGATGGGAGTCATTTCTGACTAACTTGGCTAACAAGTGGCCCTTTTCCACAGCCATTTAGTGTCCTTGGGCTAAACGGCTCAGGCGTCTTATGGTTACTTTGAGACCACCCACTGTCCAGGATCAAAGTCGACCCCTACTGATGAGAGCCTCTGTATATAATTCATCGTTATCCATGATGCCCTTTTGTAACCCAAATCAAACCCCTAGTGGGTGGTCGTGATACCGTTGTATTCGTACGGTACACAGCCGTACTCCGTACTGAAACGGTTCCGTGTACCTTTACACCCCTAATATATATATAGCTTTTTTTTCCCACATTTTAGAAGGACTTTGTAGATTTAAAGGGAAAATGCTGTACATTTTAAGAATTGACATTCTGCTCCAGGACAGTTCAAACTGTTTTCAACATTTATAATTGTCATGGTGAAATTAGTGCACCTCTATTTTGCACTATATGTGAAGGGTATAGTGCCCTTAAGAATTCTTGGCACCCTAGAAAAATTATAGTTTATCAGCCAATTGTTAAAAGCTAAATGGTGTATAGAAAGAGATGAGTTTATTCTACCTTGTTTCCACATGTTATTTTCAGTAATGAAAATATATATAGTATACCGGTACTTTACATTGTCATTTAGCTGAACGCTTTTATCCAAAGCGACTTACAAGTTCTGTACAACAAGTCAGCAGGAAGGGAACATTTTCCAAACAGTGTTGAACTTGAGTGTATATTAGCATAGTAGGTAGTAAAATAGGTAAGGTAGATTCCTCCTGAGTGCGTACTAGTAAGACGGTACAAAGTATTTAGTATCTTCATTTCTTTCACTTCAGGTATTGGTTTTGTTCAATGAAGACAAGGTGGCAAAGTTTCTCAAGTCTTTATTAACATATCTAATACGTTTCTTTTTATATACCTACAAATAAATTATTACATGTTTAATCCGTTCAATTCATGTATTTCTCTTTTGGACCGTTTATCAATAGTGGGGACATTAAGACAGGCATAGCCACAGGTAGGGAAGAATGGACAATCAAACCTATTCCACGACCACAGATTAAAAATAAAAAAGGTTCTTCTGCACCATTTCCCATCCTTTCACCAACTCCAAGCTCTTGACTGTCGAGTCTGCTTGGATTGTAAAATGAGTTGCTATATTATGGGACAATTGAATGGAAGAGTTTTATTCCAAAATGAGATCCATTTGACACATTACTGGGGGGAAAAAAGTATTAGTGACTGATCTTATTTTGACCAATAACCAATCCCCTCCTGCCCCGTTAAACCCTACAACTGGTAAAGTATGATCGGATGAGCTCGGTTAAGACAGAAAAGCAATTGGAAGGTTTGGATCCACATCTTGTCACGATATTAATTTACCACATGCTTAACACCAACGGGATTGAAAAGAGACACATCTAGCGGTATTCAATTATCCACCTAGTTCACTCTGGGATTCTGATATATTACACGGTAGGGGGCATGTATTTAACCTCTGGTGTAGTAAGCAACAAAGTGCCTGGATAGAATGGCAGTATAGGATACATTTGATTGCAAGGAATCTGCAGCAAAGCTAGTGAAAGCAGTTTCTTCATCTGCCTGAAGTGTTACTTGAGGGTCTTCTAAAAAGAAAAGGGTCAACCTTTCTAGTCCAGCAAACCAAAACGAAGATAAGACATTTTCCATTGGCCAATATATTTAAGAAAAACCATGAGGGAATGCAAAACGAATATATTCAAACTCCCAAAATATAATCTAGGTTAAATAGCAGGGGGGGGGGGGGCGAAGACAGCAGCAAAATGACAACTGTTTCATGCCTTTACAGAGCTGAGGTACACCTAGGCAGAGTTGCATTCAAGTGGAAATGCATGTAAGTGAAAATGTCTCCAGCTTTTCTCTGTAGGTCTGGAAATGCATCGACAGACAATATAGTAATCAGTCTATAGTCAGTTATTACGTGAAGACACTGTACTCGAGACTGGATTAGTCTCATGATGCAAGACATCGTACAAACGGATGAGCTGGCCAGTCGTTTATTAAGCCTCTTGCACGTCAGTGTTTTTATGTATATATAAAAAAAAAAATTACAAAAAAAGGTTTGTGTAAAAACGACAGTTTCGGCAGTCGTGATCTGAACATGAGCATGAATTCCAGATCAAATAACCCATAGAGACCCACCATAGACCAATCATCCGTCTTTACATCATCTGAAAGCTGGGGACGTGAATATTAGTTTGAGATGCAGCTCACTCTGTCAAGTGTTTCTAGTCATGAATCTGTAATAAACATTAAGTTTCTAATGTAAGCCTGAGGACATTCCCATGCTAAGTTATGTATCGTGAATTGTTGCAGCATTTCTTTGGGGGAGGGTTGATATTTGTGTTTGACCACTAGAGAACTAACAAAACATGGTCAAGAATCCCCCCCCCCCCAAAATACTACATTAAGACACCGACACCTTGAGGAACAGCACAGACTACTTCATGCTGTTATTTGGTATCAAAAACGTTTGACATTTGGAGATTTCTGTAAGAATTGCCTTCAGAAATGTTCAAATACATACATTTATAGTACTGCATGCAAAGAAAACGGCATGGGATTAACCTAAAGGAGGCGTGTCTATGAAGGGGAGACTCGTGGGTAGACTGGGTACCCATAGAGTGGGCGTGTCTATAAAGGAGAGACTCGTGGGTAGTGGTACCCATAGAGCCCCGTTTCATTCAGAGAGGTGAGAGGTCAAGGGATCCCTTTGGAAATGGCCATGTCAGTTTTTCCCTCGCCAAAATGTGGCCCATCTCCGGAGCGTCATAAGTCAGCGTGACAGGGTCACTGCGGTCTAGTTTCAGACGCCAGTGTCTTCACTCTAGCTTTTTAAAAGTGTCACAGCCTCTGAAAGACAGTAGTGTGGGTCTCTGAGGGATAAAGGTTGAACGGTTAAAAATATATACTGCTCCTTTTTTTGATAACATACACAATAAAACCAACGTGAGATAAGCATTACATGTTTTATGTGAATCAAAAAAGAACACCTTGATTCTTGTATAAGGAATAAAATAATAGAATAGATTTTTTTAAGCAGTTATGATTTGGAAATCTAGGACCGGAAGTCTCTCGACGGTACGTTATAACCCATGTTCTCAGTTTAGAAACCAGACTACATCCTCCGATGGTTTACTTTATGAAAATAAAACTCAAGTCTGTTAAACAGAATGAGAACCAAAAAAAAATACTGAATCACTCCTGTAAATAGTCTCTAAAACTGGATAGGCGAGACGGGGTGGAGGTTTTAGGATGTCGCTCTCCATGCAATCGTCTTTCGGTCTCTCTCTCTCCCGCCCTAATGCACACGTCAGGGAGACTGGTTTGCGCTGTACAATCCGTTAGTACGCCTTCCCTGCAGGTCTGGTCGTCAAAAGTCCATTCAGTAGGAGCCGTAGCGATCCTGGAAGAACAAAAAGACAGAAAAGACGTTTGTGTCTTTGGTCCGCGGTAGAACGCCGTGTTCCAGAGGTCCCCACGACATGGAACACTTTGGGTTCATCCTGGACATTTCAGTCGGACCCTCTCTCCCTGAAGGACATGCATAACTCCCGCTGCCTCACCGGAGCAAAGAACAAAGGACAGCTCACACCCTGGTTTCCACCTGTTGCCATCGGGCAGACGTTACAGGTGCATCGGAGCCATCGCCACCTTGAACTCTGATATTCACCAACACCACCACCCCCTACCTCCCACTGTACAATATATCAATTATCTACCCACTACTGTACGACACTGATTGTTGTATATTCTGTAGGATTGTGACTTTTATAGTATTGTGATACTTGTATAGTATTGTGATATTATGTTTTTTTTAGTGCTGTCAGGCGATTAAAAAAATGTATCTAATTAATTACAGGATTTGTAATTAATTAATCTAATTAATCGCATTTTAATCGCATAACCATTTTATGCCCGATATTCTATATCCTATAATCATATTTCAAATTGCATGTGTCCGGATGGCAGAATTCAGTACTGTGTCTACAAAACCTTCTGTTTAATCATCTTCCATCTATTAATTTGCTTAGATTTTTCAGGTCTGGTCAATTTGAGCATAGTGTTATTCACAGTTAAAGATACTTTTTTTTTTATTGATATTCTCATTTGGTTCATTACAATTTACTCAAGCCTAGTAACAGACAGTATTTCTGACACTGGGAATACATTCCCTGAGATCCATAGATGTCCCTAGAATCAGATACCAAGAACATGCAAATGGACAATCTAAAAAAAAGTCTGTAAATGTGTATTCTACGTTCTTATGGAATGAATGGTAAAAAATGTATTACAAAAATAAAAAAAATAATTAATTTTGAGTAAATTTTCATACCGCGATAATTTGCTGTGTAATTAATTAATCTAATTAACGCGATAAACTGACAGCCCTTTTTTTTTTTTTTTATTGTTACTTGTGTGAACCAGCACAAAGTGAAAGTTTGAGTCCCTAATCTCGTTGTACGAGTCCCTAATCTCGTTGTACGAAAGTATAATGACAATAAAGTCTATTCTATTTCTCTCTCACCTGTATGGTATTCATGACGCCGTTAGCCAGCACGGCCATCTTGCCCGCTACGGTCTTCACTCCCTGTTTGAACTGTGCGATGTCTGGGCCGGAGGGGAGCACGCTGTCGAAGCCTGCGGCCCCTTGAGAGAGAAGGGTTAAGAAACAACAACAGGTTAGACTCAAACAGATCCAGGACCAGCACCATGTACCTGGAGGTGGAAGTAGTGCCCAATGCAGCATATTCCTCATGGTAACAGCAGTGAGCAGGACGTTTGCTTCACAATCGTATAACTTGTGAATTGGAATGGAAATGCATTTACAATTAGTCAAGTCGAGTCGACTTTAGTTATAAAGCATATTTAAAAACAGAGTTGAAAGGTATTAATTTTTTTTTTTACATTTATTTAACCTTTATTTACCCAGGCAAGCAAGTAAGAACAAGTTCAGATTTAATTTATTGTCAAAAGTATGCATAATGTTGTGTTAATTCCACGACAAGAGATATGTACCGGTAATGTTAATTGCCTGAAATTATTCCGTTTGGGGGGGGGGGGAGGGGGGACCCTGCATATATCGGTATCGGTTGATATCGGCATCGGAAATTAAGAGTTGGACAATATCGGTATATCGGTAAAAAAGCCAATATGGAGCATCCCTTATTTACTTTACATGTGGAAGCTTTGCAGCAGTTATTGCTGCCCTCATCGTTTTGCCTGAAAATGATCAGTATGGAGATAAGATGTCCACAACAACGTGCCCAAACTACAAATCTGAATAGTTTAATGTATAATACGGGGGACACCGCTAGTGCACACTGCACACAGACGCAGAACTATACCGAGACATCAACAGATCCTACCTGCTGTACGGTCGCTGCCATCTCCAAACAGGTCCGCTGAGCTAATGGAGGTGCTGCCAGACATGCTCTCCAGCCGGGTCTTTGCGTCGTACTGAGAGACAAAGCAACAACATCAGTATCTATACCATGTATATATATATATATTCCCTGCTGTCGGGACAAACCCTCATAACTCCATTTTTTTTTATTATTATATAAATCAACTCCGTAGATCATCCTCCATATGCGTGTGTGGGTTTTACAAAGTTTAAACAATGGGAAAGCATTAAACCGATCATCTGTCTAAACCTCCTAACTCTATTCACCCTCAAATCTGTGTTAGTTTTTTTCATCTGCTGAAAAGTTGGGTTTTTGGAGTTATGAGGTTTTGTCCCGACAGCAGCGAAATACACACACACACACATCAGATTTATTCTCACCGTATATATATCTATCCACACCCATCTGTGCTTACCTGAGTCCTTTACTATATCTATACATATCCTACTCTTACTAGTTACGCTGCTGGCCAGTATGACTACTACCATACTGTCTTTATACCTGTATCACTGTACATATTTATACAACTCTGTACATAGCACTATTACTCAGTAGTAGCAATTATAATTAGTATATGTTGTACCTAGTTTTAACCACCTGTACATTGTATATTGCTGTTGCACTTCACTGCTACATTTGCACTCTGGTTGGATGCCAAACCTCTTTTTGTTGTACTGTACTTGTGCTGTATGACGACAATACATTTTAATCTAATCTAACTCACTGTGGTAGTAGCTGAATTTGTATTTAGCTGAGGTCTGCCTTTCATTTCACATGTGACTGTTGCCTGGAGTGGTTTTCCTCAAAAAGCTCCAGTTTTAATTAAACATTCTCGACAACAAATGCAAAAATGGCACAACAGCGCCACTTGCTGGCTGGCCCGGCTCTTTCAGTGTTGATAAGTCTTTCTGGTTCTTTCCCATCACTTGAGCAATGAAACCATCCTGCACTGCTCACCTCCTTCATATTCGTCAAGATGGGTTTGTACACAAATGTTTTCTGAGGGATTTATACATGTATAATTTAACTCTAGACACAAATCAATGTCATTGGGATAATAAAGAAAGTTGAGCACTTTTTGATGAGAATATGAACAAGGTTTATCCTCAGACTATGGTCTCTCTCTTTGTAAGTGTGACATTTTTAAGGTCCTTTTTGCATGAGGGAAATATAATTTTACAGATCAACTAATCAGATTAGTCCAAAAAAGAAATCTGTTACCATTAGTTGACAAAATGTGGAGGACAGGCCTAACTGTCAGACATACAGTAGGTGAGCATAAGTGGAAACAGTACAAACATATTCAAGTAGAAGTTACCGTTCTTTCATGACATTTTAGTAACACATTGAATGTGTGTTCAGAGTAAAAGGTACTGTTACTTTCATGACATTTTAGTAACACCGATTTTTCTCTCGCTATGCAAAATAAATTGAAAAAAAAAACAGTTATTAAATACACCTTTACAAAATATTAAAGTCCATGTCATGAAGAAAGTAAAAATATGATTCACCCATTTGCACACATGTCACACATGTACGTCCTGCACCCCGGCGCTAATTGTGTGTGAACTGGCTCCACTCTCCTAAAGCTAGACATCAGAGAGAGAGAACCCTCCAAGTGGTGATGTCACTGGGATGTACAATCTAGGGCTGCTCCATAGACAAGAAAATATTTCTATGAGCCGACATGTTGAGCCACCCGAATGAGGTTTAAATTCAAGTTCAGGCCTTCTAGCAATGCTAGAATATAAACACAAGAGCTCACACAAACATCTTATGGCCTCATAAGCTGCCCGTTCATCAGAGCCCCATTCATAGTCTATGAACAGCCCCAGATGTTACATCCCAGTGACATCACAGATTGGAGGGGGTCTCTTGTTTTATCTTGCTTTAGGAGAGTGGTATTGTTCAATTGTACAAATATTTAAGGCTGAGACCACTTATCGATAACTGCGTGAAATCGATAAGTGGCATCACTTATTGATTTTTTTAGCATGTGTAATATTTTTTTTATACAATTCATAATACTAATATACTATACTAAAATACGAGGTCTTGTGGCATGTTTTAATTAAAACATCCCCATTACATGTAAATTCAGTTGAATTGCAACTCTTCAATATGCAGTGCACTCCTCCATCACATCCAGAGACCACCGACTATAAAATGAGAAGGATCACTGTGGTAGTTTTGAATGGGGAAATCTGTAACACTAAAGATGGCGGCAACGACAAAGAATTGCTGCAAAATAAACATAAATTTGTTGTTTAACACATTCTGTGCCACGCATCTTATACCACTCTCTGCCAGTGCTGTAAGCCTATGGAGTCGCTCACCTTCTTTGCAGGGCTATAACTTTTTAAATATTATAGCTATATCGACATTACTATGGCCCATTCAACATCGGGTATCCATCGTTCCGGATGTGGGAACGTTATATTTTTCCATTCATACATTGTCGTGTTAGTACCGTCGTGAATATAAGTATGTTTTTAGACTGTAGAGCAGTCATTCCTAAAACGCAAGTTATAGGCCTGACGCATATTATACATAATCGATCGTGTTTCGCTCGATATGCTCGGTATACATTATGCTCCATCATGCATGAAGGAAAGGGGGGGGGGGGTCGTTTATGATTCCTTGATAGTCAGTAACGGCTTTCCTTAGTACGACATCATACGTTGATCGGATGGATTGCAATGAAATAAATGGACAATCAAGTTGAATTAACATTAGATTCCCCTTACCTGTGGCCGATGAGTCTGGAGAAAAAATATTCCAATTATTTGATTTAGATCTGCTTGATTCATTTTCCGTTTGTATGACGCAATAAACGCCGAAAGCATATTGATTATTGCGTCTCGAAAGCGATCGAATGCACTCGAGTGTTTGTCTTGATCAACATAACAAGATAGCTCTGCTGGAGGATTTTCCCCGATGCAGAGCGCCACATCCGGTTTAGAGTGGAGTGCAACTCGCCCGAAATCCACCAGGCGGCGGTATTGAGGGGTTGAACTATCAGACAGGGTCCAGCTGGCTCCCGGAGCCTTCCTGGATGAATTATGAATGCCAATAGCGAATAAAGGAAATAACGATCATAAAAACGAGTACCGGTAAACTCGTTGTTGGCGTTATTAGATTGGCGGGCAATAACGAGTAAACTCGTTTTTGGCGCAGGATGTGTTAAATAATAATAATTTATAATATATAAGAACTATTTTTTTGTATACTAATAAAAATATCGATATTTATCGATAATTTTGACACGATTTATCGATTCTTCCAAATGGCATATTGTCGCAGCCTTACAAATATTTGAACATTCATTTTCACATGATTAGCCTACTAGGCAATGGCATGTCCGATGGTTGGAGACACTGAGGAAATGCTGAGACATTTGAGTGAGCAGTAGATGACAGGCTAAAGCTCCTGTGAGTGAGTATGTGGCTGCTTGAGGCAAAGACGCGGGCCTGTAATTATGTAACTAGACTGGTCACTGCAGGTCAAGTGCATTCCTGGTAATCACCGGTGTAAGAATGTAGGTCGACATAGGCAAGGGGGCAGTGGCGTCATTTCAGTAAAAGCCAAGGTGGATCTTTTTGGTCAAATCAGTTGTGCTGTGCAATAGTCACTTTGTGAGTTGTTTCTATACAATTCACTTATGCCATTTAGGTATGACACAGGACTACAAAAGCATTTAGTATAGAAATGAGTCAACAGACTAAAGCAGGGAACCACAATATTTTGCATACAAATTATGCTGAGCAGTCTATTATTTTTCTTGCAATTGAGACAATTTTCCTTAGGTGCGGGTTTGAGGTGTGTGTTCAACATAATGTAGCATCAAAAACACGTTCACAAAAAGTATGCGTTACTGAATGCTGCACTGGACTGTTATAATCACTAAGTCACCTTACATGTGTCCTTGTATCACTTGTCTCTGCTGTCCTTTGACTAAAAACTTTCCATTTTCCTTTTTTATTTTGGCGACATATTTGAGTTAGTCACCCATTGTAAAAGTCACCTAGTAAAAGTAAATTGACAAGCAACTCAGGATTATTTTATTAGCTGCAAACAGCAGCACTATAGGTCGGCATGTTGGCTGGTCCACTTAACATTTTCCCACGCTCCAGCGGCCACAGGTTTCAGAAGAGGCTACGGTCTAAATCGGGGAGAGTCAGAGGTCAAGTGTGAGTGCAAGTTCATGGCAATTCTAAAAGGGGGCATGGCAACGGGAATGGCCTATTGCAAAAAGGTTGCAGCTATAGCCAATTCATGCTTGGTACTCTGCACAAAGCTCCGTTTGTATTGCACACATTTATAGTCCCATGTTGGGCATCCTAAAAAGACCAGGTTATAATCCACTTTTCGATTTGACTCTGAAAATGCCTATCCCTGGTATTCAATCAATAGCATTACAAGCTCAACCATCTGGCAAATCAGCAGTGAAGGTCTGGCATCATCATTTGCCCCTTTGCGTTTTATTGTATATTTCTTATTTATTTCTATCGTCTGGCATCATGATTCACCCCTTTGCGTTTTATTGTATATTTGTTATTTCACTGTATTGGTGTTTTGACACCATGACCACCAACCGGAGGACACTCGCCCTCATACTTTGTTTGGTTGAGTTTGGTCACGTTCCTGCAGGTCGGCACCTTGCATGGTCACCCCCACCGCCGGTGAGTGAATGGGCGAGTGAACGGGTGAGTGAACGGGTGAGTGAATGGGTGAGTGAATGGGCGAGTGAATTGGCGAGTGAATGAGCGAGTGAACGGGTGAGTGAATGTGTGAGTGAATGTGTGAGTGAATGGGCGAGTGAATGGGTGAGTGAATGGGTGAGTGAATGGGCGAGTGAACGAGCGAGTGAATGGGTGAGTGAACGGGCGAGTGAACGGGTGAGTGAATTGGCGAGTGAATGAGCGAGTGAATGGGTGAGTGAATGTGTGAGTGAATTGGCGAGTGAATGGGTGAGTGAATGGGTGAGTGAATGGGCGAGTGAATGGGCGAGTGAATGGGCGAGTGAATGGGCGAGTGAACGAGCGAGTGAATGGGCGAGTGAATGGGTGAGTGAACGAGCGAGTGAATGGGTGAGTGAACGAGCGAGTGAATGGGTGAGTGAACGGGCGAGTGAATGGGTGAGTGAACGGGCGAGTGAGAGGAACCAAAATGTTTAACTTTTCCATCCGTCCGTCGACGGACGGATTCATTTATCCCATACTGAGCAAAAACATAACTTTCGCTGGTTTGGACTGGTCCTCTGAGCTCCTCTCCCAGCAGGTTTAATCCAAAAGATTCCCAAATCCTCCTCCATCGCTGTGTAACGTGTCATGTCTCTCTAGAGCTTCTTTCTCTCCTTCATGTGAAGTTAAAGCTATTCAGTGAACGGGAAACCTAAAAATAGCTGCCGTCCGCGCAGACACGTTCAGTTTATAATGTTGTCCGACTTACACGCTTGATAACACGTTTAGTATTTTACAAATGTGCGTGTTTTATTTGGGCACAGATATATGAAAATTAACTAAATTGGTTATATATATATAAAGAAAAGCATACACCGGTGGGGGCGGCTCTGAAGAAAGCAGCCGGACACTGCTCGTTTCCTCCAGGAGGCTGCCTGCTGCCACACACTCACTCCTCCAGGAGGCTGCCTGCTGCCACACACACACTCACTCCTCCAGGAGGCTGCCTGCTGCCACACACACACACTCCTCCAGGAGGCTGCATGCTGCCACACACACACACACTCCTCCAGGAGGCTGCCTGCTGCCACACACACACACTCACTCCTCCAGGAGGCTGCCTGCTGCCACACACACACTCCTCCAGGAGGCTGCCTGCTGCCACACACACACTCACTCCTCCAGGAGGCTGCCTGCTGCCACACACACACTCCTCCAGGAGGCTGCCTGCTGCCACACACACACTCACTCCTCCAGGAGGCTGCCTGCTGCCACACACACACTCACTCCTCCAGGAGGCTGCCTGCTGCCACACTCACTCACTCCTCCAGGAGGCTGCATGCTGCCACACACACTCACTCCTCCAGGAGGCTGCCTGCTGCCACACACACACTCACTCCTCCAGGAGGCTGCCTGCTGCCACACTCACTCACTCCTCCAGGAGGCTGCATGCTGCCACACACACTCACTCCTCCAGGAGGCTGCCTGCTGCCACACTCACTCACTCCTCCAGGAGGCTGCATGCTGCCACACACACTCACTCCTCTAGGAGGCTGCATGCTGCCACACACACTCCTCGTTGGGAATCATTGAAAAAAAAAATTCTGGTGGCCAGAAAAAATGCACGATGTGGACACAAGCCAAAGATCAAAGTAAGCGCTCTACAGATACGGATGGTCATTTTGTCAAATGTCCGGTGTCACCGGGTCGCCGTGAGTTAATTAGTCATGATGGGGACATTCTCCACACCACAGCGGCAAGCCTGCTCCCCAGGTCTACTGGTCAATCCTCTCTGTTCTGGCATTTCTATTGTTCTAGGGCAGCGGTTCTCAAACTACGGGTCGCGACTGGCAAGTAAAAAAAAAAAAAATATTAATCTATAATTTCTTTATGTTCTGGCAACATGTATTGGCTAACTATGCCTCGTTTTATAAATGTGTATTGATAACAGTTCTGTAATTAAATGTTCTAAATATGCATGATCAAGTTCAACGTGTGCTTTTATTTTGATATTCCTTAATTCCACGTTGAAATGACGCGATACATTAAGTGTGGGGTCGCCAAAAGAATTCCTACATAAAATGGGGTTGTGGTATAAAAAAGTATGAGAACCCCTCTGTTCTAGGACTGTGACCCACACTTGTTTCCCGTCTCCACCATGTTTCTATCTCTTCTGTAATTAGCATCATCTCGTCTGTAAATGAGATGCTTGATCAAGGTATTTCACCTGTTTAAACAAGGGTTCAATTAAAAACAACAAATACGGGCGGTCAGGTGGCGTAGCGGAGATTGTGCTCGTCACCAATGCAAGAGGCTGCGGTCTCGATTCCCGGAGAGTCAGCATTGCCTTGGTTCGGACTGATCGCTATACTAACTCGTTTGGCTGAGTTAGGGGGAGGGGAGCCGTGGGTGGGTCCTGGGCATTGTGGACAGCGACCCCTACAGTTTGGTCGGGGCGCCTGCTCAGCAAGGGTAGGATCTGGTGAGAGGTAGTGCGACCTTCCACACGTTACACTCTCCCGGTGAGAATCTGCGCGGCCAGGCTGGCTGCACATGCGTCGGAGGAAAGCATGCATGCGACAGTCTCCGGCCTCTCGGACCAACAGTAGGGGAAAGTGCGCAACAACCAGGAAGGGGGTTGGGAATTGGCATACCGACTAACAGTGGGATGGGAGAAAAATCGGAAAAAAAGGAGGGGGAAAATATTTTTTTTTTTTAAATAAATAAAAAAATACATCCATCTTCAGCTTGAGGTGGTTCTAATGTACTGTATAATGTTACCCATACTGTACAACTCAGAACTCTGTTGCCTATACTCAATTTATACCTACCGACTGCTTTCCCCGTCTACCCATATACTCGGTATAATAGGATGTACAAGAGCTGTATATCAGGGTTTCCGTTGTCCGGTAATTAACAGGGAAATCTGTTGAAGTCCGACATATTTAAATATCTCCGGTCATAATGTCCTGTGAAAATAATTCCCTCTAAGCACAATTTTAATTGTATTAAAATAGTTACATTTGTTTCATTGTTGCTTCACCAAGCAGGTCTAATAATGACAACGATGTGTGTTCCTATATCATATCACGCGCACAGCAAGTTTCAATTTCAGTTCCTGGCATTTTTAACCAGTGGAGAAAGGTAAGAGAGATTTCCCTATCGTTTTTCTTATATGAATTATTCAACCTACGTTAATAAAACACACCTGGTGATCAACTACAGTTTGCTGTGAACATTATGATACGTGTGTAGTGTTCTGATAATGACTATTGGTGAAGCGATATCGAAATTCATTTGAGTTAGGCAGCTGTGGTTTGCTGATGAGAATGGCGGGGCGGGAGCTTGATGCTGGATTAGCGAAAAGCATGCAACTGCAGAGCCGCAGATCTCACAGCTGTGCCCGCACAGTGCAATACTCCAATTCAACCATTGGGTGAGCAGTTGCATACTATTGGGATTAGTTTATCGCTTCGTTGGGAGGCGGAGATAGTCATCACGCAACGTTTAGATTTTAGTGAACCCCACGATAATGTTGCCGTCTCTCTCTGCCAAATTTCTCAGTTCTTCGCTTGATATAATTAATACAAATGTCCAATATAACGGAATTCGTTAGCTGTGATTATAACAGACTGCTGTTTAATGTCGGGCCGACTGCCCACAGACACCTATTTGATTTCAAGTCAGCAGCAGCACGGAGTCTCGAGGGACTTATTTTATTTGGAATATAATGACTGTATACGCAAAAGTAGCCTAATTTTAAGTTAAAATATTATAAATCTACATGCCTTGAGGATGTCACTCTTTATATAGCCTGCCTATCAATTGTTTTTAAGCTCAATAAACTCTGACCGGAATTTCTCCCATTTGTCCGGGAGATTGAAATCTTGCAGGACACGGAGACCGGCACCAATATTTTCTAACGGAAACCCTGCTGTATATACAGCATATTTACATTTATATAACCGCATATATACAGTATATACCCATATTTGTCTGAATATACCTGCATAGAACCCCTCACATACTTGCTTGTACACCTGCACATAACCCTTAGCTCTGTATGATAGCATGTACAATAATGCTGTTTATACCATATACCGTAATTCCTCTAATAGTAACCCCGGCTTGTATTTGTTTCAACTGTAGCGGGTACCAGGCTTGTATTAGGAGGAGGCATGTATAAGAGAGAGGCCTATATTTCAAATTTTCAAACGGATCATAATGAATAAATCAACATTTTGTGTCAGTTTGAACCCAGTAAAATGTACTGGGTTCATTTATTGAAACCAAGTACTGTATGAAATAGTAAACAGTGCAATTACAGGTGGTCACTGGTCATTTCAACGTTTTCAAAGTGAAATCAAGTAACTAGCTCAGTGTGCAGCTCAGTATATTAGTAACCCGGCTTGTATTAGGAGGCCGGCTTATAATTGCTTAGCTCAAGAGCGCACCCGGCCATTAATAGAGACCCGGCTTGTATTTGAGACCCGGTTACTATTAGAGGAATTACGGTATATATATATATTCTCACTGCATATATGGCTATCCTCACCTATCTGTAGTTACCGGCACATTGTCCCTTACTATATCTATACATATCCTGCTCTTACTAGCTGGCCAGTAGTAGTCATACTGTCTCTATTTATATAATACAACTCTGTAAATACATCTGACTAGCACTACACTCAGTAGTACCAATTTGAATATTTTGTACCCAGTTTAACCACCTGTACATTGTATATTGCTGTTGCACTTTACGGTTACATTTGCGCTCTGGTTGGATGCCACACTTATTTTCGTTGTACTGTACTTGTGCTGTATATATATATATATATATATATATATATATATTTGAACCTAATCTAAATAATTACTCAAATGAGGCTGCCCACCTCAGCGGTGCTCTCCCGACCAAAGAACATGTCGGAGGAGATGGCCTTGGCGTTGGCAAACTTCTGCCTGGCCTCACTGGACTCCGCCACGGGGGCCGACGCCTCAGCTTTCCTTCTGCTGGGACTGAGTTAGAAAACAGAAACAGAGGGCACATTACAGCTGGTGGTTAGTAGGGCTCAAGTAGAAAACAGAAACAGAGGGCACATTACAGCTGGTGGTTAGTAGGGCTCAAGTAGAAAACAGAAACAGAGGGCACATTACAGCTGGTGGTTAGTAGGGCTCAAGTAGAAAACAGAAACAGAGGGCACATTACAGCTGGTGGTTAGTAGGGCTCAAGTAGAAAACAGAAACAGAGGGCACATTACAGCTGGTGGTTAGTAGGGCTCAAGTAGAAAACAGAAACAGAGGGCACATTACAGCTGGTGGTTAGTAGGGCTCAAGTAGAAAACAGAAACAGAGGGCACATTACAGCTGGTGGTTAGTAGGGCTCAAGTAGAAAACAGAAACAGAGGGCACATTACAGCTGGTGGTTAGTAGGGCTCAAGTAGAAAACAGAAACAGAGGGCACATTACAGCTGGTGGTTAGTAGGGCTCAAGTAGAAAACAGAAACAGAGGGCACATTACAGCTGGTGGTTAGTAGGGCTCAAGTAGAAAAAAGGGGTAGGGACCGCACTCAAGGAATATCGTTTGTTTGTTTTAATACGGACAAAACGTTTTCGACCGTCCGGCCTTCGTCGGTGTGCAATGGTTAGTAGGGCTCACATCACATTATATTCAAAATTCGAATTTGAAAACAATTAAAACCGACTGTGCCTTTAAGACGGCACGTGGGTTGTGTGACATGCTGCCATGTCGCAAAGTGTTGTTGTTGCCGGCAGTTGGCGTGAGTGTTTGAACGTCTGTGTATCGACCGCCAAGTAGTAAGAACTTTATTTTACAATTTTCGGATTTTCTCTCTAATATTATGTCAAAGCATGACAAAGTTTTGATCCTTGGAGACTTTAACATTCATGTATGCTGCCCTTCCAAGCCTATGGTGTCCCTCCCATCTTAGCACTGAAGAGCTTACATCCCTTTTCAACACCACCTGCCTCTCCACTCTAGACTCTGTAGCCCCCCTTAGACAGAAAAAACCTAAGCCTAAAGGGCAGCCCTGGCTCAATGATAACACCAGAGCCCAGAGAAAAGAGTATAGGAAGGCAGAGTGGAAGTGGAAACGTGACAAACTTCAAGTCTCACTTGAAATGCTTAGAGACAGTCGCATTAACTACCAGCTAGCGGTTAAAGCGGCGAGAATCACATATTTGTCTGACCTCATCAACAACTCCCACAACCCCAGGACCCTGTTCACTACCATCAACTCTCTCATTAGCCCCCCACCCCCCCAGTACCTGCCTGGATGTGTCCCCAGCTAAGTGTGAGGAATTCTCAAATTTTTTCACCACCAAAGTTGAAGATATCAGAAGGAACATCTCACCCCCCACACGTAACTTAGCTGTCCCTCTGGTCTGCTCATCCATACTGACCTGCTTTCAGCCCATCAGTCTACTCACCCTCACAGAGATAGTTTCCTCTATGAAACCTGCGACCTGCCCCCTTGACACTGTTCCCACTGCTCTCCTGAAACAGGTTTTTCACACAACCGGTCCCAGCATCCTCTCCATTATTAACACTTTGATCGCCATGGTTAAATTCATAATTTACCATCCTTCGCCAGCTCCATTTACTATGGAGAAGTTCCCCTTCTTTGCAGGGCTATAACTTTTTAAA
Source organism: Notolepis coatsorum (assembly GCF_963971535.1). Lineage (NCBI taxonomy): Eukaryota > Metazoa > Chordata > Actinopteri > Aulopiformes > Paralepididae > Notolepis > Notolepis coatsorum. The sequence goes on along the minus strand of NC_140184.1, from coordinate 8,517,724 downwards.
TTGTATTGCTAAATTGACATTATTATGGCCCATTCAACGTCCTATATCTATTGTTCAGGGTGTAGCAACGTTATACTTTTTCATTCACATATTCATACTAAAATACGGTCTAAAGTATAAGTATGTTTGTCGTTTTCTGCAGCTTTCTCCAGAACATGATTTATAGCCCCAAATGCATTATATTGATGATGAAATACAGTTTGATAGCGAACGGTGCCAGATAAAACATTTCAACTGGACGTACTTCTAGAAGTTACTACTGATCATCTGATGATGACCGGATGGGGGGGGGGGGGGGGGGGGGGGGTCGTTTATAATTCCATGGACAACGTTATATGATTCATCTGGTGTGGGTGATATGATCATTAGAGCAGACATAAAAAAATAACGCTGGGACTCACCGTGGCTTCCTCGCGCCGTTGGGGGATGAGCGTGGAACAGACATTTTTCTATTATGGGATGTCGAAATATCCGATCCATTTCCAGGTTGTATAATAATATATACGTCCAAATCATGTTGTTTATCGAGTTATTGGCAACTGATCGCTGTCCAGTGTGTCGAGCTAGAGTCCCGCTAACGATAGCGAGTGCCCGGACCAAATATGGATGAGCACCACTTCCGGCGCGTCACTTCCTGTTTGGGCGAGCCGCCGATCGGCCACCAGATGGCGCTCTTGAACCGTTGGAGAGTTGAGAGGGGCTCAGCAGTAGATCTCAGGTCTCCGGGGGAGAAATATGATTTCGATCACAGATTTTTGAAATATTGATCTCAATGACGTGTTACGGTGTCATTGGCAGAATGAGCATGGCGGGGAATGACGAGTTTAGGCGTCTCCGGCGATTAAAGTGTTAACAGCTCCCTGGCAACTGGTACTGTTCCATCCTGCTTTAAACATGCAGTAGCCAGCCCCTATTGAAAAAAAAACAATCCTTGACCCCACCCTGCACAGTAATTACAGGCCCATTTCCAAGCTTTCTTTTCTGTCAAAAATACTCAAAAAGGTTGTTCTGTGCCAATTGTCTCCCTACCTGCACCAGAACAGCATCCTGGAGACATTTCAGTCAGGGTTCAGGACTGGCCATAGCACAGAATCAGCCCTCCTTAAAGTGTCAAATGACCTACTCCTCGCCGCTGACAACCGTGACTGCTCTGTTTTAATGCTGCTTGACCTCAGCGCAGCTTTCGACACCGTTGATCACACCATTCTATTAGATCGTCTCCAACATGGGGTTGGCGTCAGTGACACTGCACTAGCATGGTTCTCCTCCTATCTCACAAATAGAAGCTTTGCTGTCAACATCGCCAACTGCTCCTCCCCCTCAACCTCCCTCTCCTGTGGGGTCCCGCAAGGGTCCATCCTTGGCCCGATCCTGTTCTCTCTTTACATGCTACCTCTTGGTCGAATCATTCAGAAGCACAACATCTCTTTTCACTGTTATGCTGACGACACAGCTTTACGTTTCCCTGAAACCTAACAACCAGTCTCTACTTAACAGTCTCATGTCCTGCCTGGATGACGTTAAATGTTGGATGGCACAAAACATTCTACAACTAAATCAAAACAAATGCGAAATAATCCTCTTCGGTCCCCCAGACGCTGTCACCACCCTTACCAACAGCCTTGGCAACCTGTCCTCCCTGGTCAAGCCTTATGTCAAGAACCTAGGTGTCATTTTTTATCCACAATTTAAATTCAACAGACAAGTGAACTCAGTGGTAAAGGCATGTTTTTTCCAACTACGCACCATTGCCAAACTCAAAGCCCTTCTCTCCCCTGCAGAGAGTCATCCACGCCTTCATTTCATCTAGATTAGACTACTGCAACTCCCTCTATATAGGCATTAACCCAGGGATTAAAGCAAAAAAAAATCTCCTGACTGAACTTTTTTTCTGGCCAAGTCATATTCTTATTTTAACCTCTACTGTATTTTTTTTTAATAGTGTTAGCGTTTTAAGGGAGCCTACTTGTAGAGCGAGCCTACTGTCCTGACTGTGACTATAGACCCTACTGTTGTGTGCTGGAGAGCGTGAATGCAAGTCTTGTGGCTAGCTTCTGATTGATGGCGAGCTAGCACCCCTCCCCACTTTGAACCATGAACTAAACGGCTTGTTATCATACAAACAAGGGACTAAACACGTTTCGCAATTATGCCACAACAACAATGGACAGTCTCCTCCCCACCGTTTGTATATATTTATTTACCACCCACTCACTCACCCCCTCCTAATGTACAGTCTCCTCCTCATTATATGTATATATTTACTGTTAGGATCTCTGGGTAACAGTACTGTATATTTGCATATCGTATATGTGACAAAATGTAACAGTACTATTACTATATACCTGTAAGGCATGTATGTCCCTATGTCATAAATGTCATGTATGTTGTGTATGTCATAAATGTCACTATGAATTGAAAATGGGGGACCCTGATGATGTAAACAAGACAAACGCCTTTCTCTGGTCTACATCCCCTTAACAATTGTGTGTATTGCTACTGGATTTACAAGATCCAGAGTGAATGAATGAATGAAAACTTTATTTAATACACGAGACCCTCCTCTTGGGACCAAGTAAGGTTGTCGATAATCCAATGTATAGTTACAACCCCCCCCCCATCCCACCCAACCACATCCAATGTACAGTTTCTTCGTCAAATGTATATACTCTTTTTAGACTATTTTTGTATCACAAACAATAGGCTACTGTATTTGTAAATCTGGTATGTCATAAATGTATAGATGTAGCAGTATTGTCTATCTGTATGTCATGTGTGTCATATATGTTATGATGAACTGAAAATGGGGGACCCTGATGTAAACAAGACGAAAGTCTTTCTCTGGTCTGCATCCCCTTAACAATTGTGTGTATTGAGCTGTACTGTACCCATTCTGCAATCTGTTAATAACAATCAATCAATATTTAACAGATTGCAGAATGGGTACAATACAGTACAGCTCAATACACACAATTGTTAAGGGGATGCAGACCAGAGAAAGACGTTCGTCTTGTTTACATCAGGGTCCGCCGTTTTCAATTCATAGTGACATACATGACATACAGGTATATAGTAATGTTACATTTGTGACATATATGATATGCAAATAATATACAGTACTGTTACCCAGAGATCTCCCGGACAAATGGGAGAAAGACGTTTATTGAGCTTAAAAACAATTGATAACGCAAATAACGTTCTGATTAACAAAGTCATTCGTTTTGTGGCATTAACGTTATCTAGATTTATCAACATTCATACATTTATCAGAAAGCGAGCGGCGCAAGCACACACACGAAACACCAACAACAACAACGACAACAACACACTGCTTGTCGCGTAAATAACGTTCTGATTAACAAAAGGCATTCGTTTTGTGGCATTCACGTTACCTAGATGTATCAATAGCAATAGTAATATATATGTTTCTTTAGACTAGAATAAGTCAAATGAACTTACGGTCTCGTAAAAGTTGCCGCATGTTGTTGATGAGTCAAGTTTACTCGCGAGTAGAGCTAGACGCTAGAGAGTCTCAAAATGGGCGCTTCCCATTGGTGCGGAGCACAGCGGAGGCGGGTGAAAGGGCTGTAAACTCAGAACAATCTCGCCTTCTGGTTGGTTGCATTTGCCTGAGAATTTGCCGATTGCTCGCAAATGACTGTTTGGTGCGGCCGCGGTAGGGGAAAAAAGGATATTTGACGCCTTTGATTGGCTCAGGTTAAAATCCGTCACGACTCCGAATCAAATGACGGAATCTCCAAATCAAATGGACGGATATCCGTCCCAAGACGGAACGCTTTAATGCCTGCATTAACCAGTCTTCCCTGTCCCGCCCGCTTACAACTGGTACAAAACGCTGCTGCCAGACTGTTGACCGGAACCCGCAAGAGAGACCACATCACCCCCGTCCTTGCCTCCCTTCATTGGCTTCCAGTATGCTACAGGATAGATTTGAAGGTTCTCCTATTTGTTTTTAAAGCCCTTAATGGTCACCCCCCCTCCTACATCTCAGACCTCCTATCCCCCTATTCCAACACCAGGTCCCTCAGGTCAGCCGATCAGAGGCTCCCGACAGTCCGGAGGTCTAACCTCAAGCTCAGGGGGGGGGGCCGTGCCTTTGCTATCGCAGCCCCTGAACTGTGGAACAGCATCCCCACCTCCATTAGGCTTGCCCCCTCGATAGATGCCTTCAAATCGAGGCTCAAAACCCACTTCTACCTACTAGCCTTTCCCGTTCACTGACTCATGCCCTGTTTTCCTATGTGTTTGCCTGTGTGCCCTCCCATAAAATGGAGTGTGATTGTTGTCAATATGTATCTATGTGTATCTACCCTCTGTACAACACTTTGGTTGACACGTGTCATGTTAAATGTGCTATATAAATAAATCCGATTGATTGATTGGTTGGTTGGTGCCTGGCGAGCCACCAATTCTGTGCATTCACTGGCTGGAATCTTTCGACACATTCATAATTACCGTTGGGCTAGCCGATGCGAACGACATGAGGAAGAGAGCCCTGCTAATATGAGGGACAACAGATTTTCCGGACTCTCGGAAATGCACATAATTATGGGGATTATAAATCACGCTGCCGTCTGGACATTTCTCTGCTCGACAGAACGCGATGCTCCGGTGTCGTCATGGTTATTTTTAGTCTTGCAATTTTAAAAGAATTTTTTTGACACTTGACATTTTTATTAAGCGACGGCCCTAGTGGGTAGTCACCGGCAAGGGCCTGGGCTAGTAGACTGTGAGAGGTGAGACTTTGAGAGGAGTGTGGTTGTGTGTGTGTGTGTGTTAGAGAGTGAGTGAGTGATTAAGTACGAGTTTATGAGTTGTGTGAATGTGAGCGAGAGATAGAGAGTGTGGTTGTGTTAGTGAGTGAGTGATTAAGGAAGAGGTTATGAGTCGTGAGTGTGAGCGAGAGAGAGAGAGAGGGAGGGTGTGTGTGTGGGTGCGTGAGCAGCTGTGCGTGCACGTACCGCTCTCCTATGGGCTGTATACTGGAGATGGTAACCTCCTCTTTGGGCTCCTCCTTCTCCAGGGCCCAGGAGGTGGTAAAGGAGGCGGTGCCTCCTTCAGAGTCCCACCTGTCTCCCACCGTGAAGGGGTTGTCCTTGTACCTACACACACACGTCAGGACACAACCACACCGTTTCATTGGCCGACTGGATACCATTACAGCACAATGAGAGTGTTAAATATCATGTATATACTAGGGATGTCCGATATTATCGGCCGATATCGGCAGTAAAATGTGATATCGGAAAATATCGGTATCGGTAAAAAAAAAAAAAAAAAAAATTTTTTTTTTACATTTATTTAACCTTTATTTACCCAGGCAAGCAAGTAAGAACCAATTCTTATTTTATTTATTGTCAAAAGTATGCATGTTGGTTTAATTCAACAACAAGAGATATGTAATGTTAATTTTTACTTTTTTAATTATCATATTTTGCACAGATAATGCTTACATTTAGAAAGCCTTTTGAATGCATCCAGTGAAATTATTAATTACCTGAAATTATTCAGTTTTTTTGGGGGGAAACCCTGCATATATCGGTATCGGTTGATATCGGTATCGGTATCGGTATCGAAATTAAGAGTTGGACAATATCGGAATATCGGTATCGGTAAAAAAGCCAATATCGAGCATCCCTAGTATATACAGTATATTTACCATATATATATATATATTAATTCTGCATATAATCCTTTTTACATACCTGTAGATACTATATCTATACATATTCCTTACCTACATATATATAATTATCGATATCAAACCATATGAAAAATGTTACCGCGATACAATTTTTGGCCACATCGCCCCCCGGCCCTATCCCTCGCTCACTTTCTACGGTCTGTCGGACTCGTTATGAAAACACTTGAGCAGGGGCGGACTATATTAACTGGAAGCCCACGTAGATGAAGACATGTTACGAGACATTCAGGGAGCTTACTTAGGGGGTCCGGCGGTGAAGCCTGAGTCGTCAAACATGTCCAGTTTGGAGCGAGATGAAGACTTGGCCCCGACAGGAGTCTCCTGTTCGATCACCTGCATCTCCGACATCACCGAGTGAGACACGGCACTGAAACGGTTAATATACACATCACAGAGTGAGACACGGCACTGAAACGGTTAATATACACATCACAGAGTGAGACACGGCACTGAAACAGTTAATATACACATCACAGAGTGAGACACGGCACTGAAACGGTTAATATACACATCACCGAGTGAGACACGGCACTGAAACGGTTAATATACACATCACCGAGTGAGACACGGCACTGAAACGGTTAATATACACATCACCGAGTGAGACACGGCACTTAAAACGGTTAATATACACATCACCGAGTGAGACACGGCACTTAAAACGGTTAATATACACATCACAGAGTGAGACACGACACTTAAAACGGTTAATATACACATCACCGAGTGAGACACGGCACTTAAAACGGTTAATATACACATCACAGAGTAGGGATGGGTACCGAATTCGGTACTTTTGAGGTACCGAACCGAAACACGTCGGTACTACCGAGTATCGAATCAAGTGAGAAACCGAAAAAAAAATTAAAAAAAATATTTTTTATTAATTCTTTTTTTTACTTTTTTCTTTTCATGTCAACGTTCACACGCACAATATATGCTTACCTAGGATTTGACTTGATTCAACAACAAAGCAGTCGGAGCAATGACAAGCCGAAAACTGTCGAAATTGTAGTTATTTGAAGTTTGGATTTTTTTTTACGACTGAGGTAGGTAAATTAAATTTCGACAGTTTTCGGCTTGTCATTGCTCCGACTGCTTTGTTGTTGAATCAAGTCAAATCCTAGGTAAGCATATATTGTGCGTGTGAACGTTGACATGAAAAGAAAAAAGTAAATTTTTTTTATTTTTTTTTTAAAGTACCGAAAAAAGGTACCGTTGGGTACCGGTATCGATTCACAGGTACCGGTACCGGTTCAAATGTGAAAGGTACCCATCCCTATCACCGAGTGAGACACGGCACTGAAACGGTTAATATACACATCACAGAGTGAGACACGGCACTGAAACGGTTAATATACACATCACCGAGTGAGACACGGCACTTAAACGGTTAATATACACATCACAGAGTGAGACACGGCACTGAAACGGTTAATATACACATCACAGAGTGAGACACGGCACTGAAACGGTTAATATACACATCACAGAGTGAGACACGGCACTGAAACGGTTAATATACACATCACAGAGTGAGACACGGCACTGAAACAGTTAATATACACATCATGAATGGTAAATACAGAGAATAAGATCACATTTCAATAAAAAAGTGTTTAAGTACCCTGCTTTTTATTATTGATCACAACAGCTCCTCGACATAAGCCTGTCAAACAGTTGTTAGTGTGCCAGCTAGGGATACCCCGTCTTAGTGGATCAGCCCATTTATCAGTCAACTACGGTCTTTGTTGATTAAGTGTGCACAGGGCTTGACATTAACTTTTTGGCTCACTAGCCACTGTGGCTAGTGGTTTTCCAAAGTCACTATCCACTCAGCATTTTCACCAGCCAAAAATCCCCACACGCCGATCATAACCCAACATTGTGATTATTAAAATGATCATGTGAAAATGGGCTCCAGACTCCTTTTTTCACCACCGTGATGAATATGTGTGTGTGAGTGAGTGAGAGAGACTAAGAAGAAACTAAGAAGATCCTTGACTAGGGACAGACTCAGCGAGCACAGCCTAGTCATTGAGAAAGGTCGCCATAGGCAGACCTGGCTCCCAAGAGAAGACAGACTGTGCACCCACTGCACACAAGATGAGGTGGAAACCGAGCTACAATTCTCAACCCATTCGCTGCCACCACTTTGATCATCCTAAACCATTCTCTGCCAGTACTGTAAGTCTATGGAGATGTTGATTACCTATCGTTCAGGATGTAGGAATGTTTTACTTTTTCATTCACACATCCATACGAAAATACTGTCTAGAGTATAAATATGTTTTTATCGTTTTCTGCAGTATTTCCTACGTGAGATATAGACATAAATGCATATATTAGATTATCAAATGCCGTTTGATACCGATCAATGTTATATTAAAATTTTCAACTGTACATGGTCCTAAACGTTATGACTGATCATCCGTGGGTGAACGGAGGGGGGGGGGGGTCGTTTATAATTCTGTGACCGACGTTAAATGATTTATGTAGTATGGGTGATATATAGATCAGAACAGTTTGTATCGAAAATGATAAAGAAAAACGCTGAAACTTACGTCAGCTTCCTCGTAGCCTTGGGCGATGAGAGTGGAGCAAACAGATCCCAGTTATGTGATGTGGATCGATGCGATCCAGTTCCGGTTTGTATAATACTAATATACGCCCAAATCACGTTGATTATTGAGTTATGGCAACGGATCCATATCAACGGTGTGTGTATTGAGTCCAGGGACGATAAACGAGTGCCCGGACGGAATAGTGAGACGCACCGGGAACCCAAGAGATCGACTTCCAGTTGCAACTTGCCGATCAGCCACCAGGTGGCAGTATTGAAGCGTTGCAGAGTTGTGATGGCTCACACAGCATATGACAAGGCTCCGTGGATGAAATATGAATACCATGGCGAAAATATGAAATATGAACTTGAAACACGTCATACGCCGTTATTGGCAGAATTCGCATGAATTTGAAACCAGTCGTACAACGTGATTGGCGGGAAAAGGGTTAACAACCTGCCCACTATACCAAGACATCAGAGACATATACTTCCCACAAAAGAAATTCCTTCTGTAATGTACGGATTTCTTTTGTTTTCTCTGTTTTGTTTTGTTTGGCTTTGGCAATCTAAATGTATGTTTCCCATGTCAATAAAGCCCATTTGAATTGAAATTGAGAGAGAGATAGCGAGAGAGAGCGAGAGCGAGAGAGGAGAGAGAGAGAGCGCGCGCTTACTGTAGGTTCTAGGTTGGTTTTAACCATCCACAACAGAATACTGCAGTCCAAATGTATTTCCGATGCTCGATTCTTCTCTCAGACCGACGCAAAATGTCTTGAAACTATTATGCTCTGAAAGCAAACTTGTGGTGTCTCGCTCAATGAGGAAGTGGGCACGGTGTCAGGTTTCACAGTACCACATGGCTTTTTTGTTTATCTCGTCATTCGGGTAATATCAGAGTGATGATCAGAGCCAATCAGAGGCAGATCAGGTCTTTGCATAATGAACGTGTTATAGCCAATCAAAGGTTTTAGAATGGCCACGGGGAAAATACGCTAAACACACACACAGACAGACAGACCTTTCATAGAAAAAAAAAGCCACTAGCCAATGGGGCGGGTAGAATGACAGAGGTACACGCCCCAGGGGGATTCTACCCGCATCTGGCGGGTGGTCAGGTGCCAATGTCAAGCCCCGAGTGTGCATCTGTATTTTTAAGGGTTCAAGCCTGAAGGCATGGTAAATGGTAGCAACATAGTCAAGTTAGACCGCGCTCTCAGTATCTGACACTGGGTGCTGAAATCCCAAACATTTAAGAAGAAAAAAGCCGAAAAAATCCTGTTTCCTACAAGTGACTTTTTATTACTTTTATTTTCACGAGTATATTATTATTATTTTATGAATGGAGAAAAGTTTTCCTTATGTTGTAGTGGTTCTTTGCTTATAGAGTTTTGTGTTTGCTTTTGGCTTATTTAAGTTTCTGGTAAAAATTCGTTTGCAACATGCTACATTAACAAGTCCTTACTCTGGAGGTCAAAGTTCACTAGCATTCCCAAGCTCACCTCTATGATGTCACTTCCTGCCCACATGGTATATAGCTCCCATTTTTACTAGCTATCACTGCTAGCCTATTACACTGAAGATGGAACACCTGTTCCGAAACATGTCTGTACTATAGGCTGCCATTAAAAACAATTTTTTTTAAATGGTAGCAACATGAAATTGGACCCATATATTGGAAGTCGTGTGCATAAATATGCTCTCCATGAAAATTCTCCCAATTATTAAAAGGTCAAACGTGAATTTTGAAATGTCATAAGTCCCACGCCGTGTACGTCGGATTGATGCAAAACTTGGTAGAGGCATCCCGTTTATCCTCCCTCTACAGATTTGCCTCAAGGACCCATAAAGTTCCGCCCATAAAGAACCCAAAAACCCGGAAGAACAAAACGTCACCTCCTGTTGCCGAAGCCCATGCCAAGTCTCTCGGCCTGTTCCCTTTTCTTCCCCTCCATGTTCTGGATCTGCTTCTCCTCCATCTTCCTGTCGATCTCCAGCTCTTTGTAGGCCAGGCGCATGGAGGCCACGCTGCAGGTTAAGAGAGACATGTCAGGAGAACAAAGTGTGACAGGAGCTTCGTCCAGTCTCGTCTTATTCATGTTCGTTCTTACTTTAACATACAATTATGGTAATACGTGATTCATGTATTTATTTATTTTGTCTAATTACTGTATACCGTAATTCCTCTAATAGTAACCCCGGCTTGTATTTGTTTCAACTGTAGCGGGTACCAGGCTTCTATTAGGAGGAGACCTGTATAAGAGGGAGGCCTATATTTCAAATTTTCAAACGGATCATAATGAATAAATCAACATTTTGTGTCAGTTTGAACCCAGTAAAATGTACTGGGTTCATTTATTGAAACCAAGTACTGTATGAAATAGTAAACAGTGCAATTACAGGTGGTCACTGGTTATTTCAACGTTTACAAAGTGAAATCAAGTAACTAGCTCAGTATGCAGCTCAGTATATTAGTAACCCGGCTTGTATTAGGAGGCCGGCTTATAATTGCTTAGCTCAAGAGCGCACCCGGCCATTAATAGAGACCCAGCTTGTATTTGAGACCCGGTTACTATTAGAGGAATTACGGTATACATTGTGCACCAGGGTTCGAAATTAACGGGGGCTTGGGGCATAATGCCCTTGAAAATGGACAAAATGCCCTCGAAAATCAGTTAAGGGGGGCACAAAATGCCCCCGACAGTTTACAATTATATATATATATATTTATCCGGTAATGGAGCGTCTGTGTGTCGTACGGTTCAGATGACGCGCAAATAAAAAAAACTTCATTTGGCGGAGCCGGGAGAGGGGGGCACTGGCTGCAGGCAGCAGCAGCACTAGCACTGCAGCCAGGTGCTAGTCAGTTTGTGTAAATGGCAAGCACAATATAAATCAATCTTCATTACGACTTTAAAAACATAGCCATTAACATTACATAGGCCTACACACATCTTGCCATAGCGTTAGCAGTTTGTACTACACAACGCATGTTGAACTATGGTAGCACTAGCCCCAGCTAATAGTCAACGAAATGTTACCGTAGCTAGTGCTACTAGCTAGCAGCCTAGCAGAGGAGGAAATGAGAGTCTGAGAGGCGGGGTGTTTAAAGACAATGATAGGCGTTTAGTCAACATCCAAGAAGGCTAACATACAACTGTGTTTTACTAACTCCAACCGGGACTATTGCTGCTTTCGTGCTGCTTGTTGATGTTATGAACTCCTCCTAACGTTACCGGAGCTGAAGGTGCCACACGCTAAAATGTCCGTGGGGACCCGGCGCCAACCCATAGATAGTTCCAACTCAACGAATTACGTAATCCACCACAGTTGCACTCAATATTTAAATAATGTTAGTCTAAATAAATGTAGACAGATACATAATTTCAAGCAGAAAACGAATCTTTCCATTAAGAACAAGGGAACAATCAGGGAATTTAAACATGGTTGACATTGTTTTTTTGTGTTTAAGGAAAGTCTAGTGCTGGCTGAGCATATTGTTTGTTTGCATTAAGTTAATACTTTGACAAATGTAGCCTATATTTTTCAGTCAGTTCGGTCTTTGTGTGCCAAACATTATTTAAGGCTGTAAACACTGTAACACTGTAAACCTTTTTTTATATGTGAATGAGAAGAAATGAGAAGCATGTTTAGATTTGAGTGTTATTTTTTTTTTTTTATAAAAATTAATGTATATCGAACCGAACCGAAAACCGTGACCCCAAAACCGTGATACGAACCGAACCGTCCATTTTGTGAACGGTCCCACACCTACCGTTTATCATAAAAATGCAGTGCCCCCGAAATACAAAAAAAAGCCCCCGAAAATCAATTAAGGGGGGCAAAAAAAGCCCTTGAAAAAAAAAGTTAATTTCTAACCCTGTTGTGCACAATTGTACAGCCGTGGCCTATTTTTATTCCCATCCTATTTTTATTTTGTAATTATATTATTAGTCTATTGTGCTTCTATTTTTAATTTAGTTCATATTCCATTTTCATTTTACTCCACCTTTTTACTTTATTCTACCGTAATTGTCCGTCCGTTAACACTTTGATCGCCGGGGTTAAATTCATAATTTACCAGCCCTCGCCAGCCCTATTTAACATGGAGAAGTTCCCCTTCTTTGCAGGGCTATAACTTTTTAAATTGTATTGCTAAATTGACATTACCATGGCCCATTCAAAGTCCTATATCTATTGTTCAGGGTGTAGCAATGTTATACTTTTTCATTCACATATTCATACTAAAATACGGTCTAAAGTATGTTTTTATCGTTTTCTGCAGCTTTCTCCAGAACGTGATTTATAGCCCCAAATGCATTATATTGATGATTGTATACAGTTTGATAGCAATCGGCACGAGATAAAAAATGTCAACTGCACGTACTTCTAGAAGTTACTACGTATGATCTGATGTTGACCGGATGGGCGGGGGGTCGTTTATAATTCCGTGGGCAACTTTATATCATTAATCTAGTGTGGGTGATATGATCATGGTTAGTATAGAAGACATTACAAAATAACGCTGAAACTCACCGTAGCTTCCTCTCGCCGTTGGGAGATGAGCGTGGAACAGATTTTTTTCTATTATGGGATGTAGAAATACCCGATCCATTTCCAGGTTGTATAATAGTATATACGTCCAAATCATGTTGTTTATCGAGTTATTGGCAACGGATCGATATCCATTGTGTCGAGCTCGAGTCCCGGGACCTATAGCGAGTGATCGGACCAAATTGAAATGAGCACCAGCTTCCACTTCCCTGTTTCTTCCCTGGGCGATCTGCCGATCCGCCACCAGATGGCGCTCTTGAACCGTTAGAGAGTTGACAGGGGCTCACCAGTACATATAATGTCTCCGGGGGAGAAATATGATTTCGATCACAGATTTTTGAAATATTGATATCAAAGACGCTGTCCAGCGTCATCGGCAGAATAAGCATGGCGGGGAATGACGTGTTCCAGCGTCAACGGCGATTAAAGGGTTAATGTCGCACCAAAAACGACCAAATCAAATTCCTTGTATGTGAAAACTACTTGGACCTTGATTCTGATGGGACAGTAGAATAACACATTCTCCACTGCCAGGCATAAACTATTAGGTACTACATAATGTCACATTATATATACTTTCTACTCTACCGATAGCTACTGCACCATTCATTGTTATTATTTGAAATTGCAGCATGGACATTTCAACTAAAAATACACTAACTATAGAATGTCTGAGTAAAAAAGGAACACCTTTAAGTGTCATATCTTCAGTAGAAGGATTGAATTGGCCTACAAATTGGAATACACCCCCCTTCTTCACAAACCAAAATTTACTTTGCAGGGTTGAGTGATTATAAAGGGCAGAAAATCTGAAAAGTAGAATGTGCACACTAGATAATGCGCACACTAAATAATGCTCCCGTACACATTTATCTGTATTTCCACCACATGCAAATGCAGGAAACGTCACATGTGGTGGTAATACCGACAAATGTCCATGGGAGCATCATCTAGTGTACGGACTGTATTTTTCACATGCAAGTGTTTTTCTGTCCAGCACCTAGTATTTGTTTGGATGTATGTGCTTTTGTAAAAAATAAAATAAATTACAAACGGCAGACACTGGAACATTGTATGTACCGTATATAATTTTTTTTTTTATTATTTTATTATTCAAATTTAGTTTATATATTCCATTTTATTCTACTTTAACACATTGCGTGCCCCGTCCCTTTCGGGAAATTAGGTCTAGATTGCCAGCGCTTTAATCAATGGGAGGACAGGGATATTTGCGAACGCTTAAACTATATCTTAAATTATGGCTATGGGTCTAATACACCGGTCGCTTATCAATGTACGTTGTCATTTTTCGGCTGATTTATGAATCGTTTTCAAATAAACGCTAGATTATCGATAGTATATGTGTCCTCATGTACGAAGAGAAGCGGGGTCTGAAGAATCGCGTCTCCGTACTTTGGTCGGCGCGAAACTCACACACTCCGATGGCGGAGAAAGGAACATCTGATTACCCCAAGATTTGTAACATAAAGGCCTTACCCCAGGGATTAAAGCAAAAAAAATCTCCTGACTGAACCCTTTTTTTCAGGCCAAGTCATATTCTTATTTTAACCTCCACTGTATATATATATATATATTTTTTTTTAATAGCGTTAGCGTTTTAAGGGAGCCTACTTGTTTCGGTTTCGTCGATAATCCAATGTACAGTTCCTAACAGATTATATACATTATGATGGGGAGGAGACTGTACATTAGGGGGGGTGGGTGGGAGAAAAAAGATACATACGGTGGGGAGAGAATATACGGTGGGGAGGAGACTGTCTATAGATACACCTGTGTGATGTTGCTACGGAGTTAAGCTAATAAAGGATACTCGTCACAACCACAGCAGAGGACTCACGTATTTGTACTGTGAAGTAACACGACAATGACAAATGTGTTGTTTCTGTTTTTCTTTTTGACATTGTTGCGGAACACGGAACAAGTTAACAACTCGCCACTGTCTACAGCCCCCGCATCATACTGTAGCCTAGCCAGTCTCTTGAAACACTGCTATTTTCAAACTTCCATTCCTCTCGAAACTTCTTTTGTTGGGTGGTGCCGCTCATCCTTTTCGTCTGAGAACACCGCGGTGGGTTTTCTTTTTAGTGGCCGGCTTACTCCTTCCATTAGCGTTATTAGCTAACGTTAGCTAATCGGTATAGCAGGCGTGCGTAACGTTAGTACAAGCAGGTGGTGGATGTGACGTCGGTAAACAAGGAGAGAATTGACGCGCGAGGCTGCAAAAAAGGAGACTGTCGTAAGACTCATGTTTTCTGACATGCGTTTCTACTATTAAGTATTATTACATTTTCATATAACAGGCTGACGGACTCCGGTAGAGCCGTCGCGCCTCCGCTAACCCTTCAATAAGCTTTGTGGTCCGGGCATAAATGTGTCCATAAATCCATTTATTTTGATCCTACAGTCTGAATGTATCTTGCGATTACGGTATTATACATTTCTCGAGTCGCTGCGTGCGTCCTGCCATTATTGCTCGCCATGACTCTGCTTGGCGCAGCCGCGGTAGGGAAGAAATGCCCTTTTTCATGATATTGACACCTCCGATTGGCTCAATTTAGTTTCAATCTGGTAGCCAATTGACGGGAAATCCATCAGACTCCGAATCAAATTGACGGAATTCCGTCTCAAGACTGAACGCGTTAATGCCTGCTTACCTCACATCTGATGTCATGCAAAAAGATTAATCCAATTCCTGATCGCCATTCCAAATATCAATCGCATCCATTGATCCAACGTTATAGTCCAAAACACGATAATCCACAATGCTCCCAGTCCCCCCATAGTAGGGTCATCTGTGGCACTTCCGTGACCGTGGAGAGCGAAGGTCCGTTTCTCAATGGATTTGTCATCTAGGAGGGTTAATAAACAAATTTAGCCGGGGTGTGTTTTTTTTTTTAAAGGCAGGGAAAATTTGTGAGACCAAAATCCAAAATGGCTGCCGTGGAAATGAACCTTTTAATGGTTTGACCTACAATGATGCACAATACATAGTTTCAGAGAATACATATTTGGTTTATATAATGATTTGACCTATTGTTTACCTTCAAATGCAAGATGGCTGCCAATTTTGAGCTCCAAACGGGATTTTTTTCAAAATCGTCACAGAGCCTTCATATTAGGCTCTAATGAAAGCTCTGCTCATGATGAGTTGAATAATATACAGTATAAGTACACAGAAGTTATCTCTGAGGTCAATAAAGTCAATGTTTGTGTGTAAACAACAGTTGCTGATTTGCGGTTTTCCATTAAATAGGGTAGGCTACTGAGAATATGGTGTCCAGTTCATCCCATCACATTTTCATAATGAACCAAAAAAAATTTTGCACTATAGCCTAACATAAAATAGTATTCTGTATGCAAAGCTAGCAAGGTTAGTTGCTTGAGCTGAATTTAACCCTTGTGCGCTGCTTATTTATTTATCTTACTTTGGTGTTAACAAAAACTCTGGGTCCGAATGGACCCGCTGTGTAACTCAGTACCAACCACCCCAAAAAAATAAGGATTATTATCCAGTTTTGTTTTGAACTTCATTACTAACTTATCATAACCAGTCTCCATATCAAACCTTATTTTATATGTCCCCATATGGCCCCAAGACACAATATACCTATTTATTCAATCGAAAATAGGATTATATTCATTCATGCTGTTCCCCATATTGAAGAAAATGGGTAAATATGTATGCAATCTGACTATAACAGGCTAATATATGAAGACACTTTATTGAGTAAACTGCTTTGTGGGTTTTAAAACTGTATTATGGAAATAAATCAATATATCAGAATGAACTTGACAGGAATCCCACCGGTGATTATTGTTTTTCGCAGCTGGAGCAATCAAGCCCACTGACACACTTTCAGTGCAATCAGACACACCTGCCGGCGATAATAATAATCACTTTATTTGGGCTGACAAGAGCCACAGAACAACTGCGTCTGCATTTGATCTCGTCTTGTCGATGGTGTAAAATGAATTAGGTATATTGTTAGTAAGTTAGCCATGTAATAAGCGGGATAATGTATAGCTATACCCGGTCATTGTCGCAAAATAATTTACCTTCACTGACGTTTAAAACACCTCGGCGAGGCGCATCGGTGTTCTAAACTCCGTGTCGGTCAATTATTTTGCGACAATGACCTCGTAGCTATACATTATCCCACCCAAACAGGAAACAAGGCAAGCTGTTAAGAATCAACACACAGTCAGCATGGCGCTCCTTCAAGCGCCACACAATCATCATAGAAGATGAGGAGCTCAGGGATCGTATCACACGACTAATTGAGTCAACGACAGCACTGTCAGATCCTTACGCAAATTATATAATGTACCACTATGCCTGTTGGATGAAGCATATCCACCACAGTCTTCAAGACAGATGATGCTATGCATCTCCAGAGTGTGTCTCTCTCAGAGGCAAATAATTGGTTCTTTAGACATGTTGATACTGTCATCTTTGATGAGCGCGAGATCCGTTCACTGCAGTCTCTTTTAGCAGACCACAGACGCATCGTCAGTGACTATGGCTATCCAGTGGGCGAGGTCAAATCATCTTACGTCAAAAGTCTGCTCATTAATGAGTATCAAGATAAAATTGGCTTCAAAGACAGGAGTGAACTTAACAAGAGCGAGTGAGTCTATGATGTTGAGGGTGGTGGTGACTACATATGAGCTGCAGTGTCATCTCTTGGCGATGAGCAGCTCCTCCAGAACTTGGCACCACGGCTATCAAAGAAAAGATAGTCCTACTGTTCCCTGGCCACCTCGCATTGATCATCTTTTTTTTTTTTTTTTTTGGTCTTTTTCCCCCTCCATTTTCCTCCGATTTTCTCCCATCCCAATGTTAGTCGTATGCCAATTCCCAGTCCCTTCCTGATCGCTGCGCACTTACCCCCCACAGTCAGATCATCTGGGAGAGTGGAGGCTACCACGTGCTTCCTCCGACACACGTCCAGCCAATCACCGCTTCTTTTCACCTGGCAGCGCGGATTCTCATTGAGAGGGCGTAGCGTGTGGGAGGACCACACTATCCCCCTCACGTCCAATCCGCGCTTAGCAGGCGCCCCGACCGAACTGTAGGAGTCGCTGTTTACAACGACCCGGACCCACCCCGCCAGCTTCTCCCACCCTCTGATACAGCCAATTGTATCAGTGCAGACGGCCAGCCAAGCTGGTGACAACCCCGGAGCTGTGAGCTGGATTCGAACAGGCGAATCGAGCTCACAGCTCCGGGGCTGGTGACGAACGCGATCTCCGCTCGGCCACCTAACCGCCGCATTGATCATCTTGAGGAAGGCGAACAGTTGAGCGAGTTGCTGTTGAAGCTTTTGACTTGGCTAAAACAGCCGGAGAGAAAAACTGCTGACCTCAGCCCAGCCACACTCAGTCTGGCCTCCATGATCCAGTACCACATCACTGGACAGCGCACTACCACTGCTATCAACCTGGGCGTAAATGTCCATGGCATGACAAGGAGTAAAGATCTGGTAGACACTCTGCACAAGAGTGGTGTCTGCATCAGCTATGCAGATACACTGCTCCTCTATGACCACTGGGCTCTGATGGATGTGGAGGCATCAGCAACCTGCCCACAGGAGATCGCAGACAGCAAGCCAGCTATCGTGAACATCGACAATGACTTCAAAATTGACACTATGACAGGTGACTCTAGAGGAGCCCATCCAACAAAGTCATGTACGTGCAGCCAGAGTGCTATGAAAAGAAACCAGGCAAAGAGACTGCTGAAACGCTCACCAAGAAGAAGGAAATCTCTGCACAGCTAAAGCAGAAGTGTGCAGAACTGACAAAGGTTTGCCAGTACAGATGCCCCCTGGTAGCAAGAGCGAGCCACCTGCTCGTCCCAGGGTAGATCCACCAGTGGATGGGTCAGCTCCGCAGCGTGCTCGCTCTGTGATACATGCACTGTCTCGTGTAGACAATCATGGTACAATGCTGCTCTCAGCCTATGCAAAGGTGAGGACCAACTACACTGGACCTGTTGTTCTAGACTGCGGAAACACAAGACGTGTTTGTCCAAGCAGCTTATGTCTCGCAACAAATCAGAGGTGATCTGCTGATCAAGCGCAAGAATACATTTATCAACTGCCATGCAATGCTCTCTGAAGAGGTTGCAGACATCATACCTCTCATGTGATCACTGGCAGTGACCACACCTCAGGCTTCTATGGCCATGGAAAGAAAAAGGTGTTAGAGAAGGTGATGGTTGTTCCTGAGGCAAGAGAGCTCCTGGGATGAGTGGGTGAGAGTCTGGAGTTGAAAGATGAAGTGAGAGCGGATATGAAAGCATTTGTCCTCTCAATTGTTTACGCTGAGAGTGCAGATGTTACGTGTGGCCAGGCCAGAGCTTCAAAGTGGCACAAATTGAAGAAGAAGTGTACGATTCGTCTCCCACCTGATGAGGACTCCTTGGATCTTCATGTGGAAAGGACAAACTACATTACATATTGCGAGCTCCATTACAACCTTCAAGAACATCCTTCCCCATTGGTCACGGCTGGGAACTAGTGAATGGGAAGTGCCGGCCAGTGCGTCATACCCTTCCCTCCTTGCCCCAGCAGCTCACATCTCATGACTGCTCAGATGAGAGTAGCAGTGATGATGAATGGAGTCAGTGTGGAGAATCAACAGATTCTGATGAAGAATAGTGATTCTGTTTCCGGTTCTCATCATCCATCAACAACAAGTTGTTACGTTATATAGTCTGCTTAGCTTTAGGGATATATCCATCCCTACTCTGTGTGCGTTTTCTACCAGCCTTTTCTCTCCACCCTTATTTCCTTTATTTTTTTTTATATTGTGATGTGAACATTAGTGTGTTTTATTCTAACAATTATACTTTCAGTTTGACATTACATGGTTCAGTTGCTGTGTCAGCCAGAGGGAGATGCTGTTGCCTCCAAATCTGCCCTTAACACTTTGAGTGCCGGCGACGTGTTGTCATCTTTTCATGCCCCCCGTCGAGTGCCGACGACGCAAATTTTCGTTTGATTTTTTTATTAGCGATCTGAATTCATATTTCATCAACCGAGTCTCCCGTTGGTACAGCAGCCCCTCTAGGAGCTCCGATGGGAAAATACCGCCCCCTATCGTCTATCCCTGTGTAACTGCAGGCCATTCGATTATACTGGTGGATCTGTGGAGGGGGAGCCTCCTCGCTCCATTATGCTGGCGAGGGATCTGATGACGAGGGAAGTGATCGCAGGAACGGAAAGCAGCCTGGAATATATATTTACAGCAGCCAATAATCAATCAATAAACGCGATCGATATTTGGAATGGCGATCAGGAATTGGAATAATCTTTTTGGAGAACATCTGATCTAAGGTAAGGAGTCTATGTTACCAGTTTTAGGATAATCAGAGCTGTCTTCACTGAGATAACAGCGTGTCCCGTATGTGTATATATATGTGTGTGTGCGTGTGTGTGATGTTGAGGAAATGAGGTAATCGATTTCTCAGCTCGCTTCTATAGCGTGCATAAGTACACATATACTATCGATAATCTAGCGTTTATTTGAAAACGATTCATAAATAGGCCGACAAATGACAACGTGTCTAGTGTATTCGAGAATATTCCAATAAATGCAGTTTATGAGGGAATCTTTCTATTTTCCGGAAATTTGAGAAAACGATAGCTTTTTCTAAATGCTATAAAAAGGATATGAACCGATTAAAAAACAATCCGTTTCGACAATATTGACTGCAAACAAGTCATTGATAAGCGACGGGCAGATTAGACACATAGCCATAATTTAAAACATAGATTATGCGTTTTTAATGCCATCATTGAAGTGGATGATGGCACTCAAGGACATTAATCAACGTTATGGCTGGCACTGAAAGTGTTAAGGCCATTAGGCTACTAGTTGATAAATTATTATTTTGGAGTGCTATTTGTTGAAGCACCATAGTTATACAAAAGTTACAAAAAATATATATAAAAAGAAAAAAAAGAAAAAACACCTCCCTTTTGACTGTTCACCTTGTCGTGGTAAGTAGGGATGCACCGATATGAAAATTGGCCGCCGATACCGATACCGATTGTTCAACTAACACTATCGGCCGATACCGATATTTGTATATAAGTATTTGTAATTTTTTTTTTTTCTTTTTTAATGAAACTACTGTATATTTGTATGTGTATGTTTGTATTTGTAGGCCTCTTTACTTAAAAAAAAGGAAACATCAAGAAATATGTTTATGGTATCACCATCTCTCTCCCAGTATCGTCTTGCGGCCTGCAGAGGGATACTATTTTCTCAACCAGAGCTTTCAACCAATGCAATGGAACCATTCTTACGGCCTGCAGCGGGATACTATTCTCTCAACCAGAGCTTTCAACCAATGCAATGGAACCATTTTGATTGACAGTCGATTCGGCCAATTACACCACACCGCTAGCACCCACCTCCTGCTGTCCTTACCACCAATCGGCAAGCGTTTATTCATTTTTCTACTTTCGGGCATGCCGCCATTGTTCCGTTTGCGAGAGCAGAACACACTTAACGTAGCTACGTTAGCTGCCCGGCCCGCCGACCGGCGCTCCACAGCATGACTAAATGAGACATAATGATTTTACTGCAACAAATGTTATAATAAAACAAAGCCTTTCTATACATTTGTCTGGTTGAAAACTTTATTAACAGATTGCAGAATGTGTAGTTGGGTACGGAATGAGCAACGGAATGGAACCGAGCTATGAACGGACTAACGGAGTAATGCCTTGTTTACTGCTATCTTCGGGTAAATAATATGCTTGTTATTGAACGTGTAACACTAACTATATAAGGTTAATGCCACAAAACGAATGTTTGTGTCATTTAACAGCAGATACTTTCTTAAATGCCATCTTCCCGAGAGAGGGTGTTGACGGGGAGTTGTGTTATTAATAGCATTGAACAGCTAACCGAAAGCTAGCGTTAACTATTGTTAAAGGTTTAGCCATAACGTTACCTTGGCTAAAGTTGGGCTATTCATAATGCAGCAATAATGGCTGCAGACCTGCAAGCAAAGTACAGCAAGTTGGCAAAGGAGTATTCCAACGCAAATCACATTTTCACCAGTAACGTTAGTCTTGCATCTCCCGGTAGCTAATGAACGGACTCGGAGTAATGCCTTGCTGCTATGGGTAATAATAATATGCTGATGTTATTGTCCGTGTAACACTAACTATATAACGTTAATGCCACAAAACGAATGCCTTGTTAATCATAAGTAGTTACTTTGATGCAGTAGCTTGTGTGTGTGTGTGGGGGACGGCGGGCGTTGTGCAGGTAGGTCGCGAGTGAACTTTATTTTTTTTTGCCTTTTGACGCTACACAAATTGATGGGTATTTATCGGCGACTGCTATCGGCACATTTGAGCTTATCGGCCGATAGCAGTCAACAAGGCACTTATCGGCCGATACCGATACCCGACCGATATATCGGTGCACCCCTAGTGGTAAGGGAGCTTGAGTACCTCAGTGAACCCTGAGAGCTATGCCAGTAGGAGGAAAATCCTAGCAGGTTTTACCAAACCGGACATACAGGTCTAGGGTGAGAGGTCAGACAAAGCAGTCAGACAACCTTGTGGAAACAGCATCTGGGGCCAATAACCCACCCTGCTGAAGCAAACAGGGGTGATCATTAGGGATGCTCGATATTGGCTTTTTTACCGATACCGATATTGTCCAACTCTTAATTTCCGATACCGATATATGCAGGGTCCCCCCCCCCCCCCCTCCAAAATTTTATAATTTCAGGTAATTAACATTACATATCTCTTGTTGTGGAATTAACACAACATTATGCATACTTTTGACAATAAATAAAATCAGAATTTGTTCTTACTTGCTTGCCTGGGTAAATAAAGGTTATAGAAATGTAAAAAAAAATATATATAAAAAAAAATTGAAAACCGATAGATATTTTCTGATATCACATTTTAATGCCGATATCGACTTTCACAGATGGATGGAGTATGGTGGAAGATACCCACCTATCCCCTCTGTCCATAACTCAACTCATCATGAGCAGAGCTTTCATTAGAGCCTAATATGAAGGCTCTGTGACTATTTTGAAAAAGATCCCATTTGGAGCTCAAAATTGGCAGCCATCTTGCATTTGAAGGTCAACAATAGGTCAAATCATTATATAAACACCAAATATGTATTCCTTGATCAAAATAAGCTCTGAAACCATGTATTGTGCATCATTGTAGGTCAAACCATTAAAAAGTTAATTTCCACAGCAGCCATTTTGGATTTTGGTCTCATGAATTTCCCCTGCCTTTTTAAAAAATACACCCCGGCTAAATTTGTTTATTAACCCTCCTAGATGACAAATCCATTGAGAAACGGACCTTCGCTCTCCACGGTCACGGAAGTGCCACAGATGACCCTACTCAATGCAATAGTATCCAGCTGCATGCCCGAGAAGTAAAACCTGGACCGGACTTATTTTTTTGATGCACAGTCCCAGCCAATCCAATCCAATGATGTGCAATACCATCCGGGAGACGATAGGCGGCGGTATTTGCCCTTTGCGAGCTCATACCCATTCCCAATGATAACGTCAGGCTGGATGGATGAAAAATGAATGGATATCGCTAATAAAAGAAATAACGATTAAAACCCAACTATACTCATGATTGGCACTCAAGCGATGGTGAGTTAACCCGACTATACTCGTGGTTGGCACTGAATGGGTTAATTTACTATTTTAAAACGTACTTTTACTTGCTTTGCAAGTGTTGATATTGTCTGTTAACACTATGATCGCCGATGACGAGTTAAGACGTCATTCCTAGCCATGCTCATTCTGCCGAAGACGCCGTAACTCGTCTTTGATATCAATATTTCAAAAATCTGTGCTCGAAATCATATTTCCCCTCCGGAGCCCTGAGACACACTGCAAAGCTCCACTCAACTCTCTAGCGGTTCAAGAGCGCCATCTGGTGGCCGATCGCCAACCGGAAATGACCCTTTGAACCGGAAGTGCTCATCCATATGTGGTCCGGGCACTCGCTATCGTTAGAGAGACTCCGTCTTGACACAGTGAACATCGATCGGTGCAAATAATCGAAAAAACAACATGATTTGGACGTATATACTATTATACAACCTGGAAATGGATCGGGCATTTCTCCATCCCATAATAGAAAAAATTCTGTTCCACGCTCATCTGCCAGCGGCGCGAGGAAGCCACGGTAAGATTCAGCGTTATATTCTAACGTGTTCCATATAAACTGCTATGATGAACATATGACCCACTCTGGATGAATCATCTAACGCTGCCCACGGAATTATAAGCGATCCGCCGCCCATCCGGTCATCATCAGATGATACGTAGTAACTTCTAGAACCACGTCCAGTTGACATTTTTTATCTTGCGCCGATTGCTATCAAACTGTATTTCATCATCAATATAATGCATTTGGAGCTATAAATCAAGTTCTGGAGAAAGCTGCAGAAAACGATAAAAACACTTATACTTTAGACCATATTTTAGTATGAATATGTGAATGAAAAAGTTTAACGTTGCTACACCCTGAACAATACATATAGGACATTGAATGGGCCATAATAATGGCAATTTAGCAATAGAATTTAAAAAGTTATAGCCCTGCAAAGAAGGGGAACTTCTCCATAGACAAATAGAGCTGGCTAGGGATGGTAAATTATGAATTAACCCATGGCGATCAAAGTGTTAATGTTGATCATTTGTCCAAATAGTGCACTTCAATCCCAATAGGGAACTTTATCTTGGTTTGATCATCTTTGTGTCAAATAAAAACAAAGCTTATTTGAATGATTTCCTTGGCGTTTCTAGTTTTTAAGAGAAAAAAAATCGATTAAAAATCCTAAATCGGATGTGGTGTGAAGAAAAAAATCTGAGATTTTTATTTTAGGCCATATTGCCCGGCCCTAGACTGCAAGCTTACTTGGCAATAAAGGTGTTTCTGATTGTGATTGTTGTTCCCCCGGACTGACTCACATGGATTCCTCAGCGTGTTTCTTAGCCTCGGTGACCTGCTCCTCTCTCAGCTTCTCGGCCACCTGGGCCTGTCTCTCCACCTCGGAGAAGCTCTTACTGCTGACCTTCTGGGCCCCCAGACCCCTCTTAGCACCGAGCTGAGACGGGATGCACAGTTAGTGACTTAGGAAGACATTGAAATAGGGTTGGAATTCAGTTTAAGTTTGTTTCTCAACCCTTTCACTACCACACTACAGACGGTTAACCCTTTCCGATCACACTACAGACAGTTAACCCTTTACTACCACACTACAGAAGGTTAACCCTTTACTATCACACTACAGACGGTTAACCTTTCACTACCACACTACAGACGGTTAACCCTTTCCGATCACACTACAGACGGTTAACCGTCTGTAGTGTGATAGTAAAGGGTTAACCGTCTGTAGTGGGATAGTAAATGGTTAACCTTCTGTAGTGTGATAGTGAAAGGTTAACCGTCTGTAGTGTGATAGTAAAGGGTTAACCTTATGTAGTGTGATAGTAAAGGGTTAACCTTCTGTAGTGTGGTAGTGAAAGGTTAGTCAAGTCAAGTCAAGAGTTTTAATTGTCACGGCATACAGGTATACAATGAAATGCGGGTGGTCTTGCCCGCAACGATGTGCAATACAGTGGTACAACATATAATAGAATAAAAAAAAATGAAAAAACAACATTGTGCAGTAACAGGTAACAGGTAACATGGAGTGACATCTCGGTATCTGTACATAGTTATTTACAGAGCATATGGGGCATGCTAGTTAGCTTTGGTAGTGCAATACACTGTTCCTGTTATTCTAATTTAAAGTGTCCTTTCCTTTGGCCATAAGTGTGCGTGTGTGCGACATGAGTGTGTGCCCGCTCATGTTAAAGTGTTAAGTGGCTGCTCGTGTGTGAGCGTGCACAGCGTGCTTGTGTGTGGATAGTTCAATGTTCTGAGCACTCAATGTTCATTGTTCATGGCTCTGATGGCCTGGGGGAAGAAGCTGAGCCTAAGCCGCTCTGTCCTAGTAGCTGGGGTTCGCAGGCGTCTGCCTGACCTCAGCAGCTGAAACAGGCGGTTATTGGGGTGGTGAGGGTCTTTCATTATCCTGCAGGCTCTGGATTTGCACCTCTTGTTGTATAGACAGTCTGTAGTGTGATAGTAAAGGGTTAACCTTCTGTAGTGTGATAGTAAAGGGTTAACCTTCTGTAGTGTGATAGTAAAGGGTTAACCTTCTGTAGTGTGGTAGTGAAAGGTTAACCGTCTGTAGTGTGATAGTAAAGGGTTAACCTTCTGTAGTGTGGTAGTAAAGGGTTAACCGTCTGTAGTGATAGTAAAGGGTTAACCTTCTGTAGTGTGGTAGTAAAGGGTTAACCTTCTGTAGTGATAGTAAAGGGTTAACCTTCTGTAGTGTGGTAGTAAAGGGTTAACCTTCTGTAGTGTGATAGTGAAAGGTTAACCTTCTGTAGTGATAGTAAAGGGTTAACCTTCTGTAGTGATAGTAAAGGGTTAACCTTCTGTAGTGTGGTAGTAAAGGGTTAACCTTCTGTAGTGATAGTAAAGGGTTAACCTTCTGTAGTGTGGTAGTAAAGGGTTAACCTTCTGTAGTGTGATAGTGAAAGTCATATACTATAGTCATATACTATAAGTATTATAGTATAATACTATAATATTAGTGTAGCCTAATCTTTATCGGCAACTGTGAAGAAAAACCCCATTGGTTTAAACAGAATGAATATAGATTATTATAAAAAAAAATTATTTTAAGGGTAAAATGAATTTGAATATCAACGTTATGAATGAAGCTTTGAACTATTCGGTACAGCCCTATTAAATATAATAATGAAAAGATTATTATTTTTTTTTATTTTTTTTATTACCTTCATACTGTAACTGTAACCTACTTTTACTATCATGCACTTTGCCACTAAATAATTGTCCTTGTCTATATTACTACCTACTATGCTAATATGTCTTTAACACTGTTTGACAAACAGAGTTGTACCCTTCCTGCTGACCTGTTGTACAGAACTTGTAAGGTGCTTTGGATAAAAGAGTCAGGTGAATGACAAAATGTAAATGTAAACACCATAGATGTCGCCAAAAGAATATTTGGATATTGTGGATTACCACTTAAGAAAAAGAAAAGGGAATGTACCCGTAATTACTAAATCAAAAGCAGTTGTTACATTTTTTTTTTATTAAGATTCATGGAAACATCACTCACCCCTTTCTTAGCAGTCATTGGCTTCTTCTTCCCAATGATGGAGGGTTTCACATCTGACACAAAACACAAGATGAAACTTTATCAGGCCTAGTGCACAGAACATCTGACCTATAGTACCCAGTGGAGACAACCTGTTCCAAACTGCGGAACATCAAAAACAGAACAACAAGTTAAAAGACGACCAAGGTTAAGAATTCCCCCCAAAGTGGAGCAAAGGCATTCCATCTATTGTGAAGAATGCAGGTCTTCTTTGGTTTTGCTTCAACAATGCAAAACACTGCAATTAGCCCAATCCAACCAATTACCAACAAAAAGAGTGACAGGTGTAAGTGTTCGACTCTGCTCTGCTGCCAGAACTATCATTGACAGAACTCGGGACTTGAGAACTAGAGACTCATATCACTGGACTATCTTGTATTTGTACTTTTTCATATTATATTTGCATTTATATTTTATATTGTATATAGATACTGGACTGTATAGGCAGGGATTAAAGCAAAATCTCCTGACTGAACTTTTTTCAGGCCAAGTCATATTCTTATTTTAACCTCCACTATATATTTTTATTTAATAGCGTTAGCGTTTTAAGGGAACTAGATCATTTTAAACATCTTTTCTATTGCCAGTTTGCTTTTACGTAATATCAATGCTGTTTTCAATTCATTAAATGAAACTGATTGCAAGGGTTGACTGACTTTGTCATACAAATAAACAAATCTACATACTGTAACCGTTCAGTATTGTGTATAGTTCAAATTCAGTATAGTGTATAGTTCAAATTCAGTATTGTGTATAGTTCAAATTATGTATCGTCTATAGTTCAAATTATGTATAGTTCAAATTATGCAGGGCTCGAAATTAACATTTTTACTTGGTAGCACTGGTGCTCCCAACTTCAAAAAGTTTGGAGCACCAGCAAAAATGTAGGAGCACCCACCTAAATGTAAGGAGCACCAACAATATATTGATAAAAAAGACAATATAACAGTACTGTAATGCAGTAAAACAGTGAAAGTAGCCTTAAACTATAGTATAGACCTAGTAGTGTAGCCTATAGTGTAACTAGGCTATGACATTTTGAGGGTACGATAACCTTGGGCAAAAATACCACGGTTTCACGGTATTCGGTACATAAGAAAATCCCCCATTGAACAAAGCGTATTACAGTGCACAATAAGCTTTTCTGTAAGTGTTATTTATGAATGTGTGAAGACTGTCTGTATTACACACAGAGGGAACTGTCTGACCACTTTAAAACTAAGTACAGAATATAAAATACTTCCAAATAAACTTTCATGATTATGAATATGTAGGCTACATGTGAAAAGGGCATTTTGCTAATGTAATCAACTTGCTAAGATGTGTTATAATATAGCCTAGTACTATTCTTACTATATTAAACTTTGGATTCATCTTTTGTGGTGGCTCAACATTATTCACACACGGAACTATGTGTTGGGGATAATGGTTCCGCACGGACCATATTGTTTGTTACATTGCTGTCGGCAAACTCGCTCAGAGTGTCAACAGTGTTGACGTCGAGTTGATGTTAGCTGCTAGCTGGCTACCTGAATCCACAACAGCCAGGCAGCCAACCGTACAAAATAGTCTCAGCCAATCACATCGATTTGTACAGTTAGTTAGCTCCACTCCATTGCAAATTAAAAGTTAGCCAGCCAGGACAGCCCATATTAGCAAGCTACAGTTGCTAGGTAGCTAACGTTAGCCAGCCGAAGATCGGTAGCTAGCTAACGTTAGCCACAGCTTCAAAAACTAATTTCAATTATGTTATGAGCTATCAGCTAGCCAGCTAGATAACGTTAGACAACGCCTCGTGTAGTAAACTAAAGTGAATAGTTTACTGGGCCATTGTTTAATGCTTCAGTGGTGTTAAAAGAGGACCTGCACGCTTGCCATCTTCGGTGCAAATGCTACGGGTCTGTGACAAGACGGGTCTGTGAGGGTGAGGGCACTGCGAGCAGCGTGTGTGTGTGTGAAAATACAGCTTGTTTTGTAAGATCACAGCTCGGCAAAAGACATCAAACCGGCTCTGTCATTCATCAGAATTAAGCAGCAATGTGAACTCTATGCCACTGCACCCCTGTGACCTGAACCAGAAGAATGCTTTTGACATTTTTTATTTTACAATTTAAGTAATGAGCACAGGGTCAAACATTTAAAAAATGTTGCTCTCCAAATTACTTCTCGAGATCAAGAAGTTAAAACAAGGCATGGAGAAGGGCTTATTTCCAGGTAAAGGCTTTCATGTATTTCTTCATGCAATGGAGCAAAGATAAATGGTCAATATGCTTCTGTTCTTGTTAACCACAACTTGCCCACCAACATAATGCATGGTTTTTGACAGAAAATCATTTGCGTCGTCAATAAAGCACTGGTGGAAGGAGATCTCGGCTGAAGAGGGTGTTAAAGGGTTAATGGGGACGGAAGCTTGTCGGCGTCAACAAAGCAAAAACACCATGCCTGTGTGACATACAGCCAGCCAATCATCAAACGACAACGTGTTCTGACCTTTGGATATCCATGGCTCATCTGACGACAGACGCATGGAGTCCTCTACAGGACAGACCAGAAATCAGCATCAAAGTCTAGAAACAGAGATGTCATCATGCCAGCGTGACTCTCACACGGGTAACATTCACTGCTTGGAGTTTGTGTAGCATGTGGGTCGTCCATAAGAGTGGATAAGACTGTGTGAGCAATTTGGAAATAAGTTCCAACATTAATGTCTTGATGATTGCCTCGGCTGCGCGCAGGTTGTACTGTAAGGTGGTGAGACACCTGTAGCCTGACTGAGAAGGACGTTGGTCATACTGCAGGCAAAGTCAATTTACCTCAGACTTCCACCTTTTTAACTGTTAAATAAATTGTTTGCTCACTTTGATCCCTTCTGTGATTTGAGGGGAGCTGTGGTCTGACCAATATTTAGTTTTGCAGATACATTGTGGCCGATATATCGGTTATAAAAATATTAAATGGGTATTGACTCTGATATCACCCTGTCAACATTGCGAAAAGGGATAAACGTTGCACCAAATTGTAGCAATTGGCTATTCATTTAGCTAGTTGTCCAATAGTGTTTGTTGTAAAAAAATATATAATAATAA
This sequence comes from Notolepis coatsorum, assembly GCF_963971535.1. Classification (NCBI taxonomy): domain Eukaryota; kingdom Metazoa; phylum Chordata; class Actinopteri; order Aulopiformes; family Paralepididae; genus Notolepis; species Notolepis coatsorum. The sequence continues at coordinate 8,487,516 of NC_140184.1, read as the reverse complement.
AGTATAATAATAAAAGAGAAGAACAGGAAATGAATTACTTATTTTAAACAGTAATATGTCCTATTATTTTGTCATTTATTTTGCATACAAATTCAAAAGATGTTGAGTATCAGCTGCTTCAATCTAACAATATCAGTATCAGCCTTTAAACACCCGTTTCAGCTGTGGGTGTGTGAATCTTTCGACATCATAGAGAGTAGACGGATAGAAGCATTCAACTTTGAACACACAGCATCTCAGCTGCAGAAAAGGAGTAGGTTTAATAACCTTTCTAAAAGCTCACAGTAGACTCACCGATGGTAGCTTTAGGAGATGTGCTCAGTCCCTCAATGCTTGGCCCTTCCTCTGGCTCTGGTAAAAGGAACCAAAGAAAACGACATTTGAGATAAAATACGTATAAAATCACATCCATGGTTTGACCTTTTTTCCCCCCGAAATTTTTTTGGGGGAAAATTTCGATTTTGTCCAAAGATTACTCCATTTGATAGGTGATACGGAGTCCACTTACTATAAAAGGTGATACGGAATGCACTTACTATAAAGGTCTGTCGAGGAATAAAAGAGGCACTCTGACGTCACAAATTAGGGCGGGGCAGTGTGTGCAGCAGGATGAAAATAGCAAATAGCAAAATTACCATGCGTTTCATTAACAAAGTGCCACTTCAGGTCTACAATTTAAGCAAATAAAAATAATAAAGACAACCAAGAGGACATTTTATATTTAGTTATTTGAATCAGGACTTTTACTGACATGCCGTGGCAACAGCTGTTTGGTAAAAAACCAATCACGCGTCTAAAAACAAACCTTTGCCAAAGCACCAGCATGTAGAAGGTTATCCCAACACTATGACATTACAATTCTTCTTCTTCTTATTATTTTAATGACAGGTCCAATTGTACTAACGGTTATTGCTGGTCTCCTGGACTTTGGCTGTCGTATCCATCAACTGTGCGTTGAGAGTGGCTCCGTTCTGCTCCGACAGGGTGGTGGCCGCCATGTTCCAGTCATTAGCAGGCTAAAATCACAGATCAAAAAGTACAAACAAATTATTGTATTCAAGATTAAATCGGGATGGACTCGTTTTACGTTAAGGAGGTCCAGTAATGTGATTTTCACCACCATAATGATGGTGATTTTAGTGCCATATTTTTTTGTTTATCCGTAAATAACTGATGTGCAATTTTTTCTATACATGTTATATTTTATATCAAGCAGAATTCCTCAACCTCATATTTAACATACACGATCAACTTGAACAATTAAACCCTCCACAACCTACACACTCAATTAAAGGTCATCATTCGATCTGCACATTGACAGCACGTGTATTAAGCTTAAATTGTGGATAGAGCGCTTCAGCTGCCAAAATGTACACAAGTGACGTGTCGGAAGTTCCTAAATTTGAGCGATTAAATCTTCCAACTTTGATCAAAAGTCGATTTTTATTATAGTATCTAGTCAAATCGGAATCCTAAAACGAACCCGTGTGAGCTCTGCAAAGAAGTCCGTCTCTTCCTTCTTCTTCTCAGGTGCTGCAGGCTGGGTGCTTCCACTGGAGGAGTCAATAGACAGCTACAACACAGAAAGGTTGTTTTTAAGCACACAACTTGCTCCGAAGCTCTAGTTAATGGTGGAAATTGCAATCACCTAGTAGAACATTTATTTTGAGTTTCCTTGGATGACATGGCCTGATGTAATTAGCTAACAACGGTTAACCGTCGGTAGTGTGATAGTAAAGGGTTAACCTTGTGTAGTGTGGCAGTGAAAGGGTTAAAAAATAAAGAGGTAATACTACTCACATCTGTGCCATACTTGGACAATGCGACGTTGGCTTGCTGCCTGATCTTCTCGCGGTACATCTGGGCCGCGCGACTGTTGTACTTGGCGTTGGTGTCGTTGGTTGAACAGCCGTGTTGGCGGAAGAAGGCCGTCTTCACAGACAGGGGGAGAGAAGAAGAGAGTGAACGGTTCTGCCGTCGTATATCAGACACACCGTCTGCACGACTTTAGTTACCAGATTATTATACCCTGACAATAATACAAGGGGGGGATGAGCAAGTTCAACTAGTCAAATGTACTAAAATACAGAGTTTCCATGCCGTTGTTGGAACCTTTGTTTATTCTATTTAACCTTTATTTAACCAGGCAGGTCAATTAAGAATAAATTCCTGTGTTCAATGACGGACTGGCGAGAGGACAAAAGGTCCCCTCGAAGTGTAACAGGGAAAGGGGACTAAAATAATAACAATGAAAACACAAAAAACAAAACAACCAAATAAAGTTACATAGATACATACACGAAGCAGAACAGTCAAGAGGCTGGGCAACAGTTGCAGGTGTGTAATATAGAGAGAGAAGTGGAATCAACATGTGCAACAGTCAGCTAGGGACTGTTTCTGCTTAAGGCGAGAGAGTACCCCCGAAATCGCCTTTTTGCCGACGATATTGAGATTTTTCTTCCTTAACGTGTCTTATTTCAAACTAGTGGCAATAAAATATCAAAAACACACAATTAGTTTTACTTCATTTTGTCTGATTGTGGAGAACTTTTTATTCCTAAATTTACACCAATAGACCATTCACCCAGAGTGAAAATTGCGTAGTCCCCCGAGGTGGGAACGAGAATAGTTTTCTAGCCACTTCTCAGTCTTCACCGTATGGTTTTATAGTACACTTTATAGCAAAACTAGGGAAAATCGATTTTTTTATGACAGTAGACAGTATTTCACTAAGGTATGGGCTGATAAGAGGACATAGCCACAATCCCTTCTGCAAATAGTTTCGTTTTGAATGTATCAACAAAATGAAACCAAGTTTTCGAATCTGGCATTATCCATGTTGGTGATGCGGGACTTGGCGATACATGCAAATGTGGGCATATTTTACGAGGCAGTGCCTCATTTGCATATATAAACATAAAATGCAGAAAACGTGCAATAAATTTTTTCTTAGTCTTTATGTACATAAACTGGGAAAGTTTCATAGTGATATCTATTAAAATATTTGTTTAGCCTATTAGGCGGTACCGTCTCACCGAAATGACACAAGTTGCCGCTGTTAAGCTTTAGAAAACTATTTGCTCTCCAGAAGTCTCGTTGTGAACAGAGTGTCCGGCCCTATATGCAGCTTACCGCATTGGCATTGCCTCCAACCTGCATACATCTAAGCTGGAACCAGTTCCAGTTAGAGTCCAACTCTGTGGATCTGAGGGAAACAAAGAGGGACATGGAAAGTCAACACTTTTCTCCAAGATAAAGGACTAGTAAGAGGAAGACTATCCGTTATGTCTAACCAGTGTCTGTAATGACATTATCAAAATCATTAAAAAAGTTCTAAACAATTTGGAGCAAATTCCTGGTTGTGTGTTTATATGGACTGGTGTCGATAATAGTGTGAGCTTCTTTGCATTGGTATCTTTGACAACAAGTCTATATTTTAATCTCATCATCCTCATCCAAATGGTGCGATGGTACAGTCATGCTAGCCTCCAGTACCTGATGAAGCTCAGGTGGACTCCTAGAGACCGGTGGATACCGGAGCAGTCGATGCAGAGGAACACGCCATATGGAATGCTGGCCCAGCTGGGGTTTTTGGCTGCACAGTCAAAGCACGCCTATGTAGAAAGGACATGATTGATTGATTGAAAACTTTATTAACAGATTGCAGAATGGGTACAGTACAGTACGGCTCAATACACAATTGTTAAGGGGATGCAGACCAGAGAAAGACTTTCGACTTGTTTACATCAGGGTCCCCCATTTTCAATTCATCATATATGTAGTGCATCGTTTACAAATACAGCCATGTTGAAATGTATGTTATTAGTCAATAAATAGCTATAATTATAATCGAAGCATGTGACAAGACAGTTGTGTTAGGTCAAAAAAACACATGGGCTAATCGTGTCGATTGATTCAACCGACATTGGAGCCGCTATTATTAACAACAGCAGCTTGTCCAATGTAAGCTAACGTTGCACCTTTGCCATCAAGTTAATGGCGTTAGCATAATTACCCTTCCAAAGTTCATTACGATACTGGGATCATAACTAGTCGGCTGGCTGTTAAGCTGGTCAGCTAACTTAGCACACATCGTATACGTGGCTCTTATGTTTGACTCCAGACCGGGAACGTAAAGCCACCGCGGGCCTAGCTAGCTGCTAGCCAGCCAGGTAATAACGGTAGCTAGGTTAACGCTGCTAGCTGACGGTTTATTATTCTATTCTACCCCCTACAGATGTAGATCTAGTTCAACTAAAACAATCAAACGCCACTTGAATCGGATAACGCATGTAGTTGACATTATAAACCCCACGTTACCTTGTTTGTAGGACTAGATCTTAATCGTTTGAAAATGGTAAGGAGTTCAGTCTTATTTGGTTCCGTGGCCATTTTGTCACCAGCTGGGCTGTTTACGTAAAGCTGTGACGTTGTACGGGTCGCGATGAGACTCAAAAAAGGAATAAAGCCTCTCAAATCGATTCATAATGCCTCTCTCTCGTCTCAACACGGTTTGCGCAGACGCATTCTTTTGCCATGTAACAATGATCAACAAATAGATAAAACAATAATCGATTAAACCAAGGTTTGTATTATATATATATATATATTATATACCTGGAAAATGTGACTTTTATGAGCATTTCCCAAGCGAAATGATGAGTTTTTAACCTTCTCATTTGCATAACAAAATGCCCACGAAATGTAATTTTTTTCCCAATAATTCTGAAACTAGAAGAGCAAAAATGACAAAGAAAGTGTCTATATGCTTTGAGGGTCACATACTGTGATTAAGTAATCAGTGATAAAATCCTACGAGTTCGTAAAATATGTAAATGAGCAGCGCCATTACAGAAAAATCCCCTTTCTCCGAGTCCAATATCTCTGTATAGGCAAGCAAATATGATAAATGAGTGACTGTCAATGCCTACGTTTTGAGGGTCTGTGCAAGCAATATGCTTAATTATGAAAATTAGCTACCAATGAATTACACAACAATCCATGTAACAATGCTCAATGCACAGGTTCCCAACATTACTCAAAATACTCCTTGATGCTTATTCAGGCATAACAGGGCAATGTTACGTCAATCCCTTCCAATGGCCATTGAACCACACAAGGACTATTGAGATAATGGTTTTGAAGGAAGGATTTTTTATTCATGCATAAACCATAAAACAGTACCATGAAAGAGAGTTGGTTGTAGTAGTCTATGCGGTTTATAGTTTGAGACACATTTGTAATGATAAACGGTTCAATTAATACAAATAAGCAGAGCTGTGAGTTCAAAACAAGTCTCACTGAAAATATGACTTAGAATTTGTCTCACTCACAAAATGCCTCATCCTGATGTTTGGTAGAATTTGTTGGACTAGAAGTTCGAACATATACATGCAACGAGTTTGATCACACTTATAATTCCTGACACGCACACATTGCTTTGATTGATTGATTGAAAACTTTATTAACAGATTGCAGAATGGGTATACAGTACAGCTCAATACTAACAACTGCTAAGAGGATGACGACCAGAAAAAGACATTTGTCTTGTTTACATAAGGGTCCTCCATTTTCAATTCATCAAGACATTTATGACATATAAGACATACAAATATACAGTACTGTGTAAGAAAAAGAGATCATAAAAAAGTATACATCCGAAGGGGAAGAAACTGTACATTGATTTGAGGGGGTTGGGTGGGTGGGGGTGGGGGTGGATTTTGACATTTACCTGGGCCATGCAGTTTCTAAATGCAGCCACCGTATAGGTGCTCTCAATGACTGGACAAATAACCACTGATGCTGAAAATGATTGACCGTTTGTGTAGCCAATGAAATTCTGAAAAAAATGGCACCTTACTTGAGTTGGTTTTCTGAGACCGAGAAGCAATAAAAGCGTACTTAGTAATGCATCATTGGTAAAAGTCAATCTTTGCAACTTCAAAGAAAGCTCAGGGTTACAGCTCAGACTGCATTAAGCCATCTCTGAGGGCTTGTTTTTGCGTGCTAGTTTAGTGTGCGTGCGGGCCGCTGTGTAGGGTAGAGCAAGGGAACTGGGACTTCGGAGCTAGGATGGCTGTGATAATTGAATTGAAAACCTTTATTTATCCCCGAAGGAGATTCAGATGTCCTTTACAGCATAACAGCATAACAGCAATTTAAAAACAGCAGTTTAAAAACAGTTAATACATAACATACACTTATTAGTATGTGTTAAAAACAAGATGGACAAGTACACAGGGATAAAAATAGCTAAAATAGGACTAAAATAGAGCTAAAAGTGGTGAAAAGAAAAAGAAACAAGTCCAATCGTGATGTTAAATAATTAAATTAATTGGTTACAGTCCACAACCCAGCTCCTCCAGTCCACGGCAGTTAGCCCGTCCTGGCCCTGCCTGGTTGTGGAGCCTGATTGCCACCGGCACAAAGGACTGCCCAACGCGCTTTGTGGTATGTCGGTGGTATGTATGTGGTATAACTGCACTATAACTCAGTCTTGACAGTTACTATAACTATGTTAATGAAGAGAACTAGCTAGTTACTTAGGGGAGCTAGTGTGTGAATTCAGTAGTAGTTAACTTGCCATACAAAGTGAGTGTTAGGGTTTGTTGTTGTTTTTATTCTAACCCAGTGGTAACTTTCTGTTGAGAATAATTGTCCAGGCGGTCAATAAAGTAAAAGTAAAGTCGCACTGCCTCATTCTTCACCGATCAAATAAATGTGTCGATATAGACATTCCAGTGACCATCTACCTCATACTGGACATGAGCACCACCGGTCCCATGAAACAGCTTCATAACGCCTTCTGTCTGGCCTGCAGCGTTGAACCTTACCTGCTCTACCTATTATGAGTGATTTCTCCTGCCCCCCGGGGCATATGGCCCTGAGCCATCGTCTTGTATCTCATCCTGTATACAAATGCTTGCAGTAGTTCTTAGTTCTATCTATTACTGTGAGAACTGGAGTCTGGAGCACAGCCCAATTGCTGACTACACGAGAAGAGAAAGGAGCGGTTTCAAGGGTGTTTAATGGAAATTGAGCAACACAGGAATTGGGGGGAAATAGAACGGGGTTAATGTTCTGTCCTGTGCCTGCCACGGCGGCAGTGAGCGAGCAAGCGGTCCTGGTGCTTGTTGGGGGAGCTGCTGGGTGGCAGCGGGTGAATAGGTGTTCCTCTTCGGGAACAGGTGACGTCCAGACAGGGACGCTGGAGCTGCTGGGTGGCAGCGGGAGATTAGGTGTTCCTCTTCGGGAACAGGTGACGTCCAGACAGGGACGCTGGAGCTGCTGGGTGGCAGCGGGAGATTAGGTGTTCCTCTTCGGGGACAGGTGATGTCCAGACAGGGACGGCGGTCCTTTGGGGCACAGGAGAGAAACGGGTTAGAGTAAGCCAATACACAGAGGGTATCTAGCAGTAGAGCTTGTGGCAGAGACGTCGTACCTGGGCAGTGGTAATTAATACCACGACAGCTTCTGGTGAGCGTCGAGGTGCAGATATAGTCCCCTCATCAGGGGAGGATAGGGTGCAGCTGGGGAGAGTGGGGTGTTTGCCCGTGTGTGAATTAGGGGGATGGAATACAGCTGGGTGAATGAGGGTGAAGGAAGGGGTGACTGAAGAAAGAGAGGATGATGAGGAGTGCGCAGTGGATAGAGAGGGGGATGAAGAGGAGCGTGTGGAGGACGTGAGGGGAAAAGGAGGGGGAGTAAAGTAGGCCCGTGCTGTGATTATGACAGGACCCCCCCCCTCGACGGGCGCCTCTCGGCGACCCAGGCTTGTCAGGGTGAGCCCGATGAAAGTCCTGGACGAGAGTTGGGTCCAGGATCATTGGCCGGGAGATCCAGCTCCGCTCCTCCGGGCCGTAGCCCTCCCAGTCGACCAGGTACTGGAAGCCGCGGCCGCGTCGCCGCACGTCCAGCAACTCCCGGACCACGTAGGCCGGGTGGTCGTCTATCACCAGCGGAGGAGGGGGCTCTGGAGCAGGGGGAGACAGGGGGCTGGAGACCACCGGTTTGAGCTGGGAGACATGGAAGGAAGGGTGAATGCTCATATGGGGGGGGAGCTGGAGCTTGACAACAGAGGGATTAATGAGGGACAGGATCTTGTAGGGCCCCACGAAACGGGGGGTTAGCTTTTGTGAGACGGATTTGAGTGGCAGGTCCCGAGACGAGAGCCATACCATCTGACCTGGTACATAGGCGGGAGCCGGGGTCAGGTGGCGGTCGGCGAAGCGCCGGTTCTGGTCCGCAGTCCGGAGCAGCGCAGCCCTCGTCTCCTCCCAGATCGTCCTGCAGCGACGGAGATGGTCCTGCACCGACGGCACGCCGATCTCCTCTTCCTGGGCAGGGAACAGCGGGGGTTGGTAGCCCAAAGATGACTCAAAGGGGGACTGACCTGTGGCCGCCGAAGAGAGGGAATTGTGGGCGTATTCCACCCACGGCAGGAAGGCGCTCCAGCCGGAGGAGTCCCGGGCTGTCACGCAGCGGAGTGCGGATCCCAGGTCCTGGTTGGCCCGCTCCGACTGGCCGTTGGTCTGAGGGTGGAACCCGGAGGAGAGGCTGACCGTGGCCCCCAGAGCCCGACAGAAAGCCCTCCAGACCTGGGATATGAACTGAGGGCCTCTGTCGGAGACGATGTCAGCTGGGATCCCATGGAGCCGGAAGACGTGGAGTACCATCAGGTCAGCAGTCTCTGCAGCAGAGGGGAGTTTGGGGAGAGCAACGAAGTGCACAGCCTTTGAGAAACGGTCAACAATGGTGAGGATGGCAGTGTTACCGTGTGAGAGGGGAAGGCCGGTGACGAAGTCCAGGGCGACGTGCGACCAGGGCCGACCGGGGACTGGGAGTGGACGAAGGTGGGTGGTCGGTGGGAGGCCTTCGCACAAGCACACACGGTGCACGCCAGGACGAAAGCGCGGGTGTCCTCTCTCATGGTGACCCACCAGAAGTGCCTCTTCAGCAGAGATAGTGTCCGGTCGATCCCCGGGTGGCACGCGAACCGGGCAGCGTGAACCCACTCGAGCACCTGGGAGCGGACGAGGTCAGGGACAAAAAGCCGGTTAGGTGGACCGTTACCTGGGTCCGGCTGGGCACGCTGTGCCTCCCTGACGACGGACTGGATCTCCCAGGTGGCGGTGGCCACCAGACATGAGGTAGAGAGGATGGTGTCGGGGTGTGTGGACCCCTCCTCAGGGACGAACTGCCGGGAGAGGGCGTCTGGCTTGGTGTTCTTGGAACCAGGCCGGTAGGTCAGGGTGAAGTTAAACCTAGCAAAGAACAGCGCCCAGCGAGCCTGGCGGGAGTTCAGGCGCTTGGCCGTTGAGACGTAGGCGAGGTTCTTGTGGTCCGTCCAAACCAGGAAGGGAACCTCCGATCCCTCCAGCCAGTGCCTCCATTCCTCCAGGGCTAGCTTGACCGCCAGGAGCTCCAGGTTCCCGATGTCGTAGTTGACCTCGGCTGGGGTTAGGTGGCGTGAGAAAAATGCACAGGGGTGCAGCTTCTGGTCGGTGGCAGAGCGCTGGGAAAGAACCGCCCCTACTCCGGTGCAGGAGGCGTCCACCTCTACCACGAACTGGCGGGACGTGTCCGGCTGGACGAGGATGGGAGCGGTGGTGAAGCGCCGGCGCAGCTCGGCAAAGGCGGAGTCCACTGCGTCGGACCAGACGAAGGGCACCGAAGGCGAGGTGAGTTGGGTGAGAGGCGCCGCGACCAGGCTGTAGTCCCTGATGAAGCGCAGATAAAAGTTGGCGAATCCCAGGAAGCGTTGGAGCTGTTTAACGTTGGTGGGACGGGGCCAGTCGGACACCGCTCTGATCTTCTCGGGTCCGCCCGGATCTTGCCGCCCTCTATGATGTAGCCATGGAAGCCGATGGAGGAGACGTGGAACTCACACTTCTCCGCCTTGACAAACAGCTTGTTCTCTAGAAGACGCTGGAGGACCCGGCGGACGTGCTGGACATGCTCCTCCATGGAGCGGGAGAAGATCAGGATGTCATCTAGGTAGACGAATACGGAGCGGTGGAGTACATCACGGAGAACGTCATTGACGAGGGCCTGGAAGACAGCAGGGGCGTTGGTCAGACCGAAAGGCATTACCTTGTACTCGAAGTGGCCGAGTGGTGTCTTGAGGGCCGTCTTCCACTCGTCTCCTTCCCGCATGCGGACAAGGTGGTAGGCGTTCCTGAGGTCCAGTTTTGTGAAGATGGTGGCACCTTGCAGGGGCTCAAAAGCAGAGTCGATTAAAGGTAGGGGATATTTGTTCTTTACCGTGATGTTGTTGAGACCCCGGTAATCGATACAGGGGCGAAGGGAACGATCCTTCTTGGAAACGAAGAAGAATCCTGCGCCGACAGGAGAGGAAGAGGGGGTGATTATGCCCGAAGCCAGGGATTCGTGAACGTACTTCTCCATTGATTCTCTCTCTGGGCGCGAGAGGTTGAACAGGCGACTAGCGGGGAGTGGCGCCCCGGGGAGTAAATCAATGGCACAGTCGTATTGGCGATGGGGAGGCAGAGAGAGAGCCTGTTGTTTGCTGAAAACTGCCTTCAAATCGTGGTAGGCCGGCGGAATAGCAGACAGATCTATGTTCTCTTTGGGGGGGTACGAACCGGCGCCCTCTAGTGGCGGCCGAGCCGACTGTAGACAAGCGACGTGACAGTGGGCGCTCCAGCTGGTCACCAGGCCGGTAGGCCAATTGATAACGGGATTGTGTAACTTGAGCCAAGGCATGCCAAGGACAATGGGATTGTGGGGAGAGTTGGTAACGTGAAACCGAATACTCTCGCTGTGATTCCCGGATAGCAGAAGGCGAAGGGGTACGGTGTGGCGAGTAATCCGCGTAAGTAGTTTCCCGTTTAACCCCCGGGCGTCGCGGGGTATCGGCAGGGCGTCAGTAGCGATGTTGTAACGGGAGACTACTCCAGCGTCGATGAGGTTCTCGTCGGCCCCTGAGTCAACCAGGGCAGATAACGGGAGTGTTTGGTTATTCAGACACAGCGTGGCGCGGAATAACATGTTTGGGCCAGAGCTGGGAACGACATCTAGACTCGAACAGACGCCCAGCGCTACTGTCGAGCCCCGTCGTTTGGGGCGAAGCGGGCATGAGACAATAGAGTGTCCTGTTTGGCCGCAGTACAGGCATGCTCCTGTGGCGAGCCTGTGTCGGCGCTCACTGGGGGGAAGACGTGAGCGGTCGAGATCCATGGGCTCGGAGGAACTATTTTCTTCAGCGCGGGCGGCGCGACGAGGCGGATCGGGTATAGGCGAATGAGCGGTGCTAGCCTTCTCTCGACGACGTTCCCGAAGACGCAGGTCCAGTTCCCTGGCCAAATGGATTAGCTCGCTCAGGGAGGTGGGTCTTTCTTTGGACGCAAGCTCGTCTTTAATAGCGTCGTTCAAGCCCTGGCGGAATGCGCCTCGCAACGGTGTGTCCCCCCAGTCGGAGCCGGCGGCGAGGATGTGGAAATCGATAGCGTATTCGTATTCGGCTTCCCTGGCGGATCGAAAACAGGCCGGAGGCCCCCTCTGAGCCATCTGGAGGGTGGTCAAACACTTTACGCATGTCGTCGACGTACTCGGAGTACGAAGTACAGAGGAAGGAATTATTAAAGTGGAGAGCGGTGGCCCATCTCAACGCCGCGCCTGTGAGCAGCGCCGACAGGTAAGCTACTTTAGACCTATCGCTGTGAAACGTGTGGGGTTGTTGTTCGAACACTAACGAGCACTGGAATAAAAACGCACGGCATTTGGAGACGCTTCCATCGTAACGCTCTGGTGCGGGGACAGGGGGTTCTCTATGCGGGGGGCTTGGTGCAGCGGGGGAAGCGGCTGGTAGGGCCTGCTGTGCCAGGTGTGCCTCAATACGGCGATATTGTGTTTCTCGCTCCGCAGAGCCGTGTGCGAGAGCGGTAGGCTGAGCAATGATGTCATCCAACGAGTGAGCGAGTTGGTCTACCCGAGCATTCTGGTCGTCGGTAATACTCACGGGCTCCCCTTGAAACTTCCTCTTACGTGATGGAGGTGTATCCTCCTCCTCGGTCTCGAGTACAGCTGGTGCTGACATCTTGTTCGTGGTATACTGTGAGAACTGGAGTCTGGAGCACAGCCCAATTGCTGAATACACGAGAAGAGAAAGGAGCGGTTTCAAGGGTGTTTAATGGAAATTGAGCAACACAGGAATTGGGGGGAAATAGAACAGGGTTAATGTTCTGTCCTGTGGCTGCCACGGCGGCAGTGAGCGAGCAAGCGGTCCTGGTGCTTGTCGGGGGAGCTGCTGGGTGGCAGCGGGTGAATAGGTGTTCCTCTTCGGGAACAGGTGACGTCCAGACAGAGACGCTGGAGCTGCTGGGTGGCAGCGGGAGATTAGGTGTTCCTCTTCGGGGACAGGTGACGTCCAGACAGGGACGGCGGTCCTTTGGGGCACAGGAGAGAAACGGGTTAGAGTAAGCCAATACACGGAGGGTATCTAGCAGTAGATACTATAGATATTTCTCACAGTTTAAAAAATACACAAAAATTACAAATGACAGATATATACAGTGCTACAGTTAAATTGTGTGATCCACTGTATCCGCTGTGTTAAATGGTGTGATCCACTGTGTCAAATGTCTAGTAGAATCTCCAACATCTCACTTTAAGCAGCACAGTCTCCATACTAATCAGCAATCTCAACCCTTATATGTCTCAAAATGATTGTCGGAAATCTCGAAATTAAATCAGTTCATTTTAAATATTTCATAATAACATGAAATCTGTTGGATCTTCCCCTAGAGAGGATTGGTGTGACAGTTCATAACGACAAAACCGGTTATAAAGACTATCCCCATTTGCCTCTTTTCTGGCGCCTCACACAATTCTTTGTAAGTATTCATGGCACATTGTATAATTGTACAACATAGCATTATACTATCTTATTTGCCCTATACTTACCTGTTGTTCTTATACACTCATTACGTTTGTCAAAAGAAAGTATTTCACATTCTTTTTGTGTTCATCCACCGATCTGGTTATGCCTGTTAGGTCACCTCAGGTCAGTGCTTCTCAAACTTTTTCTGTCAGGCCCCCCTTTGGCGGACGAAAATATTTTGGGCCCCCCCCCTCCCTCGCCCCAACAAAATAGTCATGAAATGGGCCATGTTTAAATGTATTGAAATAACACCAATATCGTGACCTTTCAAATTGTTATGGTTTGTAACCGACCCCAATCGCACAACACAAGACAGGTATGAGAGTAAGCCAAGAACTGGGCATTTATTGAATACAACAGAAAAGCGGCACTGTCCCTTTAAGGGAGAACACAAAATACTGGAAAACAAGAACTTGGGAAAATAGGCACTGTGCCTTTAAGGGGGAACACAAAACACTGGAAAACAAGAACTAGGGAAAAGGGCAATGTGCCTTTAAGAGGCGAGCTGGCTAAGGGGAAGTCTAAGGGAAAGGCTAAAGGACAGGGCCAGGGCAAGGGACAGGGCAGGAACAGGGGCACTGGAGAGGGGAACAGGAACAGAGGCCCGCGGGGGCGGGCTGGAGACAGGGACAGAGAAAACAGGGTTAAGGCCTTGGACAGGGCGAGGGACAGGGGCACTGGAGAGGGGAACCGGGAACAGAGGCCCGCGGGGGCGGGCTGGAGACAGGGACAGAGAAAACAGGGTTAAGGCCTTGGACAGGGCGAGGGACAGGGGCACTGGAGAGGGGAACCGGGAAGGGGCTAGCAGAGGGAAAGGGTAGCTGCCAGGGCACTGATAGCTACAGGGCCTATGCTAGCTGTACTGCTACATTAACATAGAGGCTGCGCTAGCTGCCGGAGCTAGGCTAGCAGACAGGGCTGGAACAGGGGCACTGGAGAGGGGAACAGGGAAGGGGCTAGCAGAGGGAAAGGGTAGCTGCCAGGGCACTGATAGCTACAGGGCCTATGCTAGCTGTACTGCTACATTAACATAGAGGCTGCGCTAGCTGCCGGAGCTAGGCTGGCAGACAGGGCTGGACCAGCATGAGAGAACAAGCTAGCTGGAAGGACAGTCCTAGCTGTGGGGAACTGACCTTTGATAGCTGAAGGGGCAGTCCTAGCAGTGGGGAAAACTGACCTTGCTAGCTGAAGGGGCAGTCCTAGCAGTGGGAGAAAACTGACCTTGCTAGCTGAAGGGGCAGTCCTAGCAGTGGGAGAAAACTGACCTTGCTAGCTGAAGGGGCAGTCCTAGCAGTGGGGAAACTGACCTTGCTAGCTGAAGGGGCAGTCCTAGCAGTGGGGAAAACTGACCTTGCTAGCTGAAGGGGCAGTCCTAGCAGTGGGAGAAAACTGACCTTGCTAGCTGAAGGGGCAGTCCTAGCAGTGGGAGAAAAACTGACCTTGCTAGCTGAAGGGGCAGTCCTAGCAGTGGGAGAAAACTGACCTTGCTAGCTGAAGGGGCAGTCCTAGCAGTGGGGAAACTGACCTTGCTAGCTGAAGGGGCAGTCCTAGCAGTGGGAGAAAACTGACCTTGCTAGCTGAAGGGGCAGTCCTAGCAGTGGGGAAAACTACACAAAAAGTGGAGGCCATGCAGAGGGACCGGGTTAGCTGCCTGGGCATGGCTAGCTACAGGGCCTATGCCAGCTGCAAGGGCTGCATTAACATAGAGGCTGTGCTAGCAGCCGGGGCTAAGCTAGCAGACTGGGGCCATGCTGGTAGTAGAGGCCTAGCAAGCTGCAGGGGAGCTAACGAGGCTAACAAGGAAGCTACAGGGGAGTCAACAGGCTAACAGGGGAGCTAACAGGGAAGCTAACAGGGGAGTCAACAGGGGAACTAACAAAGGCTAACAGGGGAGCTAACAGGGGAGACTAACAGGCTAACAGGGGAGCTAACAGGGAAGCTAACAGGGGAGCTAACAAAGAAGCCAACAGGGGAGACTAGGGCCAGAGCTGCTTACAGGGATGGAGTAGGAGGGCGCAGGCTAGACGTCTGGAGTGGGGCGCGTCGGCTTGGAGAACGCGCCGGTTCGGAGAGCGCGCCGGCTCGGAGAGACACATCCTCCCGTAGAGAATTAGAGAGCGATGCGCGTCTGGAGTGGAGCGCGTCTGCAGAAGGAGCGCGTCTGCTGTAGGAGCGCATCAGCGCGGAGTCTGGAGTGGTGCGCGTCTGCTTGGAGAACGCGCCGGTTCGGAGAGCGCATCTGGCGCGGGGTCTGGAGTGGTGCGCGTCTGCTTGGAGAACGCGCCGGTTCGGAGAGCGCATCTGGCGCGGGGTCTGGAGTGGTGCGCGTCTGCTTGGAGAACGCGCCGGTTCGGAGAGCGCATCTGGCGCGGGGTCTGGAGTGGTGCGCGTCTGCTTGGAGAACGCGCCGGTTCGGAGAGTGCATCTGGCGCGGGGTCTGGAGTGGTGCGCGTCTGCTTGGAGAACGCGCCGGTTCGGAGAGTGCATCTGGCGCGGGGTCTGGAGTGGTGCGCGTCTGCTTGGAGAACTCGCCGGTTCGGAGAGCGCATCTGGCGCGGGGTCTGGAGTGGTGCGCGTCTGCTTGGAGAACGCGCCGGTTCGGAGAGCGCATCTGGCGCGGGGTCTGGAGTGGAACACTGGAATACCTCCCGTAGAGAATTAGAGAGCGCAGTACTGTGTCCCACTCCAGGCAAACGGCGACAGGTGGCGAAGGCTTGCACCTCGTCTCACGCCGGAGATGAAACAGCATACAGACAGATAGGGAATCTCCCGTAGGAGCTTACAGATAGAGAATCTCCCGTAGGAGTTTGCAGATAGAGAACGACCCGACGAGGACTGGGGGGGAGATCGAGCTATTTAAAGCCCACTGGGGCGCTAATTAGAACACACATCAGGTGCGAGATAGTAATTGATACTTGACTAGAAGTGTGTGTTCGGCACGGACCAATCAAACACATAATGACAGGTAGTCCAAGGGTGTGGGCTGCTGAAGAGCAGACGAGAGTAAACGAACGCGAGGGTGGGGGCTGGAGAGGTGAGGAGACAGGGAATCAAAGGTCCAGGGAACAGGAATTAAAGGTCCAGGGAAGAGGCGAACCTCACACAAATTGACAACACCTTCCCTCGCGAGAGCCACCTTGCCTCGCTGTGAAACAGCACTGCAGAATGGTCAGCTCCCATCTCCTCACACAGCGCAGAGAACAGGCGCGCTTTCAGGGGTCGGGTTTTGATGAAATTCACCACGTTTATAACTTCTGTCAAAACCTCATTCAGCTCAGGGCTAAGCTGTCTTGACGCTGGCGCCTCTCTGTGAATTTACAGTGCGTCCATTGCGCGTTTGGCGAGACCCCCTTGATGAGCGCCTGTAGCCCCCTCCTTTTCCATGCCATGGCCTGCGCACCGTCAGAGCAAAAGCCCACACAGTTCTCCCATTTCAGTCCATGTTCTGTCAGGTAACTGTCAATAATTTTGAAAAGCTCATCAGCTGTCGCTCTGTTTTTGACATATTTGCAAAACAGCAGATCTTCACTCAGTGACTGGGAATTTACAAAGCAAACATAGGAAATAAACAAACAGTCTTTATTGCTGTCAGTCTTTGACAAAGCAACACGCATGTCATCCTGACCTCAAGGCTCAACTTGGCCCTATATTTTGTTTTCAGAGCTGTCATGGATGAAAAGCCAGCTTCACACAGATATGTGGTGCTGAATGGTATCAACACCTTAACTGCTGCATCATGAGATACTTGGTACTCAGCACCACACTCTGAAACTAGCTCTCCAGGTGGTATCAGATGAGATTTCAATGAGTTCTTCCAAGAGTTTGGATGGAGATGTGTCAGGAAGCTTTGTCTCAATGTTGTCTGTAAAGTTTTTTTTATCCAGAGTAACTTGGTGATCCTTTTCTGTGTTTTATTAAATAATGATTTTCAGATTTTGAGAAATGGTCAAACTTATCTAAATATGGCAACAGATATCACTTTAGTGATCATTTTCTGTAATCCAAAAAAAAAGAAAAGAAAAAAAAATGTTTTTTTCTTTTTTTTTTAATCTCAAGGCCCCCCCTGTCATGCCTCTACGCCCCTCCCGGGGGGCGCGCCCCACACTTTGAGAAACACTGCCTCAGGTGTTGCCGCCTCCATAAATCAGCATATAAGGCGTTTACAGAGCAAGCTGCTGAACACAGAGATGCCCAGGAACACCATGGAAGCAGGTGCACTACTTCTCCTGCTGCTCTTGCCGCTTGGGTTTTCCTCACTACTCAATACTCCTCAATTTGGCCAGTTTCGTGGAATTAGCTTTACCTTCGATTATGTGCGGATGATTGGTGAACAAATTGAGGTAGGTAGTTTGTTCTCATTATAGCACTGTCATAAAACAGAACAGTGAGGCAAAGTCTATTTTATGTGTATATCTGCCAATTTCATGATTTTATTCGTCTGTTTTATGTGTATCAGTGACAATCAAACCATAAACAACGAGGCCTATTAAGATGTTAGATCCTAATATGAAAATGTATATGATTTAATGTTCTATGCCTTATTTAGACTTTTAGTTTTTTAGTTTGGCTGCTGTCTATTTTATGCAAATGTTATGCTTATTTTATGCATAATTCGATGTCTGCGCTTTATGCATTGATCTTGATCTGCCAATCGTGTGCACATTTTATGCCTGTCTTTTTTACTGCCATGAAGCACTTTGAGCTGCAATTCCTGTATGAAAGGTGCTATATAAATAACGTTTATTATTATTATTATTATTATTATTATTATTATTATTATTATTATTATTATTATTATTATTATTATTATTATTATTATTATTATTATTATTATTATTATTATTATTATTATTATTATTATTATTATTATTATTATTATTATTATTATTATTATTATTATTATTAATAATTAATTATTTAGGCAGAGCTGAAGTTGAAAATAAAAATAATGAACTTGATAGGCATGTCATGATTTTACTTGAATACTCAACAACTAAGTTAATGCTGTTTGAATAAATATCTAAAACCTGGTTAATCCTATATACTTCAACAAGCATCAGCCTACTAGGCTAATGTGACATGGTGGATAGACAGACAATTCTGTGAACAGAAGGTCAGGCATTCCTTTCTTGTGACAGCTCCGTTCCTGTCAAAGGGTCCTTGAGCATGTCACTGACAATATAACAGATCCATAGATATCCCTCCTAACTTCCTTTACCCTACCTCTGTGACATCCAGTAGATGTGTGAGGATTAGTGTATCCATGAGCAGGGGTGCATTGGTGATTTCAAAGCTGGTTGCACTGTGTTTTATGTCGCCATGTGCACGCACGCTCCCACGCATGCGCATAAATGTTCCCTCGCGTGCGCACAGACTAAAGACAATACCTAATTGCCTCTAGGAATGGAATGTAACACATTTCATTCACAAGTTTTGTGTGAATGTATCTGAGGACGTATTTGAACAGACCTGACGACCTGAGCTATTGTTATGCAAAGTAGCCAGGTGGGTACTTGGCGAGTTGGCGCATCAGTCGAGTGCAGCGCATTCCTGTGTGCACACGCGTGCTTCTGCTCACAGAGCCGGTTGCTCGGCATGCAACCCCGTCCCATGACCAACGCACCCCTGTCCATGAGTCTCAGGATGATAGGAAATGTTTAAACATCCGCAAATCCTAACTACAGTGATCTAGAGCTGTAAAGTTCCTTACAAATCGTATAATATTACAATAGTTGTAAAGAAAGCAACAGAATCACCTGTACATTTTATATTGATTGCTGTTGCACTTTACTGTTACATTTGCACCCTGGTTTGATGATGACCTTGTGCTGTATATTGACAATACATTTGAATCTAATCTAATCTAGAAAAAAAAAGAGCCAGTTCTTCCAGTCGGCTGTCGATTGTTATTCCTATCCAAGACAGTATTGACATTTTAATACTGGGTATGGCAAAACACTATGGCATTACATCATCATGGCAGACATAAAGCACCTGACTAATGTAGACATCGGCATCTGCTTCTGAAAGTACTATTCAGTAGTAGGCTATTCAGTATCTTGCTGAGGACACAAATTGTATTGCAAACTCCACAGCCATAATATCAAATCATCATAAAAATGTATCTCACCAGACCTAGTAGCGGGGTTCGACTAACTTTCAACTGAATGAATTCAGGAAGTGGATGATTTTATTTCAGATTCAAACATACTGACAAACCGTTGGCAGGAAAAGGCCATACTTTCCAACCTACTGACAACCTAGTGTCCTTGAGCAAAACACTTAACCCCTAACTGCTCCCGATGAGCAGGTCGGCACCTTGCATGGTCGGTGTGTGAATGTGTAAGTGAATGGGTAAAATGTGAGGAACAAATTGTAAAGTGCTTTGGATAAAAGCTGCTATATAAATGCACCATTTACCATTTACATTTTGAACTGATTTGAATTGAAAGTGAACTGGTTCCAACCCTGCCCCGTAGGTGAACTTCAATGGCCGAGAGCGTAACGAGTACGACTGTACCTCGCAAGCCCTGTGCGAGGTAGAAGAACAACACTTCCCAATGACCCTCACCCAGCGCAAAAATCTCTCTATAACGTAAGTCAGAGGAACCCACCCTCTCTATGTGCCTATCTCTATCTATCTCTGGGTCCTGAGGAATCTTCTCTATGGCCCCTGGTATCTGGTGGGAATTAAGCCGCAATCATTTAACTTTGCGACATAGAAACTCACCGTTGTTTCAGATGAGTGTTTCTCAGTTGGGGATACCTGGACCCTTAGGGTTACAGCACTGCGAGAGCTACGAGAGACAACTTCTAAAAATACAAAAAACATAAAATTATGTTTTTATTAACAATTATGTGCCTCACTTGCAATATATTTTTTCTTAGTTTATATGTACATAACAAACTGGGAAAGCTTCATAGTGATATCTATTCAAATATTTCTTTGCCTATTAGGTAGGGGGTACAGTAATCGGTTGTGTTGTTTGTTACTAAACTGTTACTACTACTACATCATTATTATTATTATGTTATTATGGTATTCAGTTATCAGGCATGTGTTTAGGTTGTCTATTACTAATGGTTTGATTGGGTGTTGTGTTTGTAAATAGCGGTTTCAAATACAAATGTATGGCATTTCACAATACAGAACTTTGAAGGTGTTTTCCCAAAGGGTAGACATGTACCATTTCCCTAGCATCTACACACACCAAACGTTCCACCTTTATTCATATCTATATCCTGCTTCTTTGTGCCAAAGGGTTTGTTGATATGTCATACATAGCCTGATTTACAGACAATACAAAACTTTAAAGGCGTTTTTCTCAAAACGAGATTTTATGAGTTTGTATTACACATAAAACGAAAAATCTCAATTTATCTAGTACCTCCACACACCAAACTGGCCACGTTTCCTCCTATCCATATACCACAACTTTTTTTGATATATCACTCATCCAGATTTTTAGAACATTTTATAAAAAAAATTATGCAAAAAATATATTTTTTTATGACTAGGGGGTCATAAAAGGACATACATTCCTGTTCGGGTGGCATATAAAGGAATCCTCTAGCAAAAAGTTCGGTATTTGTAGTAACATGAAAAACCATGAGAAAATATATATATCATACATTTTTCTAAATTTTGTTTGGGGTAACATGCAAAAAGGGGCCATTTTGAATAGACCACGCCCCTTTATGGGTAATACAATTATGCGACCAAAACAATTTTAATACATTTTTTTTTTACTATTCTAAACAATTAAGATGTTTGCAAATGATTTCATCCTTTATTATTTTTTCCCCCTATCTAGGTGGGTGGTCTCCCCTTAAATCAACGCATTATATCAGTGTGGTCCCTAGAAATGAGTAGAGTAGCTCTGCCTGAAGCCTAGCAAGCTACATACCTGCCATGGCCAGGAGTCCTTTGCTAATGTAAAATAAGATGGCTCTTTATTTATCCCCTTGTCTGAACTGCAACGGATCACTGGACAGGTGGGATATTTATGTACAGTATACTCTATGAACATCTATGAACATCTGCACGCTCTGCATCTTCTGGCCGCCTCAGACCTACTCCTATCCAAGCTCCGGGAGGGTCATCAAAGAGAAGTCGCCTATTCTCAGTCCTTGCCCCACAATGGTGGAATGAACTACCCACCCCAGTTAGGACAGCCGAATCACGTCCAATCTTTCGCCGTCGACTAAAGACGCACTTCTTCAACCATTATCTGAATAAAATAAAAAAAAAAACTATAAAAAAAAAATCTAACCCTAACTAACCGTACTGTCATGCACTTGTCCTAATAAACTAACCTACACTGTAGCACTCAACACTTTGATGAACATTGTTGCTCAGCTGATAGAGCTGTGCCCTTCCTGATGGCTTGTCGTACAGAACTTGTAAGTCGCTTTGGATAAAAGCGTCAGCTAAATGACTAAATGTAAATGTAAATGTAAACTGGTGAAAAAAAAGGTTTACATGGTAATGTTAGCATGCTATAATCTCCAGACATGTTTTGGCCATTCAAGACCGTTTTCAAATGTCCAATCTAACGAATTGTGTTTGCTCATAAAATGCTTAAAATGTGATTATAATAGACAACTGTTAATGTATAGTGACATGCACGGGCTGACTGCCTGCAGACCGGCCGTCAGAATGTTAATTTGGGATAAATAAATAATAATGGGTTTCTTTATTTATTTTCTTGTGCATGATGGCATACATAATCAAATGACCAATCTAATTGTTATTCATGCAAATATCTGAAGTATTTTTTGTAAGGTGACTAACCTCTCAAGCACTCATTGCTTTGTTCACTATACTCATTTGTCATGTTATTCAATATAGGCAGTGTCCTGAAATAACTTCATATATCAGTAGTGCCGAATTTCTCAATTCTCTGCTTGAAATAATTAATCAAAATGTCCAATCTAACTAATTTCGTTTGCTCCTAATAGCCTACTGCTAAATAACATGGACAAATATAGTACATTATACAATTTTTGGAGCACACCTGTCCATAGTGCTGAATCTTTATACCGAATTAAGCACTGTGCCAGTGAAGATATTTTATAATTAACGAATATTTTGAGTGAGCAAGTTGTATTTAATGTTTAATTAGGATAATAGCCTGCTATACTCCAGAATAAACTTTTCATTGGCCTGTTTCCAGCGTCTACTCCTCAAGGACCCAACGAAACGTTATAAATTAAAAGTTTATTCTGTAGCATATGAGTGTGCGCAGTGCTACAATTGGAACGTGAGTGCAGTCAATAATGATAATAATAATAAACATACACTGTAAGAAAAAATGCTGCAAGAAAACGGTAAATGTTAAATTACAACCTTTATTTAATGGTTAATATTTTTATAAAAGGAAATTTACTGTATTTTTATGGCATTTACACTTAAAGTAGAAAAACTAAATTAATCTGTAAAATAATACAGTGAATTTGCTGTGAAAAAACATTTATTTTTTACAGTGAGCACCTTTCATACAAGGATTGCAGTTCAAAGTGATTTATATAATGAATACATAATAAAACAAGTAGCAAATAAAAGTTGCATGATGCAAAATCAAAATCAATCATTCAATCACGCCGACAACATTGGGAAAGCCGACAACGTTAAATAAAAATATTTAAATAATAAATACAATTGCATAGGATCTCTGGGTGGCTGGCTCAATATCATCCTTGATTTCATCCAGTAGATAAAGGATTGCTTGAGCTGGCAACCTGTGTCTCCGGATGATTTCGGTCTCTTAAATAAACTCTTAATAAAAAAGGTGATATTCTCCGAAATATTCTTTCACAGGCATGCCTTACGATGTCTGCGTCTGCCAACAATTACTGCTGTCATGAATCATGATCACCTGTGATGCTGGCAGTCACGCTGGCATGATGCCCCTTTATAGTGCTTAGGGATTTGCACTTAGTTACCACCATGTCTGTGAAGACGGTAGTTGCGTTGCGTTAACGGCTCGGTGCAATTTGCGCCGGGCTTTGTGGATTGGGAGCGGCTTTGGATGAGGCTCATTTGCATAGAAAGGGGACATGTTCCGCCCATATTACCTCATTTAAATACGCGCTAATTGCACCGGACGCGATGCTGGCGGAACGCAGTTAAGGGGAGACACTGCAGGTGAATAGGGTAAAAACATTAACTAATAGATATCACAATGAAACTTCCCCAGTTGATTACTTATATTAAGACAAGACTTTTTTGTATTACACGTTTTCTGAAATTGTATGTTTAAATATGCAAATGAGGCATGATCTACTTAAATATGCACTAATTTGCATATAATTCCAGGACAGAAATCTGAACATTGGATAAAGCCATTTTCAAACTTATAGTTTCATTTTGTTGACATATTAGAGCCAAAGGTTATTACAGAGGGGATTTTGGATATCTCTTTTTATCACTCCATAAATCAGAAAATACTCCATTCAGTGCATTTTTATGGTAAAATTCCATATTTCGCCATGTTTTTAGGAATAAAATGTGATATAAATCAGGGTATGAATGCGATATCAACAAACCCTTCTGTAAATACCTTCAGAACATAGATATGAATAGAACTGGAAGGTTTGGTGTATGTGAGTGCTACTGAAGTGGAGATTTCTGGCTCAGAGTATGAGGAAAAACTCTTAAAACTCATTTTTGAGAAAACGCCTTCAAAGTTCTGTATTGTAAAATGCCATACTTTTTTTTTTTAAACAGATATTTACAAACACAATACCTAATCAAACCATTAGTAATAGACAACCTAAACACATGCCTGATAACTGAATAATAATAATAATGATGTTATTGAACTGAACAGAACTACACACAGGCTACAAACAGTGTAGTACAGTGTAGTACCCCCTAATAGGCAAAAAATATTTGAATAGATATCACTATGAAACTTTCCCAATTTGTTATGTACATATAAACTAAGAAAAAATATATTGCAAGTTTTCTGAAATTTATGTTTATATATGCAAATGTGGCACTTCCCCATTAAATATGTGCACATTTATGGATGCAATAAGGCAAAATGATGTAAAATAAACAACTAAATGTGTGTTATTGACGTTTTATTGTCACTAGTTTCATAGAAGACATGTTTAGGAAGCAAAATATAA
The DNA here is from genome assembly GCF_963971535.1 of Notolepis coatsorum. Lineage (NCBI taxonomy): Eukaryota > Metazoa > Chordata > Actinopteri > Aulopiformes > Paralepididae > Notolepis > Notolepis coatsorum. Next base: position 8,463,479 of record NC_140184.1, on the reverse strand, counting down.
CAAAATCTCAAAATCAACAAAAAAAGTATATTTGACTATTCACCTGCAGTGTCTCGCCTTAACACCTCATTTCACCCGTTGTGCGTCCTCTGTGGATAGCAAACTATCAGCTAACAGCTAACTGATAACTAACAGCGCTATTTGCACCGGCTTTACCTGAGGGCAGTAGGGTAAGGTAGTGATTGAGTGAGTGTATGATGTCCTGTTCTATTGAGGTTTCAATATGTGAAATGGCCATATTGTTTAGCTCTGCAAGGTTGAGTATGGGGAGATCAATAATCCTGGCTGCGGTGTTGATTATGTGTGTGAGTTTGGCCCAGTTAGTAACGAATAGTAAGTTAAAGAAACAAGTGGAACAGTAGGGCCTACAGTAGGATGGGCTGAATACAGTAGGACAGTAGGACAGTAGTACAACAGTGTTGTCCTCGACGACCAGTTGAACTTCTCTGCTCACATCGCAGCGACAACCAGAACCTGCGATTCCTCCTGAGCAACGTCAGAAGGATCCGCCCCTTCCTGACAAAAGAAGCCACCAAACTCCTCGTCCAATCAACAGTCATCTCCCGCCTCGACTACTGCAACGCACTGCTCGCTGGCCTCCCGGCCACTGCCACTAAGCCTCTTCAACTCATTCAGAACGCAGCGGCCCGCCTGATCTCAAACCTACCGAAGTCGGCCCATGTCACCCCACTTCTTAGGGACCTGCACTGGCTCCCCATTGCTGCACGAATCCGCTTCAAGGCCCTCGACCTAGCATACCGTGCGGCAAAGGGAACCGCTCCCGCCTACCTCCGGTCAATGGTCTCTAACTACACACCCTCAAGACCCCTACGCTCTGCATCTTCTGGCCGCCTCAGACCTACTCCTATCCAAGCTCCGGGAGGGTCATCAAAGAGAAGTCGCCTATTCTCAGTCCTTGCCCCACAATGGTGGAATGAACTACCCACCCCAGTTAGGACAGCCGAAACACGTCCAATCTTTCGCCGTCGACTAAAGACGCACTTCTTCAACCATAATCTGAATAAAAAATATATATAAATAAATAAAAATCTAACCCTAACTAACCGTACTGTCATGCACTTGTCCTAATAAACTAACCTACACTGTAGCACTCAACACTTTGATGAACATTGTTGCTCAGCTGATAGAGTTGTGCCCTTCCTGATGGCTTGTCGTACAGAACATGTAAGTCGCTTTGGATAAAAGCGTCAGCTAAATGACTAAATGTAAATGTAAATGTAAAACAGTAGGAGGAGATGGGGGGCAACATAGAGTCCTTTAACCTGTTAACGTTCTGAGGGCCCACCCTCGGCCGCGATGTACACGTCACAGTACATTTACGGTCCTCGGTCGGCGTCCCATTGTTTTAGTATCTCTGAAGCATCAGCTGCATCACATAGTTTGAAAGCTAAAATGGCCGCAGTTTGATTGACACCCTGCTTGACCTATTACGTGCTTCCAATCTCGGGTTATAAGACCAGACAGCCAATGAGAATCAGTTTAGAAAAAGTCTTTTAAAAGTGCATGTGCTACAAATGGTTCAAGAATAGCTTTCAATTTACTTTGGGTATGCATTCGATAGGCGTTTTATGCTAAATCTGCAGGAATATTAAGAGGTTAAATCAAGAAATGAGAAATAGGGATAGATTGGGGTAAATATAGAGGGGAGCGGGAGCTGACATCCACCACGGCACCCATGTAACATCGTCCATGCAACCATATAACGCAAAGCATCATGCACTGACATTGTTATATCAACATGGGGTGCAATATATATTTCTTTTAAATAATTTCCTAATAACTCTTTCCTAATGTATTACTAATTATGTATTCCATTAATAATGTGTTCTGTGCCCTTTATTTTAGGGACAGTGACTGTTGCTTCACGACAAACCTCAATGGAAAGAAAGACTATGTAATTGATATGCTGCTTAACTTCGGAACACGATCTGACACACACACCTTCAACCAGCCTCCGATCACAGCGAACATGGATACCTTACGGTACAAATCTCTTTATTTGAACGCTTTCACTACCACACTACCAAAGGGTTAACCCTTTCACTACGACAATACATACGGTTAACCCTTTCACTACCACACTACAAAGGGTTAACCCTTTCACTACCACGCTACAGACGGTTAACCCTTGCACTACCAACTACAAATGGTTAACCCTTTCACTACCACACTACAAAGGGTTAACCCTTTCACTACCACACTACAAAGGGTTAACACATTCACTACCACACTACACAGGGTTAACCCTTTCACTACCACACTAGAGACGGTTAACCCTTTCACTACCAACTACAAAGGGTTAACCCTTTCACTACCACACTACAAAGGGTTAACCCTTTCACTACCACACTACAAAGGGTTAACACATTCACTACCACACTACACAGGGTTAACCCTTTCACTACCACACTAGAGACGGTTAACCCTTTCACTACCAACTACAAAGGGTTAACCCTTTCACTACCACACTACAAAGGGTTAACCCTTTCAATACCACACTACAAAGGGTTAACCCTTTCACTACCACACTACAAAGGGTTAACACATTCACTACCACACTACAAAGGGTTAACCCTTTCACTACCACACTACAAAGGGTTAACACATTCACTACCACACTACACAGGGTTAACCCTTTCACTACCACACTACAATGGGTTAACCCTTTCACTACCACACTACAAAGGGTTAACATATTCACTACCACACTACACAGGGTTAACCCTTTCACTACCACACTACAGACGGTTAACCCTTTCACTACCAAGTACAAAGGGTTAACCCTTTCACTACCACACTACAAAGGGTTAACCCTTTCAATACCACACTACAAAGGGTTAACCCTTTCACTACCACACTACAAAGGGTTAACACATTCACTACCACACTACAAAGGGTTAACCCTTTCACTACCACACTACAAAGGGTTAACACATTCACTACCACACTACACAGGGTTAACCCTTTCACTACCACACTACAATGGGTTAACCCTTTCACTACCACACTACAAAGGGTTAACACATTCACTACCGCACTACAAAGGGTTAACCATTTCACTACCACACTACACAGGGTTAACCCTTTCACTACCACACTACAAAGGGTTAACCCTTTCACTACCACACTACAAAGGGTTAACACATTCACTACCGCACTACAAAGGGTTAACCATTTCACTACCACACTACAAAGCGTTAACCCTTTCACTACCACACTACAGAGGGTTAACACTTGCACTACCACACTACAACGGGTTAACCCTTTCACTACCACACTAAAAAGGTTTTAATTTTTTTATTATTATTGTCTTTTTCCCCCTCCTTTTTTTCCCGATTTTTCTCCCATCCCACTGTTAGTCGTTATGCCAATTCCCAACTCCCTTCCTGGTTGTTGCGCACCCCCCCTACTGTTGGTCCGGGAGGCTGGAGACTATCACATGCTATCCTCCGACACATGCTCAGCCAGCCGGCAGCCAGCCTGGCAGCGCAGATTCTCACTGGAAGAGTGTAACGTGTGGAAGGTCACACTACCTCCCTCCAGATCCTTCCTTCGCTGAGCAGGCGCCCCGACCGAACTGTAGGAGTTTATTTCTGTTTACAACGCCCAGGACCCACCCACCAGCTTTCCCACCCCTAACACTGCCAATTGTGTTAGTATGAGCGACCAGCCAAGCTGGTAGCAACGCCGAGAGCTGGGCTCGAACCCAGCGTCTCCAGCGTTGGTGGCCACTAAAAAGGGTTAACCCTTTCACTACCACACTACAGAGGTTAACACTTGCACTACCACACTACAAAGGATGAACCCTTTAACTACCACACTACAGACGGTTAACCCTTTCACTACCACACTACAAAGGGTTAACCCTTTCACTACCACACTACAGACGGTTAACCCTTTCACTACCACACTACAAAGGGTTAATCGTCCGTAGTGTGGTAGTGAAAGGTTAACCTTCTGTTAAGAAATGGTTAAGAAAGAAATATGTTGGAGGTGGAAAAAACCAACAACACTGTAACTAACCAATAGTATTGTCTCTATTTGCTATTTGTAAGCCAGCACCTTGTGTGTTTGATCTATACTGTAGGTCGCCTCAGAACTGTTTTTCAACTCTTCCTCTTTTGGCCTATGATCCGGACGGTGATCATGTGAGATGTCGTACTGAACCCTCTGCTAATACTTATAGTACTCCTACCCTACTCAACACTACTCTGGACGAGGTAATGCCTTTAGATATTAAAGAGACCATATTAGATTAGATTAGATTAGATTCAAATGTATTGTCATTATACAGCACAAGTACAGTACAACGAAAATACGTTTGGATGTAGCTAAATGTAGCAAGTGCAACAGCAATATACAATGTACAGGTGATTAAACTGGGTAAAAAAATATACAAGTTAGTACAACTGAGTGTAGTGCTAATCAGATGTATGTACAGAGTTGTAGTATTAATATGTACAGTGATACAGGTGTAAAGATGGTATGGTATACTGGCCAGCAGTGTAACTAGTAAGAGTGTACAGATATAGATATAGTAAAGGACTATTTGCAGGTAAGTACAGACAGGTGTGGATAGGTATATATGTAGTGAGAATAAATATATATATATGGTATATATATAGTATATACAGTATATATGGTATATTTAAGCATTACATCACGCGCAGGAGTGGTTTGTGAACAATAAACCATGCCTAGGGGTGGTCGTTAGACCCCCCTAGGCATGGTTTATTGTTCACAAATCACGACTGCAAGTGGTGTAATGCTTTTATACAACTGCCACATCCAACCTTATTGCTATACAATAAACACACATTAATCGAAGATTTATTGAAAAAACCATCCGCCAGAAAAAGTAGTTCCCACAACTACAAAAAAGACAAGTTGCCTCCATGTGGAAGCAGCTTGACGTGCATCCAACCAACTAACACATCCAACTGTGTATTATTGGAATGATTGAGAGAAGTTGCCTCCATGTGGAAGCAGCTTGAAGTGCATCCAACCAACTAACACATCCAACTGTGTGTTATTGGCAAACTAACACATCCAACTGCCTTTCAACTAAGGCGTCCAACCAACTAACACATCCAACTGCCTTTCAACTAAGACATCGAACCAACTAACACATCCAACTGCCTTTCAACTAAGACATCCAACCAACTAACACATCCAACTTTTCTTTAGTTTTTAATTATGAAGTTAGTGGTTATTGGAATGATTGATTGATTGAAAATTGTATTACCAGATGCAGAATGGGTACAATACAGTACGGCTCAATACACACAATTGTTAAGGGGATGCAGACCTACTTTCTATAGAACTTCATTCTTAGATGCTTCTATAGAAAGTAGGTAAAACAAATTAAAACGTTTTCTTTGCCCTATAAGAAAAAAAAAGTTTTCTTCGCCCTATTTTTTTATTTATTTTTTTTAGCCTAAACTTAACCAGTTGGAAACCAGGCGTACAGTAATAAAATTAGCAATCAACCAATCAATCAATTCAATAGACCATGCTCACTTAAAACAGCGCTGCTTCTCTCTCAGTCTGACTCCCCCGCTGTTGCAGACAGGAGTGTGTGTGTGTGTGTGTGTGTGTGTGTGTGTTTGTGGGTACGCCAGCGTCGGACAGTGTGAGAGTGAACGCTGCAGTCAGTGGGAAGGAAGTAGACATTTAAAATAAAATGCAAATAATCAATCAATCAATCCGCGATTTTCTTTTGTTCTAGAATGACTCATGACCCATCAATTACATCATCCAACATTGTTTAAAGGACTAAGACATTCGCCTTGACAGAATCGCTTCATATTTAGTCGTTATGATGCTATCAACATATCCGTTAAAGATTATTGTCCGCCATCTTGTTTTCTCCCGGAGTGAGCCGGCGGAGTGATATGTGATTCGGTTGTGGGCGGGTCCTGGGCCCAGGACCGTGGATTGTTCCCAATAAATACGTGTAAATGGACTGTTTCAGCCAGAATCGAGAAATTTGCATGCCGTTGTATAAACAGCATTATTGTACATGCTGTCATACAGGGCTATGGGTTATATGCAGGTGTACAAGTAGGCATATAGAGGGGTTATATTATGACACATTTACATGACTTCCTTGAATCCATGGAACAGTTTAATTTTAATTTTTTTTATCTAATCATTTAAATTATTTATTTTCGAGCATCACTTTATTCCCTTGTATTGAACATGCCTTTTTCTGGTGGGCGTAGCAACAAACACTATTTCTTATTAATTATTCCCGTCCCTGTCTGGCTACCCCACACCCAAGAACTTAAACTGGGCTGTACATTAAGTACGCAGTGTTCCTGACTCCGAAGAACAGTGCTTACTGATTCATCCAAGCTAATCCATTGCTTGTGTTCCCATTGTGACATCATCGAGGGGAAGCAATTCTGAACAGCTTGTTTAGGCTTGTTAATTGCCAAACGGCACCAAGCATCTACTGTATGTCATTTTTTTCTGAGACTATTTCGCATAACATGTCCCCATTCAATTATTAGATCACAACCAGTCAGACACAATAAATACTAGGGATGCTCGATATTGGCTTTTTTACCGATACCGATATTCCGATATTGTCCAACTCTTAATTTCCGATACCGATATCAACCGATATCAACCGATACCGATATATGCAGGGTTTCCCCATCCAAAAAACTGAATAATTTCAGGTAACTAATAATTTCAATGGATATATATATAACAAATATTGTTATTGTTTTGTTTGTTTTTAAACCGATACCGATATTTTCCGATATCACATTTTACTGCCGATATCGGCCGATAATATCGGTCGGCCGATAATATCGGACATCCCTAATAAATACATATACTTTTCAATTTGACATAGAGGTCTAGATGAGACAATCTACTAGAATAAACAGTGAATCATTGTTACAGAGTTGCTTATCTTCATTTAATACTTCATTACGTGCTTTATTCATTCCATTAGAATACGTGCACGCTGCATGCCGATGGCCTTCTGCCTATTGGTGTCCATGTATTTGAACTGCTGTTGGAGGACTTCCCCACGGAAGACGTCACCCTGACCTTTGCAGATGGGTCGTCCTCAGTCTTAGAGGCCTACAACGTGTCCACTGGTAACAACACATCCCCTTTCGGCCGCGTTTCAACGAAGTTCACCCTGGAGAGTAAGAGACACAAACAACCGTTACTATACAGACGTTTCTATACAAAGTGCGAACGAGTATTGTAATCATTTGGGTCTGTGTGTGTCTGTGACTATGATGTGTGTGAGATAGAGAGAGGGGGGGGGGTGAGTCCTCAGCCCTTGTGTGGGTGAATGTAACAAGTTCCTAAGGTTTTCTTTCCCCTATTATTTCATGCACACTTTATTCATTGTTTTAAATTATTATTTTCTTTTAAGTTATTTTGTGTTCTGTTTTGAATTTGATGCAAATTTGCAATACATGAGGGTCATCCTTTTGTGTTAAATGGCTGCATAAAGCAAGCATTTGTTGACTCTCATGTTGATAAGAGAGTATTAAAACTTGAAAAAGATCCGTTTAAGGATTTAAGATTTAGAAAAGAAAAAGAAAATGCGATTAATTTGCGATTAATCGCGAGTTAACTATGGACCATCATGCGATTAATCAGATTCAATATTTTAATCGATTGACAGCACTAGTTTTTAAATATAGTGCGGCCGCAGGATTAATACCGTTAACATTAGTTCGGCCAGAGAAACAAATATACTAATTAAAATGATTGGACCTGCGAGATTTGTACTTTGTAGGTCTGCATTTTAAATGTAAGGAGTAAAAAGTATGTTTTCTTCCTCTGAAATGTAATTGTGAGTAAAAGTACAAGTCTACAAACCTAATAATACTCAAGTAAAGTACAAATCCCCCAAAACAGTACTTAAGTATTATAACGAAGTACAATTACTCAAGTACTTTACACCCCTGCTGAAATCCAGTCCACACATCAGACAAGAACTGTAAACAAAGTGCACTACTGTACCATGTTGTCATCTATGAGGTCGTTGTTTGATGACATAACAGATTCCACCTCCGTTTAATTCAGAACGACACGATTATCTTGGAACAATTCTGTCTTCCTGAAGAACCCCACTGAGGGGCGACAGTGGCTCAGGAGTTAGAGCGGTCGTCTGGTAACCGGAAGGTTCCTGGTTCGATTCCCGCTCTCCTCCTGGACAGCGTGTCGAAGTGTCCTTGAGCAAGACACTTAACCCCTAACTGCTCCCGATCAGCAGGTTAGGCACCTTGCATGGTTACCTCCGCCTACGTGGGAGACTCCGCCTTGAGCCATCTAGTGTTTATATACAGTATCTATGGTTCCCAGTAGTAACCTGTCTGTGTGTTTCAGTCCTTCCTCCAGTTCCAAGCTGTGCGCTCGGTCATGTGACGCCCCAGTTCCTGTCTCGGACGCCCTCCCATGGGGAGATACAGCACGCTGTCGTGGGCCAAGCGTTCCACCTTCTGATTGAAGCCCAGGCTGCCCACGCTAGGTACTTGATTGATTGATTATTTTTTTATTTGTCATTTTCCTAAAATTCATCTTGTACCACATTTACATTTTACATTTAATAATTTAGTTGACGCTTTTAACCAAAGCGACTTACAAGTTTTGTACAACAGGTCAGCAGGAAGGGTACAACTCTTTCAACTGAGTAACAATGTTCGTCAAACAGTGCTGAAACTTGGGTGCTGCAGACAGTGTTGAGTGCATAGTAGAGACATATTAGCATAGTAGGTAGTAATATCGGTGAGGAAGATTATTTAGGGGCAAAGTGCATGATCGTTGTTTTTTTCTTCATTTCAGATATTGATTGAAGAAGTGTGTTTTTAGTCGACGGCGGAAAATTGGGTTTTGTTCATGAGGTTCATGGTTCATGAAAACAAGGAATGCGATTGTAGAATGTTATCTTGCGATCCAAATAATCTGAATTGTTACTTTGGTCATGTTTCTTCCTTCCCGGTCTTTCTGTTTTCTTGAAGTATAAATAACTTCCAGGTCAGCGGTCCCAGCAACATGACCAAAGTGTTTGTGGACAAGGAACTTGGAAAAGCTGAAGTCACATTGATCTATTACCCACCAGCCAGAGACCTGCACCGCCACACCCCCATCTGCTTCACAGCAGAGACCAATCAGAGGTGTGTGTGTGTCCATGTGTGTGTGTGTCCATGTGTGTGTGTCCATGTGTGTGTCCATGTGTGTGTGTCCATGTGTGTGTGTCCATGTGTGTATGTGTCCATGTGTGTGTCCATGTGTGTGTGTCTGTGTGTGTGTATGTGTCCACATGTGTGTATGTGTTCATGTGTCCATGTGTGTGTCCATGTGTGTATGTGTCCATGTGTGTGTGTGTGTGTGTGTGTGTGTGTGTGTGTGTGTGTGTGTGTATGTGTCCATGTGTGTATGTGTCTGTGTGTGTCCATGTGTGTGTCCATGTGTGTGTTCATGTGTGTGTGTATGTGTCCATGTATGTATGTGTCTGTGTGTGTCCATGTGTGTGTCCATGTGTGTGTGTGTCCATGTGTGTGTATGTGTCTGTGTGTGTGTCCATGTGTGTGTATGTGTCCATGTGTGTATGTGTCCATGTGTGTATGTGTCTGTGTGTGTCCATGTGTGTGTGTCCATGTGTGTGTCCATGTGTGTGTGTGTCCATGTGTGTATGTGTGTATGTGTCCATGTGTGTGTCCATGTGTGTGTGTGTCCATGTGTGTGTATGTGTCTGTGTCCATGTGTGTGTACGTGTCCATGTGTGTATGTGTCCATGTGTGTATGTGTGTATGTGTCCATGTGTGTGTCCATGTGTGTATGTGTCCATGTGTGTGTGTGTCCATATGTGTCCATGTGTGTATGTGTCTGTGTGTGTCCATATGTGTGTGTGTCCATGTGTGTATGTGTCCATGTGTGTATGTGTGTCCATGTGTGTGTCCATGTGTGTGTGTGTCCATGTGTGTATGTGTCCATGTGTGTATGTGTGTGTCCATGTGTGTGTCCATGTGTGTGTGTGTCCATGCGTGTATGTGTCCACGTGTGTGTCCATGTGTGTGTGTGTCCATGTGTGTCCATGTGTGTATGTGTCTGTGTGTGTGTCTATGTGTGTGTGTCCCTGTGTGTGTGTCTGTGTGTGTGTGTGTCTGTGTGTGTGTGTCTGTGTGTGTGTCCATGTATGTATGTGTCTGTGTGTGTCCATGTGTGTATGTGTCTGTGCGTGTGTCCATGTGTGTACAGTATGTGTCTCTGTGTGTGTGTCCATGTGTGTATGTGTGACGTCTGTGTGTGTGTGTCTGTGTGTATGTGTCTGTGTGTGTGTGTGTCCATGTGTGTATGTGTCTGTGTGTGTGTCCATGTGTGTATGTGTATGTGTGTGTGTCCATGTGTGTGTGTGTCCATGAGTGCATGTGTGTGTACGTGTCCATGTGTGTACAGTATGTGTCTGTGTCCATGTGTGTACGTGTCTGTGTGTGTCCATGTGTGTATGTGTCCATGTGTGTCCATGTGTGTAGTGTACAGTATGTGTCTGTGTGTGTGTCCATGTGTGTATGTGTCTGTGTGTGTGTCCATGTGTGTATGTGTCCATGTGTGTATGTGTTTATGTGTGTGTGTCCATGTATGTATGTGTCCATGTGTGTCCATGTGTGTATGTGTGTGTGTCCATGTGTGTCCATGTGTGCATGTGTGCATGTGTCCGTGTGTGCCTGCATCTGTGTGTGTGTCCATGTGTGCATGTCTGTATGAGTCTGTGTGTGTGTCTGTGTGTGTTTGTGTGTGGAGGGTTTGCTCCATTAATCATAGTCTTGAGATGGGAGTAATGTACTGTAGTGCTAAATCTTCAGTGCTGGCACATGGAGCATGTTAGCCGCAGGAGCAGTAATGGCTGCAAAATGGCTGCATTTATATAGTTGTGTCCACATAGTATATGTTGTGTGTTTTCATCTCATGACGCCCTATTCCTTCTGTTCCATTCAGCCAATCAGAGATGAGATGCATCCTCGTAGCGGTGACCAATGCGGCTCCACTTAAAGGTTAGACAAAATCACTGATCATCTTTATGTAACTTTATACTATGATAATCTGCTATTGACGACCTATGGGAATCATACTTCAGATTGTCATTTGGGATGTTAAAAGCACAGTCACGTTAAAGGGAGGGGGTTTCCTTTTGGGCAAATTATTTCATTTATAATTAATGTCTATAATCATAATTCACGAAACAAGCTCTTTCAAACCTGTACTTAAAACCATATTCATTTTAAAACCTCCAATTTCCAATTGCCGTTTAACAACACAAAACACGGTAATACCACATTCATTGCAACGCCTCCGGTTTATCATGATCATCATACTTTCCTAGAAGTCTTTTTCGCGACTGTTGTTACTCGACCACGGATCAATAAAAGTCAGCAGGGTTTCCATTTTTTTTTTTTTTTTCTCATCTTTTTCTCCGCCTGATTTTCTATTTTCTTCCCCATCCCAATTTAGTCGTTATGCCAATTCCCCCCCTCCCCTACCTGGTTGTTGTGCGCATGTTCCTCCTACTGGTCGGTACAAGGGAACCCTGAAGTCTACCACATGCTTCCTCCGACACATGTGGAGACAGCCAGTGGCTCTCTTATCACCTGGCAGCGAGGACTCTCATTGGTGAAGCGCAACGCGTGGGAGGTCACGCTGCCTTCACCACTTCCTGCCTTTCGCTGAGCAGGCGCCCAGACCTGACCTGTAGGCGTCGCTGTCCACAACGCCAGATTACCACCCTCGACTTCCCTCCCGCTAACTCAGCCAAGCGAGTTAGTATGACGATCGGCCCAAGCCGCAGGCAATGCTGACTCCGAGCAGGGTTTCCATTCTGTAAATCACAGCAAACAAGAGTTGCAATCTGATTGAGCCGTTAAGCGCGTTTTCGCTAGTCGATATTCAGTGTGATTGGTCCACTCTGTCCAGGTAAGGTCATTGTGACGTGCTCAGCCAGCCGCATGAGTGTGCTCCTGGAGAAAGCGTCCATGCCGGGCCTCGACAAGAGTTTTCTTCAGCTGTCAGACCCATCCTGTTCGCTAGAGTCAAACGACACACACATCTACGGGGTCATGTCACTCAGCACCTGCGGCACGACACTGGAGGTACTGTGTATGTTATGATGATGATGTAATTATGATTGTGAAGTGGCGGGGGCACTCCCGTCACTACCACACTACAGAAGGTTAACCTTTCACTACCACACTACAGAAGGTTAACCTTTCACTACCACACTACAGAAGGTTAACCTTTCACTACCACACTACAGAAGGTTAGCCTTTCACTACCACACTACAGAAGGTTAACCTTTCACTACCACACTACAGAAGGTTAACCTTTCACTACCACACTACAGAAGGTTAACCTTTCACTACCACACTACAGAAGGTTAACCTTTCACTACCACACTACAGAAGGTTAACCTTTCACTACACTACCACACTACAGAAGGTTAACCTTTCACTACCACACTACAGACGGTTAACCTTTCACTACCACACTACAGAAGGTTAACCTTTCACTACCACACTACAGAAGGTTAACATTTCACTACCACACTACAGAAGGTTAACCTTTCACTACCACACTACAGAAGGTTAACCTTTCACTACCACACTACAGACGGTTAACCTTTCACTACCACACTACAGACGGTTAGCCTTTCACTACCACACTACAGACGGTTAACCTTTCACTACCACACTACAGACGGTTAGCCTTTCACTACCACACTACAGACGGTTAATCTTTCACTACCACACTACAGGATGTTAACCCTTTCACTGTTCTGAATTATTGCCCTTGGTGAATGAACTTTGAATAATAAAATAACAGAGCCAGGAATACTGCTTACCTAATGTTTGTAAAATGTTTTTAGACTTGGGTGTGGGGTAGCCAGGCAAAGAAGGAAAGACCTCTTTTCACTAGGGATGTTCGATATTGGCTTTTTTACCGATATCCGATATCCCGATATTGTCAAACTCTTAATTTCCGATTACCCCCCCAAAAACACAACATTATGCATACTTTTCACAATAAATAAAATAAGAATTTGTTCTTACTCGCTTGCCTGGGTAAATAAAGGTTAAATAAATGTAAAAAAAAAAAAATTATAATAATATATATATATTTTTTTAAACCAATACCGATCATTTCAGATATTACATTTTTTTTTAAATACTTTATTTCTCAGTTTAATAGACAAGAACAGACAAAACAAAAAGGAGGAGACAGAACAAAAATAAACAGACATAACAAAACGAAAAAAAAAACGAAAAGGACTGCCAGACAGGAAAATAAAATAACAGTGTGACTTAACTCAAAGCATTAAAGTGTGTTTTATAGCCAGGTGTTACAAGGTGCAGGTCAAACATGATATACAGGGGTGAGTCTCTGCAGAGTGCAGTTATTTGTCCTTCAGATAGTCAATGAATGGGCTCCATATGTCCGAAAACCTGTTGTGCTCTTTGGATCTGTAATAGCGGATCCTCTCCATCTGTATGATTGTGATCATTTCATTGAGCCATTTCTGGAAACACTGGGGTGTAGATGATTTCCAATCGGTTAGAATCATTTTTTTTGCAGCTACCATGCCGAGCATTAGTGTCTGTTGTTCCTCCCTCGTGTACCTTAAGGCAGTCTCTGAACACCCAAAGAGTGCCAACTCTGGATCAGGGGGAATGTCCTTTCCATAGACCCTGGAAAACCACTGGAATATTTCACCCCAGAATTTTTGTAAATGAGGACAGAGCCAAAAGAGATGTGTTAAAGAGCCCTCTGCAACTTTACACCTGTCACATAACGGAGAAAGAGATGGATAAATTCTGTGTAGTTTGGTCTTTGAATAGTGGAGTATATGGATGACTTTAAATTGAATCAATTTGTACCTAGCATTGATCGAGCAAGTTTGGATTCTAGTCAAACCTTCATTCCATATGTTCTCAGACACCTCTAGGTTCAACTCAGTGGACCAGGCATCTCTCAGATGGTCAGTGGACACAGAGGTGGAAAACAGGGACACAAAGCGAGATATCAGGTGTCTGGAGTCTGGAGGGAGCTTCAGGAGATCATAGAATGGGCAATTCTCTGGCATGGTTTCAAAATGTGGAATTTCTTCTTTGACATAGTGTCTGATTTGGAGATATCGAAAAAAGTGGGAGTTAGGGATGTTAAATTTTGTTTTCAGTTGGTCGAATGATGCAAACTGTTTGTCTATGTACAAGTCTCCAAGGGTCGTGAGTCCCTTGTCCCTCCAGACAGCAAACGCCCCATCTGTCCGAGATGGCAAAAAGGAGTGGTTATGACCAGGGGCGTAGCTGGGGGGGGGGGTAGCTTAGGATGATTCCAAGGGCCCAGCACTGGAAGGGGGCCCAAAAAAAAATTTTTTTTTTTTTTTACTAGACATCACTCAGGTGTATTATTGATGCTCTCATTGATACTATGTTTGTTAAGTGTGTGTGTGTGTGTGTGTGTGTGTGTGTGTGTGTGTGTGTGTGAGATATATAGAGAGAGAGGGGGGGCTTTGGTAGACTATTGCATTGCATTGAAGATGAACGCAATGCGACATCCTTTACTAGGCTCACCCACCAACAGTGCAGGTGCTGAACTGCTGATCCGAATGTATAGGTAAAAAGCATATTATGCGTTTTAATCAATAAAAAAATGTCCCAAAAAAAATCCGCTCGTGCGCTAACGCACGCTCGCATTCACTGGGGGCCTAAAAAAACATTCGTTCATGGGGCCCAGAATCTGGAGCTACACCCCTGGTTATGACATATAGGGGTATACATACTGACATTTGGCGGCTTGTGAACACCTCTTATCTGATTCAAAATCCTAAGTGAGTTCCTTAAGATAAAATTGTCACCAATTAGCTTTTGAGGGGATTCTGTTTTAGAAAAAAGTAAAGTACAGAGAGAGGAGCCTTTTACTGCTGTGGCTTCAATGTTTAGCCACAGGGGGGAATTATTAGATGGTGTCTCACCCGAGAGTCCCCTCTGCCAATAGGTCAAAGCTCTAGCATTGGCTGCCCAATAATAATTCCTGAATGCAGGGAGGCCTAGGCCTCCCTCCTGTGTTGGCTTCTGCAGATGCCCTTTTGATATGCGATGGGTTTTATATCCCCATACAAATGGGAAAATAATAGAGTCTAGTTTCTTAAAGAATGCTGCAGTGAGGAAGATTGGCAGATTTTGAAATAGATACAAGAATCTAGGAAGAGACACCATCTTGATTGCGTTAATACGCCCCACCATAGATAAGGGCAGGGTCCTCCACTTCTCTATGTTGAGTTTTAACTTTGTGAGCATGTCAGCATAGTTAAGTTTAAATAAGAGTTTGGGATTTCTAGATATTCGGAGTCCTAAATATGAAAAATGGTCATTTACTACTTTAAATGGTAGAGCCTTAAGAAAGTCTGAGTTCAGGCCGCCCGAGAGAGGCATGAGCTCACTCTTACCCCAATTGATTGTGTAGCCAGAAAGCTTACCAAATGATTCAATGAAATCTAACAAGGGAGGAACAGAGGTTTCTGGGTCTGAGAGATATAACAATGTGTCATCAGCGTAAAGGCTCACCCGGCTTTCCATGTCCCCTATCTTAATGCCTCTGATATTGGGGTGGCTCCTGATTCCTATCGCGAGGGGCTCCAGAGCAACGTCGAATAGTAAGGGAGAAAGCGGATCGCCCTGTCGGACCCCACGTTGCAAGTCAAAAGGTCCAGATTTATCATTATTAGTGAGGATGGAGGATGTCGGGCAGAGATATAGTATTTTGACCCATGCAATAAAAGAGTCTCCAAATCCAAATCTTTTAAGTGCCTCGAGCATGTAGGGCCACTCTATTTGATCAAACGCTTTGGCTGCATCTAAGGACAAAATGGCCGCTCTGGAGTTGTCCTCGTGGTTGGTATAAACATTGTTCAGGAGCCGACGCACATTACAAAATGAAAATCTGCCTGGGATAAACCCTGTTTGGTCTGGGTGTATAATTGATGGAATATGTCTCCCTAATCTATTGGCTAATACTTTTGTGATCGATTTTAGATAACATTTTGTGGATTGCACGGCTCGCCTGTGCTCCTTTCAACTGTCTGGCCAACAGCCTCTCTGGTTTGTCGCTCAGTTCGAAATGTCTCTGTTTGAGCTTCAATAAGAGTTTACCGATGTTTCCACTAAGAATGCGGTTATATTCATACTTTAAATTCAAGATCTTATTATAGTCTTCTTGCAAAAGAGAGTTCCTGTAAGTCTGTTCAAGGGTCGGGAGTGTGTTTTCGATTTCCACCAGACGATGGCGCTGTTCCCTTTTTTTTGAACTTTCAAAGGAAATTATATGACCTCTCATTACTGCTTTAAGAGTCTCCCAGAGTATGGAGTCTGAGACCTCCCCTGTGTCATTGAACTCAAGGAATTCCTCCAAGTGAGCTGTCATACAATTAATAAACTCTTGGTCTGTGAGCAGCCACGGGTTAAAGCGCCAACAGTAGCCTTGTTTGGGCAGAGCAAGCTTTATTTCTAGTGAAACTGGACTGTGATCCGATATTATTATATTATGATATTTGGTATTCACAATGTTAGTTATTAATTTTGCATCCACTAAAAAAGAATCAATTCTCGTGTATGACTTATGGACATGCGAGAAAAACGAATAGTCTTTGTCCGTTGGGTGTTGTAGTCTCCAGATATCTACTATGTTTCTAGATTTAATTAAATTATTTAATGTTAGGACAGAAGCTATTGCTGTTGGGGTGCGGGAGGAGAGTCTATCCAGATATGGGTCAAGGTAGCAATTTTACATTTTAATGCCAATATCGGTAGGCTGATAATATCGGACATCCCTACTTTTCACTGAATTGTTCCCTACCGCCTCTCTCCCCTCGTTCCGTGTAGGACCGCGGTGACTTCATCGTCTTCAAGAACGAGATCCACTCCGAGCTGGGCCACTCCGTCATCACCCGCGCGTCCAGGGTCAGCATCGGCTTCTCCTGCATGTTCCCCAAGACCGTCAGCATCTCCACCCACTACCAGCTCCACAAGTCGGACTACATGTTCACGGAGTCCAGCTTCGGCAGTTTCGGCTACGCTTTTGACATCTTCCTGGACACCAACTTCACCCGGAAGGTGGAGCCCGGTGCGTACCCGGTGGAGGTGTACCTGCTGGACACCATCTACATGGGCATCCAGGCCGAGACGGCCCTGCCGGCGGTGACCCTGTTCGTGGAGTCGTGCAAAGCCACGCCCGACGACAACCCCCAGGGCAGCCTCTCCTATGACCTCATTCAACACGGGTGAGCAAGTCCAACACTCCCAAACCATGTGTCCATGTGTCCATGTGTGTGTCCATGTGTGTGTCCATGTGTGTGTCCATGTGTGTGTCCATGTGTGTGTCCATGTGTGTGTCCATGTGTGTGTCCATGTGTGTGTCCATGTGTCTGCGTGTGTGTCCATGTGTGTGTCCATGTGTCTGTGTCCATGTGTCTGCGTGTGTGTCCATGTGTGTGGCCATGTGTGTGTTCATGTGTCTGTGTGTGTGTGTCTGTGTCCATGTGTGTGTCCATGTGTGTGTCCATGTGTGTGTCCATGTGTGTGTCCATGTGTGTGTCCATGTGTGTGTCCATGTGTGTGTCCATGTGTGTGTCCATGTGTCTGTGTCCATGTGTGTGTCCATGTGTGTGTCCATGTGTGTGTCCATGTGTGTGTCCATGTGTGTGTGTCCATGTGTGTGTCCATGTGTGTGTCCATGTGTGTGTCCATGTGTGTGTCCATGTGTGTGTGTCCATGTGTGTGTCCATGTGTGTGTCCATATGTGTGTCCATGTGTGTCCATGTGTCTGTGTGTGTGTCCATGTGTGTGTCCATGTGTCTGTGTGTGTGTCCATGTGTCTGTGTGTGTGTCCATGTGTGCACGTGTCTGTGTGTGTGTCCATGTGTGTGTCCATGTGTCTGTGTGTGTGTCCATGTGTCTGTGTGTGTGTCCATGTGTGCACGTGTCTGTGTGTGTGTCCATGTGTCTGTGTGTGTGTGTCATGGCTGCCAAGTGTCAGTGGTGAGATGAATGCGCTCATGTTTTTTAACATCTAAGCTCACATACACCCGTTGTAACTGCCACCGTTATTGCAGTCGGGACATAAGATGCACTGGATGCTTTTGATAAGCATGTGCCTCGTTACCACACTAAGCTTAGCCACGTGGAGAAGGAGGTGCTATGTGTACCCTTAAGTGTTCAGTGCTGCTTGGCCCCGATACATTTGATTCCCTGTTTATGTAATATAATTTGTGGAACCAAATAAAGTATTAAAATGTGTGTGTGTCCATGTGTCTGTGTGTGTCTGTGTGTGTCCATTTGTGTGTCCATGTGTGCATGTGTCTGTGTGTGTGTGTCCATGTGTGTATGTGTCTGTATGTGTCCATGTGTGCATTGTGTCTGTGTGTGTCCATGTGTTGGTCCATGTGTTTATGTGTCCGTGTGTGTGTGCATTGTGTCTGTGTGTGTGTCCATGTGTGTGTCCATGTGTGTGTCCATGTGTGCATGTATCTGTGTGTGTCCATGTGTGTATAATGTGTCTATGTGTGTGTCCATGTGTGCATGCATCTGTGTGCATGCATCTGTGTGTGTCCATGTGTGTGTGTGTGTGTATTCAAAACGGATGAGCACTCCAAAACTCCCTTCAACGTTCATCACTTCCATCATTTCACGTGTTTAACCCTTTCACTGCCACACTACAGAAGGTTAACCCTTTACTATCACACTACCGTCGGTTACCGTCGGTAGTGTGATAGAAAAGGGTTAACCTTCTGTAGTGTGGCAGTGAAAGGGTTAACATGCTGTTGTGTGGCAGTGAAAGGGTTAAGCAGAAACTGCAACAGTCCCTATCTGACGGTTGCACATGTTGAATCCCCTTCTCCTCTCTATAACACCTGCAACTGTCACCCAGCCTTTTAACTGTAACTTGACTGTTCTGCTTCATGTATGTATCATGTGTATCATGAAATCATGTGTATGTATCATGTGTATGTATCATGTATGTATGTGTGTCATTTCATTGGTTGTTTGTTTGATGTGTGTTTGTACCATCTGTCCCTTCTATTTGATTTAATTAAAAGAAAATGTGTCCCCTTTCCCTGTTACCCTACGAATTTGTTCTTAATTGACCTGCCTGGTTTAAATAAAGGTTAAATAAAAATAAAAAGCACTATGCTTAACTACAACAACGACAACCCTCAGAGCAGCCTCTTCTATGACCTCATCCAAAATGGATGAGCGCTAGGCTTAACGTGCAATATGCCCCCGAGCTGACATGGAAGAATCTTTTGCCACTTAATTGCATGTCTCAATTAAGCTGTCTCGTATTCAGCAAAGTGTCAGTTATATCTATTATGCAAGATTTAATTTGACATACTGTAATCTTGTGAGTAGCTAATGTATTCACTTTTGTTAAAAGGTGTGTGAAGGATGAGACGCTCGTAGTCCATAGTAATTCATCCGACCCGACGTCATACAAGTTTGAGGTCCAGGCCTTCAAATTCAATGGGAACTTTGAACAGGTGAGATAAATACAGACTGTATCTACAGTAACTAACAACAGAACATTACGTACCGTATAGGTAGCTATGTACCTATAGACAGGGCCGGCCTCTCCTACAGGCCATACAGGTCTAGGGCCCAGAAAGGGGGGGGGGGGGGGGGGGGGGCGCACTCATAGTAAAATAATGTATATATATACATATTATTATTATTATCATTTTTTTTATATATAATACTACGAGAGGGGGCCCTCTTTGCTCAACGTCTGATAGAAACACTGACTGGTGAAATGAGGCGTCTGCAAAGAGGATTGAATGTAGTTTGGTGGATCAATTTCACCAGTTACAGTGTTTCTCTCTGACGTTGATCAGTGTGGCGATTATTATTTTTTTACTACGAGGGGGGTGGGGGGGGGGGGGGGGGGGGTTGGGGGCCTTTCCATCGCCTAGGGCCCAACAGACCCACGGGCCGGCCCTGCCTATTATAATAGACCTAGTGTGAAATCCTTGACACTATACTCGCAGAAGAGGGCGATTCAGTCCAAGGCAAGATAACTGAAAACAACACGTCTGATATTGACCCCTGCGACCTCTCCTGCAGGTGTACATCACGTGCTCCGTGATGCTGTGTGAGCCTGGCAATCCCAACTCCAGATGCGCCCAAGGCTGCATGGACGCTCCAGCCCGCAGACGCAGGCGAAGTCTTGGCACTGGCAGGGAGACGGCCAGCCACTACATCACCCAAGGTCCGCTGCGTTTTGTGAAAAGGGGCGATCCCAAAGCGGCAGTGGATGAGAGGACAGACCACGTGGCCGTTGCAGGTAATATATACTGTGCAAGGCGGACGGAAGTGAGACGTGCAATCGGAGTTATTTTCTTCTGGAGTACTAGAAGAACTAGAAGTGTTCCCCCCTCTTTCAGTCACCCCTGATTGTGTTCGTTCATGAACACTGGTAAAAAATAGACTAGACTTTTTTTTTTTTTTTTTATATATATCAGTGAAAATATTAAAAGGACTAAAACATTTCTAAAAGTGCCCTGTTGCACAGCAGTGCTACTCGTCCAAGCTATAGTGAGCGAAAGCAGAAATAATACAGCGTTCAAGATTAACCCCTTTCACTGCCACACTACAGACGGTTAACCCTTTCACTACCACACTACAGACGGTTAACCTTTCACTACCACACTGACACTACAAAGGGTTAACCCTTTCACTACCACACTACAGAGGGTTAACACTTTCACAACAATTTTTATTGACCATTTACAACCACACTACAAATGGTTAACGCTTTTGCTACCACACTACAGAAGGTTAACCCTTTCGCTACCACACTACAGAAGGTTAACCCTTTCACTACCACACTACAGAACGTTAACCTTTCACTCCCACACTACAGAAGGTTAACCCTTTCACTACCACACTACAGAAGTGAACTGTGAGTGCCCGGATTGGCAGCATTAATTAAATGACAGTGGATCTGAACACGTCCAGTGTGCGCTGGATTACGTTGAACCTTGATACTTAATGTATATTTGACACTAATCAAGATGCCGTACTTGCTTACTAAATTGAGTAAATTTGCATGGTTTCAACTTGACACCATAAACAATCTAAATGGATCCAATTGTATTTCCTGTTGGGTCCAAGTTGTTCCATTGTTCCATTGTTCCATTCTAACATTGTAACATTGTAACACAATTCCACTGAAACCATCTGTAATACAATTCCTTTTCTTCCTCTACAGCAAAGACAGGAGGAGATGGTCAACCTGAAAATGAACGACCTCAAATTGAGCAACGCGGAGACGAGACGCCTGTGAATGCCGTGGGCATTCTGGGCACCACCAGCAGCACCATAGTCTTAGCCAGCCTGTTCATGGTGACGGTCATCATGCTGGCCGTGGTCATTGGTTATTTTGCAAGGAAGAACAAACCGGATGACCGCCACACTCTCCTGGCTTCGGACTCGGAGAAGTGACTAACCACGGCCCGCCTATCCCCACCCCAATCTATTCATTCATTCAGATGATTTGGTGATGAATATGCAGACACTAATTTACGTACAATCACACTTAACGTATTACCAACTTAAGCAGGCTACTTTTACTGGGGAAAAACAGGCATGCATCATCATAGCAGCACAAAAGGAAAGCTTGTCTATCCAGTTTACCAGCATTGGTGTTGTACCTTAGCGAGCAAGAGCTTCAGCCTGGAGCGGGAAAGGATAATTAGTCACGCCAGGGTGTAATATTCGTACTGGTAAAATAAAAACACGATTTGCAACCAAGATTAGCCATCATGGATTACTGAAACGAAAGGAATAATTGTACCGCCTGTGCTATTTAAAACATAAGTAGGCTGCCGCGTCAGACAAACAGGTTTACGGGTTAGTTATTTAAAAAAAGAATAGAATCTTATAGTAAAATTGAACCTAGAATCGTCTATACCAGTGGTTCTCAAACTTTTTACACCAAGTACCACCTGAGAACGTAGCTGGCTCTCCAAGTACCACCATATGACCGGCGTTAAAATACAGTCTATTCAGCTATGCTCAGTTCACGCAGGAGGCAAATGTATTCCTAATACCATTAATTTTGTCAGACACAGCCACAATGTACAAAGGGATAGCACTAGAACTAGCAAACGCTTCCACACAACTCATACAATGCAAGGGGCATTGAGAACATAATAACTAACATTCTCACATAGCAAGTGAGAAAATTAAGAACAACTGTATTTCAGCAAATGTACTTAATTCTCTCTCTCTCTCTCTCTCTCTCTCTCTCTCTCTCTCTCTCTCTCTCTCTCTCTCTCTCTCTCTCTCACACAGCAAGCAATTGTCCGTCATTCTCTCTCACACACACACACACACACACACACACACACACACACACACACACACACACACACACACACACACACACACACACACACACACACACACACACACACACACACACACACACACACACACACACACACACACACACACACACACACACACACACACACACACACACACACACAATTATTTTGTTACAAAAACTTAATTTCCTGCATTCTGGTGCAGGAACTTTTGAATTTTTACCCTTTAAATGCCAGTGTTTGTGATGGGCATCACAAATTATTGTAAAAAAGAAAATAAAACACATATTCAATACATTTTTGAATGTTTACCCTTTAAATGCCAGTTTGTGTGATGGCATCACAAATTATTGTTAAAAAAAACACAAAAAGTTAAATATTTACAATAGGCCTATATCAAATGCAAAGTACATTTTTCTGGGGGGATTATTACAGTCAATGATTAGCAGCAACACATATATTGATGGATTTTCTGTAATGTCAGATTTAACACCAACTCTTTTCAGAAAAGTGGGAGTATTTCATTTCTTATCTGACATTACAAGAAATCTAAAAATAAATGGTTATGATCAGGGCTGAAGTTGAATTAAAGATTTATGACTGTTTAGACTGCATTACTCTCTGTCACAGTGATCTCCTGGTTGTTCCCCACTTAGATTATCTAACTATCGCGCCGCCGCAACCAGAAACACTGGCCTGGCCTGCTTCTAAGTTCAGTGGCCTGACTGCAAAAAAAAAAAACACAGTTTGAGAACCACTGGTCTATACAGTCTAATAAATCAGATTGTTTCAGCCTAGTGCATTTGTGAATTGTGATTTGAGTGTGATATTGCTAAATAGTGTTGTATTAGAATGTTTCAAATTGAATGATGATTGTTTGTCTGTTTTCTCTACCATGTAACTCGGGTATTGCAGATTAAGTATTGATTTTCCTATGTTGGCTTAATGTTCTTTTCGGGATCGGTTTTGTTGATTGTTTCATTTAGCAAACTTTAACTTTTTCGCAGACTTGGCCTTTGCTTTTGAATTTGTTTTTGAATTAGGGGTAGGTTGTACTATAAGCCAATTGGCTTCAAACCTATCCTTTTCGTTTGTTTATTTGTAAACATTCGAAATAAAGAATTCATTCATTCATTCATTCATTTAAAAGACTAAAGGATTAACCGTCTACTAATACAATGTTAGATGAAATCTCGACGAAAAGTCATCTATCCCCACTAAACATTTTTGCAAACAGTTTTCTACAACATTTAGTGTATGTTATGGTGGGAGACCGGGAGTTGGAATGAATAAAGCTTTTGTTTTTCAACAACATATTATTATTATCGTTACTATCAAGGGTTTTCTAAACGTAAATCATCATGATTATTTTTTTGCTAACAGGTTATACAGATATGTTAGGTGGCAGACTCTTTCCTTTTTTATTTTCCAAGTGAAGAGCAGGGGCGAGACACACCAGATGATGCTAGGAGAGAGAGAGAGAGAGAGAGAGAGAGAGAGAGAGAGAGAGAGAGAGAGAGAGAGAGAGAGAGAGAGAGAGAGAGAGAGAGAGAGAGAGAGAGGGGAAAGCAGAGAGAGATAGTGAGGTGGTACCCCCGGAGAAGAGAGAGAGAGACGCACACCGGAAAACTACAAGGGAGATATAGGCAGAGAGAGACGTGAGAGAAAAATAGGAATAGAAATTGCTTTCATATTACATAATTGGGAGGTGGCTTGTAGCAATCTTTGCCTTCATATTACATAATTGGGAGGTGGCTTGTAGCAATCTTTGCACCAGTGCATATTCAAAAATATTACATTTTGTAAGCAAATATCCGTTTTAGCTAATTTAGCTAGTAGCTAATAACCCCCATCCAGGAGTGGATATTTCATTTTGGAATGAAACACTTTACAAATTATAATTTGTAAATGAATTATTCACCCTGTGATGCCTTGAATTCATGAAGATTTTATTTTCTTCTCACATGTCTCCATCGTTGACGTGGAATCCAGAAAACTGCAGAAATACTATGAATTGAAGTTGTTGACAGAATCCGGCTATAGGGCGACAATATTGTGCATGGTCAAGAGGCATGGGCCCTCATTCATCAATAGTGTGCGTAGAACATTTCTATTTCCACACGTAAGCACGGAATGTAGAACTAGTGTACGCACAGGGAAGTCGGGATTCATCACACGGTGCGTACGCAGGCTCTATGCCCCTCCGTGTTGATGAATACCACTTTGTTCTACCGTCAATGCTCGTGCATGATTATCCATATATGGTCATGAAAATGAGGAAACACCCCCCATGGGATGTGAAATAATGGACTGACCCGAGCGGAACCCTGAGAAACTCCACGAAGATTGTTCACTGCTGTCGAACCAAGAAGACACTATCGCGTATTATGGGATAAATAATAAAAGGCGGACTTGTAAACGGTGATGTCAGATATCAACGGCTCCCTAAGACCATTGCTGCAATTCTGCCTGGACAGCTCAGAATACTAATAAAGACCGTTCGTTGACCACTGTTTGGCGTTGGTTGTGTGTCATTATAACCGTGCTGTAATATGAATGCCTTTATTAGTTGTGTTCGATTGGCTATATGATTTTTAGAGGCATCTATTTTGTTGTCGGCTAATAAAGACCGCGCTGGAATATGACTGCCTTTTCCCGTGTTGTTTGATTGATACCCAGGGATTAAAGTTCTCCTCAATTCTATTCCAAATTGCGATGGATCTCCCGTCAATTTTCTACCTGCTGCATATGATTTCTAGAGGCATACTACAATCTATTTTGATGTCAGTATTGGGTAGCCTATATAAACAATAATAGAGAGCATATACAAGAACAATGAATCTCACTGCATGTATGATGTAGGCATGTCTTTCAATACATGAACTTGAATTCCATCATGTTTGTGTGCGGGACTCACAAGGCTGTTGTCACAATGGGTGGTACGGTACCGGTACAGTAATAATAACAGTCCACACAATATCACGATCCATGCCATAGCCTATGTTCTATTAGGACATGATCTGTGACGACAAATGTTCTAGAATGTTTGATTAAGATATCATACTCTGACAGCATGCCTATGAGCAACAAAAACGCGAACTTGAATCCCATCATATACATAGTCTGTCCACTATCTGCATGGTGTCATTGCAATGCGTTTTCTATTCTTTCTTATACAGTAAAAAGGGGGAAGAACACTATATTCATATGACTTATTCTGCTTACAGCTTCGAAATTCCACTTGTTTCGTTTAACGTAAAGCCTTTTAAATATAATCAAAACGTTCCCGTGTTTCGGCGGTCTGTGCGCAAAATAATAACGAGTTGAGCTTTATGATTTATGATGAATTGAAAATGGGGGACCCTGATGTAAACAAGACGAAAGTTGGTCTGCATCCCCAATTAACAATTGTATGTACTGAGCTGTACTGTACTGTACCCATTCTGCAATCTGTTAATAAACTTTTCAATCAATCAATCAATCAAGCTACGCGGAGCGCAGTCAGTCAGTAGCCTACACCCCGTATATTCCGATAACGCTATATAAACCATGCTGCATTCATTCTGAGAGAAAGATCTATTATTCCAAATGCTATTTATAGGGTTTTGACCATAATTACACTACTGTTGCTATTTTACAATGAACTATAATGAACTACGGTTCGTACAGAACATGCCAGTGTTATTATGCACAGAAGCTCATTTCCTTGTTGTAATAATATATTCTACCACTGGGCGTCAGGTAAGTGTGGTCTGACCTGTGCGTAGATGTAAGCACGGAGTCAAGTTCAAATCGAAATTGATGAATCCCACTCTTTGCTTAGAAATGATCGTACGCACAGGGTAAGCACAGATCTGTGCGTAGAACACGTTGATGAATGAGGGCCCATGTGGTTTCTATCTTTAGCCTTTAAGCTGCGTGGTTTATTCATTCACATGGTATGAGCAGCAGTACATGAGGTCTCCTCTCACTGAGAGGCTGGGGGGAAAGAGGTAGAGTAGGAGGAGACATCTCTATTTATACTCGCCACCTGGTGGTGTCTTGAGTGGCTCTGCCTAGAGCGCCCTCTAGTGGAAACAGTTATATATGCAGTTAGACAGTTATTAACAATCCTACATAGAACCTCTGACTTCAACAGAAGTTAATGGAGATTTGCTTTAACAACAGCAAATCTATATCAAAACAACATCCATTCAGAAACTCTCACAATTTGTGCAATATAATCCAAATCTCCATTAACTTCAATTCATCAAGTATTTCTACAGTTTTTTGGATTATATGTTCACCCTGGAGACATGCGAGAAGAAATACAAATCTTCATGAATTCAAGGCATGTAATTGATTTTTTTTTTTTTTGTGAGTTGGGTAACTGTGCTCTCTGTGTATTCCTTTATCTTGATTATGAGTGTATGATAAACCTATGCATATTGATACATGGACAGGACCTTAGTTATCCAAAATCCTCTGGAATGGATATTATTTGGGAACATGAAATACAAGGTTTTCAATTATTGACTCAATAAAAACAGGCCACTTGCAATTATACATCTTCCACCTGGTCTAATTTACAGTAAAACTTATTTTAATTGTATGTATCAACAAAGGAATCCCAGATGTTATGTTTATTAACTGGCAAAACAAGATTCTACTGTATAGGCACAGTAAATGTTAATGATTGATGTGTCACTTCAGAATGTCTTTAAAACATCTGATTAATGATGTGTTTCTGTAACAACTCTGTCTATACAATGCTATACACAATATAAAAAACATGAATGAGGTGGATAATGAATTCAACAATTTTTTTGTAAATGTGGGGCCAAATCTGGCAGATGCCATTCAAAAACACGATGAACCATTACAGGAAGGATGGAGAGGAGATAGTAAAGTACTGCAGTCTATGTTTTTGGGAAATGTCAGTGAAGCAAAAATCATATCCATTGTATCAAAGTCAAAGAATAAGACATCCATTGACAGTGATGGGATAGATATGATTATAGTGAAGAAGACAATTGATTGTATAATCAAACTTCTCTGTTATATTTGTAATCTTTCTTTTCAGACAGGTATTTTTCCAGACAGGACGAAGGTAGCAAAAGTGATCCCACTTTACAAAGTAGGAGATAAGCACATGCTTCACTAACTATAGACCAGTGTCATTGCTCTCACAGTTCTCGAAAGTGCTTGAAAAACTGTTTTCGTATAAGTTAGATGGTTTTGTGGAAAAGAACAAACTGCTGAGCGAAAGCCAGTATGGCTTTAGGCAAAACAGATCAACAGCGACTGCCTTAATGAATATTATTGAAGAAATAACAACAGCAACAGATAAAAGGAAATTAACAATAGGGGTGTTTATTGATTTAAAAAAGGCATTTGATACCTTAGATCATAATATTCTAATTTCTAAATTACGTTCATATGGTGTGAGAGGAATGGTTCTAGAATGGTTGAGTAGTTATCTCCACAATAGGCAACAATATGTGCAGTTGGCATAGTCCTCTTTGTTGACGCAACCTTGCCGTCCTGGCTCAGGGCAGGGTCGACGAACATCTCCTGTCAAAGACGACGTCGTAGTCCAGAGTGTTTAAAACATGTTATAATCAAAGCACGTTCAACAGAGTAGCATTAAGCTAACGGCCGCTCCAACCGTTCGGGCGCTACTGCCCCTGCTCGCGAGACGCCGAGCTAACGGCGCACGCGACCAGAAGCGAGCTTGCGGCGGCGAGCGAGGAGCTGAAGCTACCCCGCGCCAGGCCTTGGCCTATAGCAGCAAGCTAACGTTACCTAGTGATCACGACATGCTAGCGCCGCAGCTAACAGCTGACTGGCTAACAGTAGGCCCAACCTAAGTAGGCCATGCAGCGATCCCAGCAGGCTAACGCAGCAGCTAACAGCTGACTGGCTAACCGTAAGCTAAGCAGCTATCACCTGAACTTGTATACAATGACATAACACTCACCCAGACAGGCCGCCGTTCTGAACCTCTCCTCACTTTTTAAGAGAAAAGAGAAACAAGATGTCAACACTGCTTTACAACGGTGATTTTACCAACACTCGACGGAATCAGCACAATACCAAACTGGCCTGTGTAGCTGACTTGAACATGGATCTGCCGCTATCGCACATCCATGCACATATCTCCTCGTGAAGGAATACTCTCATTTGGATATGAAAGAAGGGGCTTAACACGGGACAGAGAAATATCCACTCGTCCAGAACACACAGGGATCACCAGTGTTAATGGTCGCGGCCCACTAGTTAAACTAAAATGGCTTCAGACCAAGGTCTTCTGTCGTCTAGGAGACTGAACAAAGGACCCTAGCCTGGGGCCGGTTTTCATAAACATAGTCAAGTAGCCCCCATAGCACTAACAGACAAGTGAAGCCTGCCAGCAAACATAACTCACCAGAACCACTAGGCGAGCGTCGCCGAAGACAGGTGGTGTACATAGCCACCGTGCGTTAGCTATATAGGCGACAGCAGGAGGGTCCACCAAGACCCACAGTTTAGCTGTGTTTAGGTTAGCCCACAGCTTAACGCGCGCCAGCTCAGCCCTTCAGCCCCGCAGTGGACGTCTCTTCGACGCAGCCGAGGACGCCTCTTCTTCCAGCAGAGGTCGCCACAACACAGCACGCTCCTCCAGCCCACGCCACTGCCCCAGCTGCCTACCCCGGCCCGCTGGCTGTTATCGCGGGATCGCCCGACGGCCATCTTACCACCCGGACGAGTGGTGGTGAGAGTGGGCCCGCCATCTCGGTTAAGTACAGCGGCGCTTCGAGTGCTGAAACAATATCAATCAATTCACTGTGTGGCGCAGGCCCTAAGGGCGAAGAGCAATGTTGTTCGAAACTAACGCTAGCAGCAGCGTCTAGGGGTACCCCAACCATTTTAAGCCGGCTTTAGCTAGGACTTTCATTTGGTAACGTGGGCCCACATTTCATTTCTTTTGAGTGTAATAACTGTGTTCTTGTATTGAATTTCCCATTGAACTCCTTTAACATTTACATGGTTCTTCCCCACCGCAAAGCGGGGCAGTAGTATTAATAGAACGAGCACAAGGTGCCTATTTTGGGAATAACGTTCCCCATGTATTGTTGAGTGAGAGCACCAGGTGCCTAGTGTGAACATAGTGTATATAACCCGTGTATTAAGATATAACCCTGTATCCGAGACTTGACTAGGTAGTATATAAAGGAGACGTAGATGGGAACCTGGTGTGTGTGTCTGTTACTGAGTCC
This sequence comes from Notolepis coatsorum, assembly GCF_963971535.1. Classification (NCBI taxonomy): domain Eukaryota; kingdom Metazoa; phylum Chordata; class Actinopteri; order Aulopiformes; family Paralepididae; genus Notolepis; species Notolepis coatsorum. Next base: position 8,433,812 of record NC_140184.1, on the reverse strand, counting down.
GTGTCTTAACCCTTGTTGTCCGGGTAATATTATTATTATTTAACCCTTTCCCCACCATACTCGTATTTCATTGTTAAAGGTCTCTACAGGTCATTAAGGAAGGGTACTGCTTTGGGGAGCGAAAATCATTAGTCATCTAACAGTCACCAGGTGTGGGAGGGCTAACGGAGGTACTGGGGGAAGTGAGAGTGTGTGGGGAGCTACTGCTGACCGCCCTGGAGGGCGAGGAGGACGAGAGTACCACCCCCAGGTTAGTAAATCCTGGGCCCCATTCGCTCCTGCTGCCCGACCTCCAGTTCGACGTTCCGGGCCCAAAGACGGGGGTTCAGTTAGATCAAACTTTACTGCATCCCGCTACCAGGTGGCCGTGTACAACCACTCCCATAAAGCAGGGATAATCCACCCTGCTACACATGCAAGGAGTTTGATCACACTTATAATTCCTGACATGCACACATTGCTTTGATTGATTGATTGAAAACTTTATTAACAGATTGCAGAATGGGTATACAGTACAGCTCAATACTAACAACTGCTAAGAGGATGAAGACCAGAAAAAGACGTTTGTCTTGTTTACATAAGGGTCCTCCATTTTCAATTCATCAAGACATTTATGACATATAAGACATACAAATATACAGTACTGTGTAAGAAAAAGAGATCATAAAAAAATATACATCCGAAGGGGAAGAAACTGTACATTTGAGGGGGTTGGGTGGGTGGGGGTGGGGGTGGATTTTGACATTTACCTGGGCCATGCAGTTTCTAATTGCAGCCACCGTATAGGTGCTCTTTGAGAGCGGTTTTGAAGGAGGGTATGGATTCACATTCCTTTACGGCTGTGGGTAGGGCGTTCCACATTATTGGAATAGTGGCATAATTGCAAAACATGTTTAGTCCCTTGTTTTCTCTGCATCATAACCCGGCAGTGTTGCATCTTGCAAACAAAACCATTTCCAGGCAACCTTCCTGGGATTGGACTCAATCAGTGGCGGACTCGGGCTGTTTGAAGGGCAAATTTGTATTTATTTTTTTGGCACCTAGCCTACTGCACAACATGGGACCCCATCAGCGATCAAAAATGTATGATGCGTCATATATGGTGAAATAGTCATCCTTGATTAAGATTAACCCAGGGGCGTCATTTTGGTATTGCAAGGTATGGCACTCGCCATACCTTGGCAAATAAAAATATTAAATTTATTTTTTATTTTTATTACAATTTTTTATGTTGATTTAGAATTCGAATGTCAACATTATGAACGAAGCTTCGAACTATTCGGTACAGCCCTAGCATGTTTTGATATTGTCAATTATCTCACTTTTACTAGGTGACTTTTACTGTGACTAACTGAAATATGCCCAAAAAAAGGAAAATGGACATAGGGCGTTTTTTAATCAAAGGGCAGCAGAGACAAGTGATACAGGGACACAGGTAAGGTCTGGCTTAGTGATTATAATAGTGCAGTTCAGCATTCAGTAACCCATACTTTTTGTGAATGTGTTTTTGATACTACATTCTGTTGAACACACACCTCAAAACCGTACCTAAGGAAAATTGGCTCAATTGCAAGAAAAGTAATAGACAGTTATGATATTACATTCTGCATAATTCGTATGCAAAATATTGTGGTTCCCTGCTTTAGTCTGTTGACACATTTCTATACTATATCAAAAAGCAGGGTAGCCGGACCAGCACTCTCAGGTTCAATGTTTTTAATGGCAGCCTGAATGCGTGAATATTAAAGGCAACCAACTTGTGTTCGGCTTTTCTCTGATTGGCCGCGCCCCCCCGCCCCCACGCGCAGGCAAGCGCAGCCGTCCCACGTCCCAAATGAAATCCAAAGAGCAAGCGCGGCAGCGCGGCAGCGCGGGCAACCAACTTTGTGTAGTGTTGGGCTGCTGTTCCAACGCACTTGTGTTGGGCTGCGGTAGCAGTGGAGCGCTGCTGACTGATTATTATGTTTCGCGTTTTTAACAACCAACGGTAGATTCACTCGTCACTGTACATGTATAAACAAAGCCCATACAGTTATGAAATAATAAACACTGTTGTGTTGGGCTGCGGTAGCAGTGGAGCGCTGCTGACTGATTATTATGTTTCGCGTTTTTAACAACCAACGGTAGATTCACTCGTCACTGTACATGTATAAACAAAGCCCATACAGTTATGAAATAATAAACACTGTTGTGTTGGGCTGCGGTAGCAGTGGAGCGCTGCTGACTGATTATTATGTTTCGCGTTTTTAACAACCAACGGTAGATTCACTCGTCACTGTACATGTATAAACAAAGCCCATACAGTTATGAAATAATAAACACTGTTGTGTTGGGCTGCGGTAGCAGTGGAGCGCTGCTGACTGATTATTATGTTTCGCGTTTTTAACAACCAACGGTAGATTCACTCGTCACTGTACATGTATAAACAAAGCCCATACAGTTATGAAATAATAAACACTGTTAGGACTCGCAATAATAAACACTGTTACGACTATCTGACTCTTAATAATAAACACTAGTGTTAGGACTATCTGACTCTTACTAATAAACACTGTGTTAGGACTATAAACACTGTTAGGACTATCTGACTCTTAATAATAAACACTGTTACAGTGTTAGGACTATCTCGAGTCACGCGTCACTACTGTAACTAGAAACTCTGGGTGTCACTGTACATCAATAACGTTATTTCGCGTTTTTAACGTCAGCGGGGCGATGCGGTGGTTTGTCGCCGGCTTCCGTGCACCGCCGCCGGCTCTACTCGGTCCAGCTCCAGCAGCAGCGGCCGTTTCTCCGTTGTAGAACGAAGCCCTTCAATGACAGAGCTCTCATATTTTGCGAATGCATAAACTATGTCTTAAATTATGGCTATGTGTCTAATATGGCTGTCGCTTATCGGTGGCAGCTTACTAACAGTAGCGATTTTTATTGTTTTGTCATGACCAAACATAATCCCAACATAGATAGGAGGTGTACTGTATGTCAAATGTCGGTCATGTGGTGGAAGTGTTTAGTACAGTCACACAACAGAACACCGCTGGTTCGACCAGCGCTTTTGCCGCGTCTCTCTTTGCGCGAGGGCGTGTGCTAGTGGATTGATTGATTGGCCGTGTGGCCAATCAGAGAAACGCTGAACGAAAAGCTGAACACAAGTTGGTTGCCTTTAATATTCACGCAGCCTGAATAGGAAACAGACATGTTTCGGACTATGTCCTTCTTCAGTGATATGGCTAGCAATGGAAATACATTCAAGATGGTAGTTAAATACACCTGACAGGTAATTACATGACACGGCAGGAAATGACATCACGACGCAGGTGTGCCTGTGCAATGTGACCAAAGGAATGACCTATCAAAGTAGAGTCCAATCAGAAATCCACAAATTATACATATATATATAAATATATCTATATCAAAAACATATCTATATTATAAACAAAACAAAACAAAACAAAATGACCAGAAACTTGATATATAACATATAACATGCCCTTAGTTTCTAGGGCTAATTGAGTCCCTTTACCTATTTAATTAAATAGTTTCAAATTATACATTGAGCATCCTTGAGAAACATACCTCTTGTTTAGAAACAAACAACAACTTTATTAAACCAGAAATAGTAATGTAGGTATAAGGAGGTTAGAGGAAACAGGTTAAAACGTTCTCTTCATTCATTCCTCTGGGTTCGATGCAATTGAACAGGTGGATATAATAACATTCACGTTGCAACAGCAACTTGTGTCTGTCTCCACCTCTCGCGGGCCTGAGTACTAGCTCTAGTCCCCTCTACTTTGATAGGTCATTCCTTTGGTCACATTGCACAGGCACACCTGCGTCGTGATGTCATTTCCTGCCGTGTCATGTAATTACCTTAGGGAATATTGCACTCCGGTTACATATTGGTGCACGCACCGGAAAGGGAAGTAGTTAGACTACTGCTATGATGTAAACAGACACACGTTTCCCCCGGCTCATGACTTGTTTGATTATTGTCATTTCGCCTATTAAAGCAAGTGAACAAATAGAATGTTGTTCTTATTTATAATCAAACAAATTAGCTCAGCCAAGTAAAGACTGCCAGCAAGAAGGAGGACACATGTACACAAACAGATCACGGAGACGGCAGTAAATAATGCCACCCGGGAATCTGTATACGAACAGATCACGGAGACGTCGGCAACTAACTTGACTTAAACCCTTTTGCTCTTTGGGGAGCATAGGTCATTCATGAAATCTCTCCAGCTGGTTCGGTGTTGGGCAATTTTCTCTGCTTCCTTCCATGATGTTCTTTCTTCCTTGAGATCCGCCTCGACAGACCTTCTCCAGCTGTTTCTGGGTCTTCCTGGCTTTCTCTTCCCCTGTGGGTTCCAGGTTAAGGCCTGCCTGGTTGTGTTGGAGGATGGTTTTCTCAGAGTGTGTCCAATCCAGCCCCATTTCCTGCGTTTGATTAGGGTTTCAAGTGGTTCTTGTTGAGTGGTTTGCCAGAGCTGTTCGTTTGTGATGGTGTTTGGCCAGTAGATTCCCAGGATCTGTCGTAAACATCTGTTTATGAAGGTTTGCAGTTTGTTTGAGGTTGCTTTTGTTGTTCTCCATGTTTCTGCTCCGTATAATAGAACTGATTTGACATTGGTGTTGAAGATGCGGAGTTTGGTCTTTGTGGAGATGTGGTTTGAATTCCATGTTTGCTTTAGTATTAAAAATGCTGTTCTTGCCTTCCCTATTCTTGCTTTGATGTCTTTGTCGCTACCGCCGTCCTTCCCCACGATGCTTCCCAGGTATGTGAAGGTGTCCACCTCGTCCAGTGCTTCTCCGTCCAGTTGTACGGCCTCTTCTAAATTGTGGTTCATCTTCATCTCCTTTGTTTTTGCTTTATTGATGTGTAGTCCTGTGGTAGCTGCAATTGTGGCAAGTTTTGTGAGTTTGGTCTGCATTTGTGTTTGTGTGTGTGAGAGGAGGACTATGTCGTCGGCAAAGTCTAAATCCTCTAATTGAGACCACATTGTCCACTGAATGCCCAGATTTTGTTCGGTTGTGGTTTGTTTCATGATCCAGTCGACTGCCAGAAGAAAGAGGAAAGGGGACAGTAGGCAGCCCTGTCTGACTCCTGTCTCTACTGTAAAGCTGTCTGTGAGCTGGCCGTTGTGTATTACTCTGCAGGATGATTGTAGGTACAGGTGTTGGATGATGGTTATGAACTTCGTTGGGATACCGTAATGTGCCATGATTTTCCATATAGTGTCTCTGTCTAGACTGTCGAATGCTTTGTGGAAGTCGATGAATGTGAGGTGGAGAGATGTGTTCCATTCCAGGGTCTGTTCTATGATCATGCGGAGGGTGGCAATGTGATCTGTACATGATCTGTCCTGTCGGAAACCTGCTTGTTCTTCTCGGAATTCTTTGTCCACTTCTTTGGACAGTCTTTCCAGGATGATCCTGCTCAAAATCTTCCCTGGCACAGATGTGAGCATGATGCCCCTGTAGTTGTTACAGTCCTTCAGGTTGCCTTTTTTGGGGAGCTTCACCAGGTATCCCTCTGCCCAGTCGCTTGGCACCTTTTCTTCATCCCAGATCTGTCCAAAGAGTTTGTGGAGTAGTGTTGTTGCCATTTCTGGGTCTGCTTTTATGGCCTCTGGGGGTATTCCGTCAGGTCCTGGTGCTTTATTTTTTTTCAGTTTTTGAATGGCCTTTTTTATTTCTTGTTTATTGGGCTTGTTGGTGTTGACCGGTAGGGAGTGTACCGCTGGATGGATGTTGGCTAGCGCTGTCGGTTTGGGTCTGTTCAGTATGTCTCTGAAATGTTCTGCCCATCTCTTCAGCTGAGCCTCTTGCTTTGTGAGTGTTTTTCCTTCTTTGTCTAATATTGGTCTGTCCGGAGTTTTGCGTTTATTAGCCAGTTTCCTTGTGATGTCGTAGAGTTCCTTCATTTTGTGTTGAGCTGCTGCTTCTTCTGCTTGAGTTGCCAGGTTGTTGATGAATTGTTTTTTGTCGTTCTTGATGCTCCTTTTTACCCGCTTGTCTGCCGTGGTGTAGTCTTGTTGTGCTTTTACTTTTGCAGCTCTTGTGCGACTATTGTTGAGAGTGTCTTTGGCTTGTTTGCAAGTCTGAATTTTCTGTAGTGTTTCTCCTGTCATCCACTCCTTGTGGTGCCTTGTCTTCCTCCCACATGTGTCCTCACATGTCTCCGTCCATGCCCTCTTCATGTTCTGCCAACGTTCATCGATGGATTGATGTTCTTCCAGTTGGCTCAGGGGGTGGAACCGGTTTGAGAGACTGATTTTAAATTTCTCTCTGGTGTTCTGATCTTGGAGGAGGATGACATTGTACCTTGTACTGACTTTTTTTGCAGTGTTGGTGAATTTCTTGAGTTTTAACCGGAGAGTTCCTATCAGGAGGTGGTGATCTGTAGCTGCATCGGCTCCTCTTTTCACTCTGACGTCTTGGAGGGATCTCCTGAATTTCTGTCTGATGCATATATGGTCAATCTGGTTCTCTGTTTTGTGGTCCGGTGAAATCCATGTGGCTTTATGAACTCTTTTGTGCGGAAAGACGCTGCCTCCTATGACCAGGTTATGGAATGCGCAGAAGTCTGTGAATTGTTCACCATTGTTGTTCATTTCCCCTAGACCATGTTTGCCCATTATTTGCTCTTTTCCTGTGTTGTCTTGTCCTATTTTTGCGTTGAAGTCTCCTGTCAGGATGATGATGTCTTTCTTTTTCTGCCGGTTGATGACTTGCTGTAGTATATCGTAGAAATGATCTTTTGCTTGCTGTTCTGCCTCGTTAGTGGGTGCATAGCATTGTATGATTGTGATTTTTTAGCTTTTGGTGAAAAATCTAGCTGTGATGATGCGTGCATTTATTGCCTCCCACTCCATGAGGGACCTAGCTGCTTCTCTTGAGAGCATGAGTCCTACTCCCTCTGTGTGTGGGGCACTGTCTTGCTCATGACCTGAGTATATTATTGTTTCTCCACTTGAAAGTTGTGCTTTTCCTGATTGAGTCCATCTTGTTTCACTGAGTCCTATTAAAGAAAGGTTGTACTGTTTCATTTCCGACGCTATCTGGGCGGCTTTACCGGCTTGGTACATTGTTCGAATGTTCCAGGAGCCGATCTTTGTAATGTGTTTAGTTGTGAGAAGGGGGATCAGCTGGGCAACGTCCTTTCGGCTTGAGTTGTCCAGCACCATACTTGTCTGGGGAGAGACACCTTCCACGTCCAAACTTCGCTGTGTATTTTCCATGAATGTTTCTGTAATCATTTTGTTCCGCTAAGCGGGTGATTGGCCCACCTAGAGGTGCTTTTTTTTCAGGGTATTGCTCCCTTAGCCCTTTGCCCTCTCAGGCCCACCGGGCAGTGGTTGAACCATTCTTCGTCTGTTCCCTCACCCGAGACCAGTTTGTCATGGGTGACCCTACCAGGAGCACTAGGCTCCAGACAACATAGCTCTCAGGATCATAAAGACACGCAAACCTCTCCACCACGATAAGGTGATGGTTCCAGGAGAGAGTCGGCAACTAATGCCACCCGGGAATCTGTATACAAATGGTGCCACCTGCAGGACAAAACTGGTAGATAAATCTACTTTGCTAATTTCGTGGAGCTACTGGGAATACAGTGCCAATGACGTCTGTGCAAGTTGAATGCCCTGTCGAGGATTGTGAATATGTAGCTGAACATAAGGAGGTAGCAGTGGTAGTGGCTATGCTAAACCTACATGCAACGGAACATGCTGCAGCCTCCAGGACGCCGAGGGCTAATACCAAAATGGAGAAGCTCAGGCGCCCCTCTATAGCGCTAGCCGGGACAGCAGAGACTTGGTCATACTTTATAACCCGCTGGGGCGAGTATAAGAGGGGCACCAAACTCGTCGGACCCGATGTTGTCACACAGCTTTTAGAGTGCTGCGAGGAGGATCTGAGGAACGGCCTCACTCGCTCGGAGGGCAGGAGCCTGGTGGACAGTGATGAGAGAGATGTCCTCGCGGCCATGAAGACGCTCGCCGTCCGCACGGAGAATATCATGGTAGCCCGAGTGGCCCTGTCTAACATGCGACAGGGACACGAGGAGCCCATCCGGTCGTTCCACGCCCGCTTGAAAGGGCAGGCGGACACATGCAAATACGAGATGAACTGTACAGGGTGCGATCAAGTCAACGACTTCACAGAGGAAATACTACGTGACGTGATCGCCTGCGGCATCGCGGACCAGGAAATACAGCTCGACCTGCTTGGTGAAAGGAACCAGAATATTCCGTTAAGGGACATGATAGAATACATCGAAGCAAAGGAGTCTGGGAAGCGCTCAGCGTCGCGCCTACTCGACCCCCAGAGCACGGATATGGTCAGTAGCTCATACCGTCGGGGGAAACAGCAGGATCTCCGCACCAGAGGGGCTACCAGGCCTGAGACATCGAAGGCCAAGCCTGAAGGAACGTGCGTTTACTGTGGCGGGATGGGCCACGGCAAAACGCCCCCGTGGCGCGCCAGGCGCGATGACTGCCCCGGATATGGCAAGACGTGCCGGAAATGTGGCCGCCAAAACCACCTTGAGAAGGTCTGCCTGGGTGGTCGGTCGGATAAGCCCCCGTTCGAGAGGACAAACGAGGTGTCCGACGAGCAGACGGCAGCCTTTGTCGAGCTATGCACGCTCACCGTGGCCAGCGCGGGCGACCAGCTACACACGCTCCCCCTCGCTCACCACCTATACGACGATATGTGTGACAAGTGGATGAAGCGCACAAACAACCCGCAGCCCTACATTAACCTCTCCCTCACTGCCAAGCGTGAGGATTACAGAGCACTGGGCTTCGACCTCCCGAAACGCACCCGCACGGTAACCCTGCAAGCCATGGCCGACATGGGGTGCCAGAGCTGCCTGATCGGGATAAAGGTAGCACAACGAATGGGCCTGAGTACGGAAGACCTCATTCCCGTGTCCATGACCATGAAGGCGGCGAACAACGAAGGCATTCGGATACTCGGCGCCGCGGTGGTCAGATTCTCCAGTGACAGCAACGACGCTCGGAGGTTGGAGACGCGCCAAATCGCGTATGTGACGGATTCGTCCGATCGCATATTCCTCTCCCGCTCAGCCTGCGTGGATCTGGGTATGATCTCCGACAGTTTCCCAACGCTTGGGGAGGTGAATCTGGCGACCTCAGGACTATGCGACTGCCCGCAGCGTGCGGAGCCGCCAGCTAGGTCGACCACGCTCCCCATGCCGGCGACGGAAGCTAACAGGGAGGCCCTACGCGAGCACCTACTCAAGGCATACGCTCAAAGCACATTCAATACATGCCCCCACCAGCCCCTACCAAGAATGTCTGGCCCGCCGCTCCGTCTCATGCTCGACGAGAATGCGACGCCGGTCGCCCATCACACCCCCATCCCCGTAGCCATACACTGGCAGGATGAGGTGAAGGCGGCCCTCGACCAGGACGTTCGCCTTGGGGTGTTGGAAGAGGTACCTGTTGGTACACCGGTGACGTGGTGTCACCGCATGGTGATCTGTGCGAAGAAGAACGGCAAACCGCAACGCACAGTTGATTTCCAGGCGCTCAACAAGCATGCGTTCCGCGAAACCCACCACACGCAGTCCCCATTCCACCAAGCGAGACGCGTGCCAAGCGGGAAACGGAAAACCATGTTCGACGCGTGGAGCGGCTATCACAGCGTCCCACTGCACAGAGATGACCGCCACAAGACAACGTTCATCACTCCGTGGGGGCGCTACCGATACCTCTCTGCCCCGCAGGGGTACATGGCATCGGGGGATGGTTACTCACGACGGTACGACGAGGTGGTTGCGGACATTGGTAACAAAACCAAATGCGTGGATGACACACTGCTGTGGGCTGACGCGATCGAGGAGAGTTACTTCCAGGCGATAGAATGACTGGATGTTTGCGGCAGGAACGGAATCATCCTCAACCCGGAGAAGTTCGTCTTCGCCGCGTCCACGGTAGACTTTGCAGGCTTCACGATCACCATGGACAGTGTACGACCGTGCGGCCGCTAACTGGAGGCAATCCACGACTTTCCACGTCCACGCAACATCACTGACGTCAGATCATGGTTTGGGCTTGTCAACCAAGTGGCCTACGCCTTCAGTATGGCCAAACGTATGCTGCCATTCCAGACACTCCTGCAGAGCGGAGCGCGCTTCGAGTGGTCCCCAGAGTTGGAGGAGATATTCTGCGAGTCGAAGGACATGATTGTCCAGGAGATCGAGCGCAGTGTCCGCATCTTCGACAAGGCCGACATGCCTTGCCACAGACTGGTCGAAGGAAGGCATCGGATTTTGGTTGTTTCAGAAGCACTGCCTGTGCACACCAGTTAGACCTTTCTGCTGCACCGACGGGTGGAAGATCACCCTAGTCGGCAGTAGGTTCACGCACGCAGCGGAGTCCAGATACGCGCCTGTGGAGGGCGAGGCCCTCGCGGTTGCAGACGCCCTAGACAAGGCACGCTACTTCGTACTGGGCTGCGAGAACTTGATTGTGGCAGTCGATCACAAGCCGCTACTGAAACTCCTTGCGGACAGAGCACTTGACGACATACCCAACCCCCGCCTCAGGAACCTCAAGGAGAAGACCCTGCGGTATCGCTTCCGCATCGTCCATGTCCCGGGCATGAAGAACAAGGCGGCAGATGCCATGTCCCGCAGGCCGGTCGGCACCTCGCGGTCGTCACTCATGAACCTTCCAGACGACAGCGCCGCCGAGGTGACCCACCTCTCGCCCAGCATGCACACCGACGTGCTGTCTCTCCTGCACCGAGCTGAGCCGGAGGACGACAGCGACATTGAGGATGGTGACCTGACGTGGTGCGCCGCGGGGCTGGAGTCATTACGGTCTGTGACATGGGATTGTGTCAGGGATGCCACTAGCAGCGACGGCGATATGCGCGCGTTGGAGGAGATGGTGGCTGATGGCTTTCCTGAGTCAAGGGTCGGGATGCCGGAGGCCATTCGCGGCTTCCACCAGTACCGTGAGGACATCACATCCACTGACGGGGTGGTCCTGTTCAAGGACAGGGTGATCATACCGCCTTCACTACGAGGTGAGGTACTGAGCGCCCTCCATGCTGCACACCAGGGCGTCTCGATGATGACGGCTCGCGCGGAATCCTCTGTGTTCTGGCCGGGCATGTCAGCCGACATCAGTGCCGCTCGGAACAGCTGCAAGCAGTGCCACCGGATGGCGCCCTCGCAACCTGGGGCCCCACCGACCCCGCCCATCCCCGCCGTTTACCCATTCCAGGCGGTGTGTTCTGACTTTTTCATGCACAGGGGGGTACACTACCTCGTGACGGTGGACAGTTACTCTAACTGGCCGATTGTCTCAAGGACATCAGGCGGCGCTCCAGACCTCATATGCCACTTACGTCGCGCCTTTGCGACATACGGGACGCCTGAAGAGCTCTCGTCAGACGGGGGGCCTGAGTTCACCTCTGCCGAGACCAGGTCTTTCCTGCGAAGATGGGGCGTCCACCACCGCCTTTCATCAGTGGCGTTCCCCCACAGTAACTGCCGTGCGGAGATTGGGGTGAAGACCATGAAACGGCTGATCACCGACAACACTGGCCCGAAGGGCGACCTCGACACCGATGCTGTGCAGAGGGCGATTCTGCAATACCGCAATACGCCTGACCCAGACACGAAGATTTCCCCGGCCATGTGCGTGTTCGGCCGCCCGATACGTGATTTCATCCCGATTGCCCCCGGAAAGTACAGGCCGCATGAGACTTGGCGCGAGACGCTGACAGCGAGGGAGGAGGCCCTCCGCAAACGCCACATCCGCACAGCGAGCACCTGGGCAGAGCACACTAAATGCCTCCCTCCGCTCGTAGTGGGGGACTTGGTCCGTGTGCAGAACCAGACATGGCTCCACCCCAACAAGTGGGACAGGACGGGCTGCGTCGTGGAGGTGCGTCAGCACGATCAGTATGTGGTCAAGATTGACGGCTCCGGCAGGGTCACGCTTCGGAACAGGAGATTCCTGCGCAAGTTCTGCCCGGTTCATGGTGACCGGCTTCCGCCCCGATAGATCTATGATGATCTGCTAGTCCGCGTCGCCGCGCCAGTGCCCGTCGTCATTCCTCGGCTGCCTGGCCTCACACACAGCTCTGGGTTGCCCGTGACGGGGCCTCGGTCCGGCCTGCCACCTGCACCGCCGTCGGCAAGCTCTCCTCAGCGCTGGACACGGCCCGCCTCTGCCCCACCGGTGACACCGGCTCGGGACCCGCTGCCGGCCCCCGTGGCCCCGGTGGCTCTGTCTCCACCGCCGGACGTTGTCGCGTCGGGATTACGCCGGTCTGCCAGGGCGACCTGCGTGCCCGCCTGGCACAGTGACTTTTCTATGGACTGACCTTATGTGGGTAGTGCTCATGTTGTATGCTATACTTGTTGGTTCGCAACTGGTGCACTTGACTCTGCTGTTTACTGTTTGCTGTTGCAGTGTTACTATTCTAGGATGGTTTTATTTTAGCCTTTATTGTAGTCGTGTTAAAGACTCGGGAGGAGATAGGGAATATTACACTCCGGTTACATATTGGTGCACGCACCGGAAAGGGAAGTAGTTAGACTACTGCTATGATGTAAACAGACACACGTTTCCCCCGGCTCATGACTTGTTTGATTATTGTCATTTCACCTATTAAAGCAAGTGAACAAATAGAATGTTGTTCTTATTTAACCTGTCAGGTGTATTTAACTACCATCTTGAATGTAATTCCATTGCTAGCCATATCACTGAAGAAGGACATAGTCCGAAACATGTCTGTTTCCTATTCAGGCTGCCATTAAAAACATTGAACCTGAGAGTGCTGGTCCGGCTACCCTGCTTTTTGATATACTCAACTTTATGGGATTACAGCACCCAGTGTCAGAACTTGAGAGCGCGGTCTAACTTGACAACATTTCTATACTAAAAATGCTTGTGTAGTCCTGTGTCATACCTAAATGTCATATAACTGAATTGTATAGAAACAACTCACCAAAAGTGACTATTGCACAACTGATTTGACCTTCACCCCCCTCCCCCTCCTCGCCATACCTTGCCTTTTACTGAAATTACGCTACTGGATTAACCACTTAACATTCTGACAGGCCGCCCTTTGATTGACCCACCGCTTGACGTGCTTCCAATCTGTGGTTATAAGACCAAACAGCCAACGAGCATCAGTTTTGAAAAAGTGACCACCTCTGGTTTCGCCTCTCAATGACCGGACAAATAACCACTGATGCTGAAAATGATTGACCGTTTGTGTAGCCAATGAAATTCTGAAAAGAATGACATCTTACTTGAGTTGGTTTTCTGAGACCGAGAAGCAATAAAAGCGTACTTAGTAATGCATCATTGGTAAAAGTCAATCTTTGCAACTTCAAAGAAAGCTCAGGGTTACAGCTCAGACTGCATTAAGCCCTCTCTGAGGGCTTGTTTTTGCGTGCTAGTTTAGTGTGCGTGCGGGCCGCTGTATAGGGTAGAGCAAGGGAACTGGGACTTCGGAGCTAGGATGGCTGTGATAATTTAATTGAAAACCTTTATTTATCCCTGAGGGGAGATTCAAATGTCCTTTACAGCATAACAGCATAACAGCAATTTAAAAACAGCAGTTTAAAAACAGTTAATACATAACATACACTTATTAGTATGTGTTAAAAACAAGATGGACAAGTACACAGGGATAAAAATAGCTAGAATAGGAATAAATAGAGCTAAAAGTGGTGAACAGTCCACAACCCAGCTCCTCCAGTTGGCCCGTCCTGGCCCTGCCTGGTTGTGGAGCCTGATTGCCACCGGCACAAAGGACTGCCCAACGCGCTTTGTGGTATGTCGGTGGTATGTATGTGGTATAACTGCACTATAACTCAGTCTTGACAGTTACTATAACTATGTTAATGAAGAGAACTAGCTAGTTACTTAGGGGAGCTAGTGTGTGAATTCAGTAGTAGTTAACTTGCCATACAAAGTGAGTGTTAGGGTTTGTTGTTGTTTTTATTCTAACCCAGTGGTAACTTTCTGTTGAGAATAATTGTCCAGGCGGTCAATAAAGTAAAAGTAAAGTCGAACTGCCTCATTCTTCACCGATCAAATAAATGTATCGATATAGACATTCCAGTGACCATCTACCTCATACTGGACATGAGCACCACCGGTCCCATGGTACAGCTTCATACCGCCTTCTGTATGGCCTGCAGTGTTGAACCTTGATTGATTGAATTGATTGATTGAAAAGTTTATTAACAGATTGCAGAATGGGTACAGTACAGTACAGCTCAATACATACAATTGTTAAGGGGATGCAGACCAGAGAAAGACTTTTGTCTTGTTTACATCAGGGTCCCCCATTTTCAATTCATCATAATATGACACACACGACATACGGATAGACAGTACTGCTACATCTATACATTTATGACATACCAGATTTGCAAATACAGTACTGTTTGAGATACAAAAAGTGTTCAGAAAAAGAGTGTATATACATTTGACGTAGAAACTGTACATTGGAGGAGGTTGGGTAGGTGGGGTGGGGTTGGGTGGGTGGGGGGGGGGGCTGTACATTGGAGGTGGGGGGGGGACACTGTACACTGTACATTGGAATACTGACAAAGCCATACTTGGTCATTTACTGTACAACTGCGTTAGGACATTTGTAGGGGCCAGTTTCGAATTGCAGTCTCCCGTAGGTGTTCTTTGAGAGTGTTTTTGAAAGTGGGTAGTGATTCACATTCCTTTACAGCTTTGGGTAGGGCGTTCCACATTGATGTGGCATAATTGCGAAACGTGTTTAGTCCCTTGTTTGAGCCGAATCTGGGTTTAACATTTACATTTACATTTAGTCATTTAGCTGACGCTTTTATCCAAAGCGACTTACATGTTCTGTACGACAAGCCATTAGGAAGGGCACAACTCTATCAGCTGAGCAACAATGTTCATCAAAGTGTTGAGTGCTACAGTGTAATAATAATAATAATAATAATAATAATTTAGGACCTGCTCCGAGGTCACCATTTGGCACACATGCGAACCATGCATACAATGCGTATCTGCGATTAACCCATCCCGTCGTCCTTCCCCCCCAAGGGCAGCCGGGAGCAGACAGGCGCCACGTGAGCCGCGCCAGGGGACCAATCCAAGTGCTCCTGTCCGTCTTCGTCAAGGACGCCACAGCGTTAGCGATCTTGTTGTTGTGCATGTTTTTCCATTGGGTTTATCTTATCGGGGGGGGGAAACCCTTGCGAGCACGGGGAGAACATGCAAACTCCACACAGAAAGGCCTGGGAGATACCCCACCTGGGTAACTGGCATCATGGAAACCTGGTCCCCAAGCGGGATTCGAACCCTGGACCTTCTTGCTGTGAGGCGACAGTGTTAACCACTACACCACTGTGCCAGTGTAGGTTAGTTTATTAGGACAAGTGCATGACAGTACGGTTAGTTAGGGTTAGATTATTATTATTATTTTTTTAATTCAGATAATGGTTGAAGAAGTGCGTCTTTAGTCGACGGCGAAAGATTGGACGGGATTCGGCTGTCCTAACTGGGATGGGTAGTTCATTCCACCATTGTGGGGCAAGGACTGAGAATAGGCGGCTTCTCTTTGATGACCCTCCGGGAGCTTGGATAGGAGTAGATCTGAGGCGGCCAGAAGATGCAGAGCGTAGGGGTCTTGAGGGTGTGTAGTTAGAGACCATTGACCGGAGGTAGGCGGGAGCGGTTCCCTTTGCCGCACGGTATGCTAGGTCGAGGGCCTTGAAGCGGATACGTGCAGCAATGGGGAGCCAGTGCAGGTCCCTAAGAAGTGGGGTGACATGGGCCGACTTCGGTAGGTTTGAGATCAGGCGGGCCGCTGCATTTTGAATGAGTTGAAGAGGCTTGGTGGCAGTGGCCGGGAGGCCAGCTAGCAGTGCGTTGCAGTAGTCGAGGCGGGAGATGACTGTTGATTGGACGAGGAGTTGGGTGGCTTCTTTTGTCAGGAAGGGGCGTATCCTTCTGACGTTGCTCAGGAGGAATCTGCAGGTTCTGGTTGTCGCTGCGATGTGAGCAGAGAAGTTCAACTGGTCGTCGAGGACAACACCAAGGTTCTTGGCGGTCGGCGACGCGGTCACAGCTGCATTCTCGACTGTGATGGAGAGGTCGGTCAGGGTGGAGGATTTGGCCGGCAGGTGGAGCAATTCTGTTTTGCTTAGGTTCAGTTTGAGGTGGTTGGTCGTCATCCAGGCGGAGATGTCGGACAGACAGGCCGAGATCCGCTCAGAGACGTGGATATCTGAGGGAGGGAAGGAGAGGAAGAGTTGAGTATCATCGGCATAACAATGATATGAGAAGCCATGAGACGTGATAATGTTACCCAGTGATTTAGTGTAGAGGGAGAAGAGAAGGGGTCCTAGGACCGAGCCCTGGGGGACACCCGTCCGGAGGGGGCGGGTGGCCGACAGAGTCCCTCTCCATGACACTTGGTAGGAGCGGTCATTGAGGTATGATGTCAGCCATGTCAGCGCAGATCCAGCCACTCCCATTCCTGCGAGGGCCGTGAGGAGGATCTGATGGTTGACTGTGTCGAAGGCTGCAGATAGATCTAGGAGAATCAGGACAGAGGAGAGGCCTTTCGCTTTTGCTAAGTGAAGTGCCTCTGTGACCGCAATGAGGGCCGTTTCTGTGGAGTGGCCAGTCCGGAAGCCAGACTGATTGGGGTCTAGGAGGTCATTCTGTAAGAGATAAGCAGTAAGTTGGTTGGATACAGCACGTTCAAGTGTTTTAGAAAGGAAGGAGAGAAGAGAGACAGGGCGATAGTTGGCTATGATGGTGGGGTTCAGGGTTGGTTTTTTTATGAGGGGCGTGACTCTGGCTTGTTTTAGTACTACTATACTATACTATACTACTATACTATACTACTATACTATACTACTATACTATACTACTATATACAACTATGTATATGTTTTATAGACTATGTAGGTGAGATAATAGCTTGGATAACTAAAGTGCAACAATTCCACCTAGTTTGCCAAATATGACTAATTTAGATGACAGTTTTGATATCTTGTATATTGGCATGAGTGGCAGCACGGTGGTGTAGTGGTTAACACTGTCGCCTCACAACTAGCAGGTACTGGGTTCAATTCCCGCTTGGGGACCAAGTTCTCCCCGTGCTCGCAAGGGTCCCCCCCCCCAAAAAAGAGATAAACCCAATGGAAAATGCAGAACAGATCACTAACACTGTTGCATCCCTGACGAAGACGAACAGGACTCGGAGCACTTGGTTTGTCTCCGGGCACCGCCCACATTTCATCGCTGACCCAAGGCATGTTCCTGTGTGTCGCCCATCTTACATGTGTGTGTCGCTGCCTGACACATAAAGACTTCTTCGATTTCTTCTTCTTCTTCGAGAGGAGGAGGATGAACTGACTATTTCTCACAGTTTAAAAAATACACAAAAATTACAAATGACAGATATATACAGTGCTACAGTTAAATTGTGTGATCCACTGTATCCGCTGTGTTAAATGGTGTGATCCACTGTGTCAAATGTCTAGTAGAATCTCCAACATCTCACTTTAAGCAGCACAGTCTCCATACTAATCAGCAATCTCAACCCTTATATGTCTCAAAATGATTGCGGAAATCTCGAAATCTCGTAATTAAATCAATTCATTTTAAATATTTCATAATAACATGAAATCTGTTGGATCTTCCCCTAGAGAGGATTGGTGTGACAAAACTGGTTATAAAGACTATCCCCATTTGCCTCTTTTCTGGCGCCTCACACAATTCTTTGTAAGTATTCATGGCACATTGTATAATTGTACAACATAGCATTATACTATCTTATTTGCCCTATACTTACCTGTTGTTCTTATACACTCATTACGTTTGTCAAAAGAACGCATTTCACATTCTTTTTGTGTTCATCCACCGATCTGGTTATGCCTGTTAGGTCACCTCAGGTGTTGCCGCCTCCATAAATCAGCATATAAGGCGTTTACAGAGCAAGCTGCTGAACACAGAGATGCCCAGGAACACCATGGAAGCAGGTGCACTACTTCTCCTCCTGCTCTTGCCGCTTGGGTTTTCCTCATTACTCAATACTCCTCAATTTGGCCAGTTTCGTGGAATTAGCTTTACCTTCGATTATGTGCGGATGATTGGTGAACAAATTGAGGTAGGTAGTTTGTTCTCATTATAGCACTGTCATAAAACAGAACAGTGAGGCAAAGTCTATTTTATGTGTATATCTGCCAATTTCATGATTTTATTCGTCTGTTTTATGTGTATCAGTGACAATCAAACCATAAACAACGAGGCCTATTAAGATGTTAGATCCTAATATGAAAATGTATATGATTTAATGTTCTATGCCTTATTTAGACTTTTAGTTTTTTAGTTTTGCTGCTGTCTATTTTATGCAAATGTTATGCTTATTTTATGCATAATTCGATGTCTGCGCTTTATGCATTGATCTTGATCTGCCAATCGTGTGCACATTTTATGCCTATGTCTTTTTTACTGCCATGAAGCACTTTGAGCTGCAATTCCTGTATGAAAGGTGCTATATAAATAACGTTTATTATTATTATTATTATTATTATTATTATTATTATTATTATTATTATTATTATTATTATTATTATTATTATTATTATTATTATTATTATTAATAATATTATTATTATTATTATTATTATTATTATTATTATTATTATTATTATTATTATTATTATTATTATTATTATTATTATTATTATTATTATTATTATTATTATTAATTAATTATTTAGGCAGAGCTGAAGTTGAAAATAAAAATAATGAACTTGATAGGCATGTCATGATTTTACTTGAATACTCAACAACTAAGTTAATGCTGTTTGAATAAATATCTAAAACCTGGTTAATCCTATATACTTCAACAAGCATCAGCCTACTAGGCTAATGTGACATGGTGGATAGACAGACAATTCTGTGAACAGAAGGTCAGGCATTCCTTTCTTGTGACAGCTCCGTTCCTGTCAAAGGGTCCTTGAGCATGTCACTGACCAGGGGCGGACCTTCCTACAGGCGATATAGGCGGTCGCCTAGAGCGCCACCCAGAGGGGGGCGCCGAAAAAAAAAAAATTAAACTTTTTTTTTAATTTTTTTTTAAATTTTTTTTTTCTCTGTGCAGTTTTGGCACCCCCCTCTATATCTGCAACCATTATTTTTACATAAAAAAAATTCTAACATAAGGGAAAATGAGCCAAAAATCTAAAACGGTCGGTCGGTCTGAGCCTCAGCTTTAGGTGTTCACAGTCAGAACATGCTAGAGCGCTGTGCATTGATGGGTATCGGTCAAGTGTTTATAGAATTGAGCGTTGAGGAAAGAAAGACTAACGTTAGAGAACTATGAAGAGGCAAAAGCCATAAAAAAAAATTAAACAAAAAAAATTTATAAAAAAAGTGGTGAATCTCGCCTAGGGCGCCAAATGTGCTAGGTCCGCCCCTGTCACTGACAATATAACAGATCCATAGATATCCTATAACTTCCTTTACCCTACCTCTGTGACATCCAGTAGATGTGTGAGGATTAGTGTATCCATGAGCAGGGGTGCATTGGTGATTTCAAAGCTGGTTGCACTGTGTTTTATGTCGCCATGTGCATGCACGCTCCCACGCATGCGCATAAATGTTCCCTCGCGTGCGCACAGACTAAAGACAATACCTAATTGCCTCTAGGAATGGAATGTAACACATTTCATTCACAAGTTTTGTGTGAATGTATCTGAGGACGTATTTGAACAGACCTGACGACCTGAGCTATTGTTATGCAAAGTAGCCAGGTGGGTACTTGGCGAGTTGGCGCATCAGTCGAGTGCAGCGCATTCCTGTGTGCACACGCGTGCACATCCGTGCATGTGCGCACGCGTGCTTCTGCTCACAGAGCCGGTTGCTCGGCATGCAACCCCGTCCCATGACCAACGCACCCCTGTCCATGAGTCTCAGGATGATAGGAAATGTTTAAACATCCGCAAATCCTAACTACAGTGATCTAGAGCTGTAAAGTTCCTTACAAATCGTATAATATTACAATAGTTGTAAAGAAAGCAACAGAATCACCTGTACATTTTATATTGATTGCTGTTGCACTTTACTGTTACATTTGCACCCTGGTTTGATGATGACCTTGTGCTGTATATTGACAATACATTTGAATCTAATCTAATCTAGAAAAAAAAAAAGCCAGTTCTTAGTCGGCTGTCGATTGTTATTCCTATCCAAGACAGTATTGACATTTTAATACTGGGTATGGCAAAACACTATGGCATTACATCATCATGGCAGACATAAAGCACCTGACTAATGTAGACATCTGCATCTGCTTCTGAAAGTACTATTCAGTAGTAGGCTATTCAGTATCTTGCTGAGGACACAAATTGTATTGCAAACTCCACAGCCATAATATCAAATCATCATAAAAATGTATCTCACCAGACCTAGTAGCGGGGTTCGACTCACTTTCAACTGAATGAATTCAGGAAGTGGATAATTTTATTTCAGATTCAAACATACTGACAAACCGTTGGCAGGAAAAGGCCATACTTTCCAACCTACTGACAACCTAGTGTCCTTGAGCAAAACACTTAACCCCTAACTGCTCCCGATGAGCAGGTCGGCACCTTGCATGGTCGGTGTGTGAATGTGTAAGTGAATGGGTAAAATGTGAGGAACAAATTGTAAAGTGCTTTGGATAAAAGCTGCTATATAAATGCACCATTTACATTTTGAACTGATTTGAATTGAAAGTGAACTGGTTCCAACCCTGCCCCGTAGGTGAACTTCAATGGCAGAGAGCGTAACAACTGTACCTCGCAAGCCCTGTGCGAGGTAGAAGAACAACACTTCCCAATGACCCTCACCCAGCTCAAAAACCTCTCTATAACGTAAGTCAGAGGAACCCACCCTCTCTATGTGCCTATCTCTATCTATCTCTGGGTCCTGAGGAATCTTCTCTATGGCCCCTGGTATCTGGTGGGAATTAAGCCGCAATCATTTAACTTTGCGACATAGAAACTCACCGTTGTTTCAGATGAGTGTTTCTCAGTTGGGGATACCTGGACCCTTAGGGTTACAGCACTGCGAGAGCTACGAGAGACAACTTCTAAAAATACAAAAAACATAAAATTATGTTTTTATTAACAATTATGTGCCTCACTTGCAATATATTTTTTCTTAGTTTATATGTACATAACAAACTGGGAAAGTTTCATAGTGATATCTATTCAAATATTTCTTTGCCTATTAGGGGGTACAGTAATCGGTTGTGTTGTTTGTTACTAAACTGTTACTACTACTACATCATTATTATTATTATGTTATTATGGTATTCAGTTATCAGGCATGTGTTTAGGTTGTCTATTACTAATGGTTTGATTGGGTGTTGTGTTTGTAAATAGCGGTTTCAAATACAAATGTATGGCATTTCACAATACAGAACTTTGAAGGTGTTTTTCCAAAGGGTAGACATGTACCATTTCCCTAGCATCTACACACACCAAACGTTCCACCTTTATTCATATCTATATCCTGCTTCTTTGTGCCAAAGGGTTTGTTGATATGTCATACATAGCCTGATTTACAGACAATACAAAACTTTAAAGGCGTTTTTCTAAAAACGAGATTTTATGAGTTTGTATTACACATAAAACAAAAAATCTCAAATTATCTAGTACCTCCACACACCAAACTGGCCACGTTTCCTCCTATCCATATACCACAACTTTTTTTGATATATCACTCATCCAGATTTTTAGAACATTTTATAAAACAATTGATGCAAAAAATATATTTTTTTATGACTAGGGGGTCATAAAAGGACATAAATTCCTGTTCGGGTGGCATATAAAAGAATCCTCTAGCAAAAAGTTCGGTATTGGTAGTAACATGAAAAACCATGAGAAAATATCTATATATCATCACTTTTTTCTAAATTTTGTTTGGGGTAACATGCAAAAAGGGGCCATTTTGAATAGACCACGCCCCTTTATGGGTAATACAATTATGCGACCAAAACAATTTTAATCATTTTTATTAAATTTTTTTGACTATTCTAAACAATTAAGAATGTTTGCAAATTATTTCATCCTTTATTATTTTTTCCCCCTATCTAGGTGGGTGGTCTCCCCTTAAATCAACGCATTATATCAGTGTGGTCCCTAGAAATGAGTAGAGTAGCTCTGCCTGAAGCCTAGCAAGCTACATACCTGCCATGGCCAGGAGTCCTTTGCTAATGTAAAATAAGATGGCTCTTTATTTATCCCCTTGTCTGAACTGCAACGGATCACTGGACAGGTGGGATATTTATGTACAGTATACTCTATGAACATCTATGAACATCTGTGAACATCTGTGGCTGAACGTGTTCCTCATCTTTGCTAGCTCCATGTAGAGAGGATGGGAGGGGTTCTCCAGGATAGTGTCCAGCTTCTTCCTCGTCTTCCTCTCCGCAACCAGGGTTTGAATCCTTGTGTGTTACAGTGGTGCCTGTGACCTAGCTCTGGGTCTCTGTCGGGGCAGCAGAGTAGCTCTGCCTGAGGCTACCTAGTGAGCATGGTATCTCCCGTGGTCATGGGAGGGTCACTCACCTTTGACTGACCAGTAGATGTCTGGCTTCCCAAGCAGGTTTTTAATACAGCACTGCTTGTTTCACGGTCATTATATAGAATCACTGACTGTGGCATCCGCGGTATTTGTGGCATCCTCACTCAGTGTTAGACTTAGACCTTATCGCCGCCACAGGGACATTCCTTTTCACATCACTATACTCTGTTCAACGAGGCATTTAGTTTAAGACGGCTATGGCTGCAGGGATCAGGCTTTCCCCAACGCGAGCCCTTCTGTACCCCAGAGTGCTGCACCCAAGGCCAGATTAAGAATTCAGAGGCCTCTGGGCCAGACTCTTGTGGAGGCCCCCACACACACATACACGTGCACGCACGCACAGTGGCGTTTTTATATGTAAAACATTGGTGGGGCAGCCACCAACCAAGGCTACATACCAGGCAAACTACAGTCATTCAAATGGCAGTAATCCTGCTACTGATGCGTTTTTAACACAGCTATCCATCGAGAGAGAGAAAGTATAGTTGAGGAAAATTAATTATATCCCCTGTCTGCCAAAGTTCATGATGGCTTTGTTTGAAAAGGTTAAATGCAGGAAAACACAACCAGAAAATTGTCATTTTTGATAACTTTAATATTTCAACAACAAAGAAACAAAGAGAGAACAGTTCTGCAACAGTGCAGTTTGTGACTTGGTGGCTATAATAAAAATTAAAATCACTCTAAACAAAATGTCACTTTAAAAGAGAAATAGAATATTTAGAAACACTTTAAAAGAAGGAGGTACTGTATAGTATAGATACAGTAAGAGTTAACACTGTAAACTGTATCATTGTTAAAGTAGCGATTTTCGCCTCCAATGGTCCTATCGCTGGCAGCGGCTGGGTAGTTGGATCTGTGGTTTTGGAAAACTGCTGCACCTGAATGAATGAATGAAAACTTTATTTAACAGATTGCAGAATGGGTACAATACAGTACTGCTCAAATCAATACACACAATTGTTAAGGGGATGCAGACCAGAGAAAGACGTTTGTCTTGTTTACATCAGGGTCCACCATTTTCAATTCATAGTTGATTGATTGAATTGATTGAATACTTTATTTTGACACAATCGTAGGACAAACATTTGAAAGACAAACAATAACAGTGTCAACATGCTGGTCAAAAATGGATAAAACACAATAAAGCCAAGGCTTGTTTCCATTGTGGTCCATACATGGAACATAAAAGGCACAAAAACACAAATTGACATGTAGACAGGACACATCCTAAAAATGTGTACAATAACACCTAACCTGACAACTCATACAGTCAACTAATGTTAAAAGAAAATCCGCAAACCCTTAAAAGCAACTCATGATAAAGAGAAATAAAAGCAAGTTATGATAAAAGAGATAAAAACCATATTAAGACCAATTTGAGTTGCTGTTGAGCCATGTTTTTAGGGCGGATTTAAATTTATGACTGATAATAATAATAATAATGGATTGGATTTATATAGCGCTCTTCGTGACACCCCAGAGACCCCAGAGCGCTTACAGAGTCCATTATTCGTTCATACACAGTCATACCGGTGGTGGTAAGCTACAATTGCAGCCAGAGCTGCCTTGAGGCAGACTCACGGAAGCGTGGCGAATAATCAACGCCTACGGCCCCTCCGACCACCACCAACATTCATTCACATGCATACACATTCATACGAGGCAAGTAGGTTAAGTGTCTTGCCCAAGGACACAACGGCAGTGGGATGGACATGGGCTTGAGCGGGATTCGAACCACCAACCCTTCGATCATTGGACGACCCGCTCTACCCCTGAGCCACGCCGCCCTACTGACACACAACATATATTATGACATCATCATGACATTTATGGCATAGGGACATACATGACATACAGGTATATAGTACTGTTACATTTGTGACATATTATTATAACAAGATATGCTGCACGCACCTCTCTCAATAAGCACAGATTTGATCCTATCGCTGCTCGTGTCTTCCCATAAAGCTGGATCCGTAACATTGTTCAACCAATCCTGGTTTTCATGTTCAAGCACCACCGGCGGCGGGCTGTCATCATCGCAGTCTGCCTCATTCGTGTTGGTGTTGGGGCTGGGCTGTGGAGATGCGGCGGGCGTATACGAACAGGTGGCAGCCACTGGTGGGCCGGCTGAACTAGAGGCTGCCGCTGCCTCTTCTCTGTCTAAAGTTGAGATAGTCGGTATGCTTTGCCGAAGTAACGCGCTCTTTCTGTCCCTTTCCTGTTTAGATTTGAACTTAGCAGCTCCGCTTTCCCACCGTTTAACTTTTTTATCCATGTTTTTTGAGTCTCTAATGATACAGTACTACTCGAGTCTTAGCCTACTTGATCAACTTGCAAGTGCAATTCTCGCGGTCAGTGGTCACCTGACCTGACCTGACAGTGACCCCTGGACCTGGACGTCAGTGTCACGTCGACTCAACGTCTCTCACCCCCTCATTATCAAACAATCAATCATATTTTAATTTGCAATACAAACATTTTAATAAAAATAGATAGAGATGAGATGATACTAGTAGTCACTATAGATGCTGTGAAAGTAAACGCTGGATCTGATTATATATATTTTTTTTTCGTATTTATTTTATTTTTTTTACTAGTGTGTAGTGGAGGCCCCTAGTCACTAGGGGGAGCTCGAGGATATCCGCTATCAGCACCGGCGGGTCTCTGCTGTCTGCATAGGTGGCGCGTGAACCGGACATTAGGGTAGGCTATATACCGCGGAGCGCGCAAAATGTTTCCTTTTTTGTCAATACACAGTGCAAATTAAGTGTTCAAATGAAGGCATCCAATAATAGATTAACCATTGTCTTACCTTAATGCAGCAAAATGCGACGTTTCGTCTTTCTTGGCATCAATGATCTTTTCTGCTTTAACTTTGTCTGTGAGATCACTTTCAATGTGAAGCAGACTGGCGCATTGTTGTTCTTTTGGATGTGATGTGCCTCATTGTTGAGAAAGACCATTCACGACTTGAATCACAAGTTGCAGTGCTGACAGCAATGAAGGGAACGTCTTTCGTAATTTAGATCTCATCATGCTTTGAAAACAATGTACATACAGTAGCTCTAAAAAGTTTCCACGATTTGATGAACTCTGACTCTCATCATGTCCTCTCAGAGCAAGCCATTGTTTGCCAAGATAAAGCAACATACAGCCGCCCTCAGGTGATCCGTAGTTATGCCCAGGGGCAGCCCGGTGCAGCTTCTGTATTACTTTGTTTATATTCCTTGGAAAAATACCGTATATCCATTTTGCTTTGTGAAATTTGACTCAAAATAGTGCGCTGGTGTTTCGCTACAAAGCGATTGGCGGGCGGAGATTCAGAACGCAGATGTTTGCTTTCCTGCCGGATCAGGATGATCATTATGCATGATGTGATTGGCTACATTATTTAACCTGACACGTGATTGGTTACTGCCTGTACCTGGAATGTTAAACGCTGCCACTAGCCGACTGACACCTTCGTCGTTGACACCTCGGCCAGCCGGCTGCAGCACAAGACACACACAATAGCCAGCAGCCTGCGCACATATTATATACATTTCAAGATTCCCAGCATAACGATTTGGGTAAGGCATAGCCCCCCCTAGCCTTATATATACCCGCCGCCTATGGCTGTCTGTCATGATCCCAATCTGCCTCATTCGTGTCGGAGCTTGGATGTGGAGATGCGGGTTGACAGCAGACTCTACGTCTAGTCTTCTTCTTCTTCTTCTTGTATATTTCCGGCGGACTACGCGTCTAGGCGTATTGCCGCCCTCCACAGGACAGAGGGAGCACTATAGATTTCCAGCCCTCCCTATACGTCTAGGCCAGGGGTCAGCAACCTTTACTATCAAAAGAGCCACTTTTCCCCCGTCCCACAAAATAAAATGCTCAGGGACCTATTTACCCTTAAAATGAAGATAACACAGTGTATAACATTTTATATATCCCCAAGCATACCCCACATTTAGCATAAAACACCTGACAATTGCATACCCAAAGTAATTTGCGATTTATTATACTTTATACTTATTGCATTAATGGAATTATAAAGCAACAAAAAAAAAGTTTTGACTTTTTATTGCTGTTTTTACCTGTTATAACAAAGGAAAACCTCAAACTCTTATGAAGAGGAGAAAAAAGACTGGCTGTGTAGATAGAGCTGCCGCGGTATTGATGTTTTCCTTACCGCACAAATTTGCAAAATATTTCCTACCGCCGCGGTTATTACCGCACGCACAAAAAAAAAAAAAAAAAAGTTTGAATGCATTTTTTTTTTTAGTAGTAGTCTACTCTTTATAGCATATAGCCTGCCTCTAGTCTAAATGTCTATCTTTAGAGGATGACTTTGCAGCATGAATATTGTTTGGGATTCGTCAAGCACGCATTAGTTATTGAAAGTGAAACACGGATTAGAAGTTTCCCCTCTGGTCGTGCGCAGTTCACTCGGTGTCGCGGGCAGGGGTGGTTACCCCTAACCCCCCCGACCCTTTCTTCTTATTATTACTATAAAGTTACTACTTTATAATAAAGGCATTCGTTTTGTGGCATTAACATTATATAGTTATACGTTCAATAACATCAGCGTATTTACCGGACCATAGCAAGGCAAGCAATACTCTATTCATATCTCAGTTCCTTTCTTTGCTCAGAGCGTGCTGAGTTGTCCCATTCTGCGGTCTGTTAATAAAGTTTTCAATCAGACAAGTGTATAGAACGAAGGGCTTTTATTATAACATTCGTTGCAGACAGTAAAATCATTATGTCTCGTTTAGTACTCCTGAGGAGCGATGGTAGTCCACTCCGGCGGAGAGTTAAAGCTAACGTTATTAGCCGTGTTGTGATGAGCTGACATTCAGGACGTAAAAAACTAATACACGCTTGCCGATTGGTGGTAACACACTGCATGACGCTACAACGTGTGACGCGTCTCTCTTCTGACCAATCAGTGGTCTGCAATGTTTCACGTGACTTTTCTGGTACCCAATAGGGTCGCTTGGAACCTCGATAGAGGAGTAGGGTATATCTGCAGAGCCGCAAGCCCAACGAGATGAGGGTAATTTATTATTATTATTATAAAAAACAGCAGTGACGCGGTATTCTGCCTACTCTGCGGTGGCCGTGATGTAACAGCGATACCGCGGTAATGCGGTAATCGCGGCAGCTCTATGTGTAGACCTATTTTTAAATAAAACACAGAAGAGGAGTCAAAATACTGGTGTCTGTAGACCGACTTTGAAATAAAACCCTGAACTATTCAGGTATATTTGAGTCCTTCCCTTATTTGTGGAACATTTATAAAATAAAAATTATATTTTTTCATTTCAGTGTCACATTATGACATCGATCTCCAAAATTAAAAAAATGTAAAAATTAAAAAGAAAAAAAAAAAAGAAAAAAAAAATGTTGGAGGCCCCTCGTCACTAGAGCCCAAACGGCCCGGTCGTTAATACGGCCCTGGCTGCACCTCAGTATTCTCTACCCCAGTGTTCTGCACCTCAGTGTTCTCTACCCCAGTGTTCTTCACCTCAGTGTTCTGCACCTCAGTGTTCTGTACCCCAGTGTTCTCTACCCCAGTGTTCTTCACCTCAGTGTTCTGCACCTCAGTGTTCTGTACCCCAGTGTTCTGTACCTCAGTATTCTCTACCCCAGTGTTCTTCACCTCAGTGTTCTCTACCCCAGTGTTCTTCACCTCAGTGTTCTGCACCTCAGTGTTCTGTACCCCAGAGTGCTGCACCTCAGTATTTTCTACCCCAGTGTTCTGCACCTCAGTGTTCTGCACCTCAGTGTTCTCTACCCCAGTGTTCTGCACCTCAGTGTTCTTCACCTCAGTGTTCTGTACCCCAGTGTTCTGTACCCCAGAGTGCTGCACCTCAGTATTTTCTACCCCAGTGTTCTGCACCTCAGTGTTCTTCACCTCAGTGTTCTGTACCCCAGTGTTCTGTACCCCAGAGTGCTGCACCTCAGTATTTTCTACCCCAGTGTTCTGCACCTCAGTGTTCTTCACCTCAGTGTTCTGTACCCCAGTGTTCTGTACCCCAGAGTGCTGCACCTCAGTATTCTCTACCCCAGTGTTCTGTACCCCAGAGTTCTGCAGGAATATTAAGAGGTTAAATCAAGAAATGAGAAATAGGGATAGATTGGGGTAAATATAGAGGGGAGCGGGAGCTGACATCCACCACGGCACCCATGTAACATCGTCCATGCAACCATATAACGCAAAGCATCATGCACTGACATTGTTATATCAACATGGGGTGCAATATTTTTTTTTTTAAATAATTTCCTAATAACTCTTTCCTAATGTATTACTAATTATGTATTCCATTAATAATGTGTTCTGTGCCCTTTATTTTAGGGACAGTGGCTGTTGCTTCACGACAAACCTCAATGGAAAGAAAGACTATGCAATTGATATGCTGCTTAACTTCGGAACACGATCTGACACACACACCTTCAACCAGCCTCCGATCACAGCGAACATGGATACCTTACGGTACAAATCTCTTTATTTGAACGCTTTCACTACCACACTACCAAAGGGTTAACCCTTTCACTGGGACAATACATACGGTTAACCCTTTCACTACCACACTACAAAGGGTTAACCCTTTCACTACCACGCTACAGACGGTTAACCCTTTCACTACCAACTACAAATGGTTAACCCTTTCACTACCACACTACAAAGGGTTAACCCTTTCACTACCACACTACAAAGGGTTAACCCTTTCACTACCACACTACACAGGGTTAACCCTTTCACTACCACACTAGAGATGGTTAACCCTTTCACTACCAACTACAAAGGGTTAACCCTTTCACTACCACACTACAAATGGTTAACCCTTTCACTACCACACTACAAAGGGTTAACACATTCACTACCACACTACACAGGGTTAACCCTTTCACTACCACACTAGAGACGGTTAACCCTTTCACTACCAACTACAAAGGGTTAACCCTTTCACTACCACACTACAAAGGGTTAACCCTTTCAATACCACACTACAAAGGGTTAACCCTTTCACTACCACATTACAAAGGGTTAACACATTCACTACCACACTACAAAGGGTTAACCCTTTCACTACCACACTACAAAGGGTTAACACATTCACTACCACACTACACAGGGTTAACCCTTTCACTACCACACTAAAATGGGTTAACCCTTTCACTACCACACTACAAAGGGTTAACATATTCACTACCACACTACACAGGGTTAACCCTTTCACTACCACACTACAGACGGTTAACCCTTTCACAACCAAGTACAAAGGGTTAACCCTTTCACTACCACACTACAAAGGGTTAACCCTTTCAATAACACACTACAAAGGGTTAACCCTTTCACTACCACACTACAAATGGTTAACCCTTTCACTACCACACTACAAAGGGTTAACACATTCACTACCACACTACACAGGGTTAACCCTTTCACTACCACACTAGAGACGGTTAACCCTTTCACTACCAACTACAAAGGGTTAACCCTTTCACTACCACACTACAAAGGGTTAACCCTTTCAATACCACACTACAAAGGGTTAACCCTTTCACTACCACATTACAAAGGGTTAACACATTCACTACCACACTACAAAGGGTTAACCCTTTCACTACCACACTACAAAGGGTTAACACATTCACTACCACACTACACAGGGTTAACCCTTTCACTACCACACTAAAATGGGTTAACCCTTTCACTACCACACTACAAAGGGTTAACATATTCACTACCACACTACACAGGGTTAACCCTTTCACTACCACACTACAGACGGTTAACCCTTTCACAACCAAGTACAAAGGGTTAACCCTTTCACTACCACACTACAAAGGGTTAACCCTTTCAATAACACACTACAAAGGGTTAACCCTTTCACTACCACACTACAAAGGGTTAACACATTCACTACCACACTACAAAGGGTTAACCCTTTCACTACCACACTACAAAGGGTTAACACATTCACTACCACACTACACAGGGTTAACCCGTTCACTACCACACTACAATGGGTTAACCCTTTCACTACCACACTACAGAGGTTAACACTTGCACTACCACACTACAAAGGATGAACCCTTTAACTACCACACTACAGACGGTTAACCCTTTCACTACCACACTACAAAGGGTTAACCCTTTCACTACCACACTACAGACGGTTAACCCTTTCACTACCACACTACAAAGGGTTAATCGTCCGTAGTGTGGTAGTGAAAGGTTAACCTTCTGTTAAGAAATGGTTAAGAAAGAAATATGTTGGAGGTGGAAAAAAACCAACAACACTGTAACTAACCAATAGTATTGTCTCTATTTGCTATTTGTAAGCCAGCACCTTGTGTGTTCTTGATCTGTACTGTAGGTCGCCTCAGAACTGTTTTTCAACTCTTCCTCTTTTGGCCTATGATCCGGACGGTGATCATGTGAGATGTCGTACTGAACCCTCTGCTAATACTTATAGTACTCCTACCCTACTCAACACTACTCTGGACGAGGTAATGCCTTTAGATATTAAAGAGACCATATTAGATTAGATTAGATTAGATTCAAATGTATTGTCATTATACAGCACAAGTACAGTACAACGAAAATACGTTTGGATGTAGCTAAATGTAGCAAGTGCAACAGCAATATACAATGTACAGGTGATTAAACTGGGTAAAAAAATATACAAGTTAGTACAACTGAGTGTAGTGCTAATCAGATGTATGTACAGAGTTGTAGTATTAATATGTACAGTGATACAGGTGTAAAGATGGTATGGTATACTGGCCAGCAGTGTAACTAGTAAGAGTGTACAGATATAGATATAGTAAAGGACTATTTGCAGGTAAGTACAGACAGGTGTGGATAGGTATATATGTAGTGAGAATAAATATATATATATGGTATATATATAGTATATACAGTATATATGGTATATTTAAGCATTACATCACGCGCAGGAGTGGTTTGTGAACAATAAACCATGCCTAGGGGTGGTCGTTAGACCCCCCTAGGCATGGTTTATTGTTCACAAATCACGACTGCAAGTGGTGTAATGCTTTTATACAACTGCCACATTCATCCAACCTTATTGCTATACAATAAACACACATTAATCGAAGATTTATTGAAAAAACCATCCACCAGAAAAAGTAGTTCCCACAACTACAAAAAAGACAAGTTGCCTCCATGTGGAAGCAGCTTGACGTGCATCCAACCAACTAACACATCCAACTGTGTATTATTGGAATGATTGAGAGAAGTTGCCTCCATGTGGAAGCAGCTTGAAGTGCATCCAACCAACTAACACATCCAACTGTGTGTTATTGGCAAACTAACACATCCAACTGCCTTTCAACTAAGGCATCCAACCAACTAACACATCCAACTGCCTTTCAACTAAGACATCGAACCAACTAACACATCCAACTGCCTTTCAACTAAGACATCCAACCAACTAACACATCCAACTTTTCTTTAGTTTTTAATTATGAAGTTAGTGGTTATTGGAATGATTGATTGATTGAAAATTGTATTACCAGATGCAGAATGGGTACAATACAGTACGGCTCAATACACACAATTGTTAAGGGGATGCAGACCTACTTTCTATAGAACTTCATTCTTAGATGCTTCTATAGAAAGTAGGTAAAACAAATTAAAAAGTTTTCTTTGCCCTATAAGAAAAAAAAAGTTTTCTTCGCCCTATTTTTTTTTTTTTTTTTTTTAGCCTAAACTTAACCAGTTGGAAACCAGGCGTACAGTAATAAAATTAGCAATCAACCAATCAATCAATTCAATAGACCATGCTCACTTAAAACAGCGCTGCTTCTCTCTCAGTCTGACTCCCCCGCTGTTGCAGACAGGAGTGTGTGTGTGTGTGTGTGTGTGTGTGTGTGTGTGTGTGTGTGTGTGTGTGTGTGTGTGTGTGTGTGTGTGTGTGTGTGTGTGTTGTGGGTACGCCAGCGTCGGACAGTGTGAGAGTGAATGCTGCAGTCAGTGGGAAGGAAGTAGAAATTTAAAATAAAATTGCAAATAATCAATCAATCAATCCGCGATTTTTCTTTTGTTCAGAATGACTCATGACCCATCAATTACATCATCCAACATTGTTTAAAGGACTAAGACATTCGCCTTGACAGAATCGCTTCATATTTAGTCGTTATGATGCTATCAACATATCCATATGTTAAAGATTATTGTCCGCCATCTTGTTTTCTCCCGGAGTGAGCCGGCGGAGTGATATGTGATTCGGTTGTGGGCGGGTCCTGGGCCCAGGACCGTGGATTGTTCCCAATAAATATGTGTAAATGGACTGTTTCAGCCAATCAGAATAGAGAAATTTGCATGCCGTTGTATAAACAGCATTATACAACGGCATGCAAATTTCTCGATTCTGATTGGCTGAAACAGTCCATTTACACGTATGTATCCTTCACAATCCACGCTCCTGGTCCCAGGACCCGCCCACAACTGAATCACATCACTCCGCCGGATCACTCCGTCGGAAAAAACAAGATGGCGGACAATAATCTTTAACAAATGGATATGTTGATAGCGTCATAACGACTAAATATAAAGCGATTCTGTCAAGGGGAATGTGTTAGCCCTTTAAACAATGTTGGATGATGTAATTGATGGGTCTTGAGTCAATCTAGAACAAAAGAAAAATCGCGGATTGTTTGATTGATTAATTGATAGATTTAAATTTCTACTTCCTCCCCACTGACTGCACTGCAGCGTTCACTCTCACTGTCCGACGCTGGCGTACCCACAAACACACACACACACATACACACACACACACACACACACACATACACACACACACACACACACACACACACACACACTGTGACACACACACACACACACACGCACACACACACACACACACACACACACACACACACACACACACACACACACACACACACTCCTGTCTGCAACAGCGGGGGAGTCAGACTGAGAGAGAAGCAGCGCTGTTTTAAGTGAGCATGGTCTATTGAATTGATTGATTGGTTGATTGCTAATTTTATTACTGTACCCCTGGTTTCCAACTGGTTAAGTTTAGGCTAAAAGAAATAAATAAAAAAATAGGGCGAAGAAAACGTTTTTTTCCTATAGGGCAAAGAAAACGTTTTAATTTGTTTTACCTACTTTATATTCTGCATCTGGTAATAAAATTTTCAATCAATCATTCCAATAATACACAGTTGGATGTGTTAGTTGGTTGGATGCACTTCAAGCTGCTTCCACATGAGGCAACTTCTCTCAATCATTCCAATAATACACAGTTGGATGTGTTAGTTTGGTTGGATGCACTTCAAGCTGCTTCCACATGGAGTTGTGGGAACTACTTTTTCTGGCGGATGGTTTTTTCAATAAATCTTCGATTAATGTGTGTTTATTGTATAGAAATAAGGTTGGATGAATCTGGCAGTTGTATAAAAGCTTTACACCACGTGCAGTCGTGATTTGTGACCAATAAACCATGCCTAGGGGGGTCTAACGACCCTCGGCTGCGCCTCGGGCCTAACAACCACCCCTAGGCATGGTTTATTGGTCACAAACCACTCCTGCGTGTGATGTAATGCTTAATTATTGTACATGCTGTCATACAGGGCTATGGGTTATATGCAGGTGTACAAGTAGGCATATAGAGGGGTTATATTATGACACATTTACATGACTTCCTTGAATCCATGGAACAGTTTAATTTTAATTTTTTTTATCTAATCATTTCAATTATTTATTTTCGAGCATCACTTTATTCCCTTGTATTGAACATGCCTTTTTCTGGTGGGCGTAGCAACAAACACAATTTCTTATTAATTATTCCCGTCCCTGTCTTTTTTTTTTTCTTCACAGTTTCTTTATTTTCCCTTTTCAACATGAAACAAGACAATACAATAACAATACTAATAAACAAGACATCACAGGACAATAACAGTAATAATAATAATAATAATAATAATAACGACAATGACAAGACCATCAGTTAAATCAGAATAATGAAAAATAAAATAGTCATGTATAAATTAAATATATAAATTAATAAGAATATATATATATATACATATACATACACACATACATATATATACATATATACATGCATATACCCACATGTATGTACCATAAGGCGAGATTACTTGAGCACCAGTCATCTCCAGTATCGACAACCAAGGTCCCTACCCCGTGAGGACCCCAAATCCGGCGCCCCAGCGAGCCAGAGCATCATGCCTCTTTAACACTCCGACTCACCAAGACCTCGAATCAGAGGCCCCCACCAGTCCGAGACCGCGTCTTGTTTGCTTTTCTCATATTTTTATATTCAGAGTTAATGATATTGTTTACACTGTTCATTTTTTCTCATACGTATTTTTAAATAAACATTCCCGTCCCTGTCTGGGCTGTACATTAAGTACGCAGTGTTCCTGACTCCGAAGAACAGTGCTTACTGATTCATCCAAGCTAATCCATTGCTTGTGTTCCCATTGTGACATCATCGAGGGGAAGCAATTCTGAACAGCTTGTTTAGGCTTGTTAATTGCCAAACGGCACCAAGCATCTGTCATTTTTTTCTGAGACTATTTCGCATAACATGTCCCCATTCAATTATTAGATCACAACCAGTCAGACACAATAAATACATATACTTTTCAATTTGACATAGAGGTCTAGATGAGACAATCTACTAGAATAAACAGTGAATCATTGTTACAGAGTTGCTTATCTTCATTTAATACTTCATTACGTGCTTTATTCATTCTATTAGAATACGTGCACGCTGCATGCCGATGGCCTTCTGCCTATTGGTGTCCATGTATTTGAACTGCTGTTGGAGGACTTCCCCACGGAAGACGTCACCCTGACCTTTGCAGATGGGTCGTCCTCAGTCTTAGAGGCCTACAACGTGTCCACTGGTAACAACACATCCCCTTTCGGCCGCGTTTCAACGAAGTTCACCCTGGAGAGTAAGAGACACAAACAACCGTTACTATACAGACGTTTCTATACAAAGTGCCAACGAGTATTGTAATCATTTGGGTCTGTGTGTGTCTGTGACCATGATGTGTGTGAGATAGAGAGAGGGGGGGGGGTGTGAGTCCTCAGCCCTTGTGTGGGTGAATGTAACAAGTTCCTAAGGTTTTCTTTCCCCTATTATTTCATGCACACTTTATTCATTGTTTTAAATTATTATTTTCTTTTAAGTTATTTTGTGTTCTGTTTTGAATTTGATGCAAATTTGCAATACATGAGGGTCATCCTTTTGTGTTAAATGGCTGCATAAAGCAAGCATTTGTTGACTCTCATGTTGATAAGAGAGTATTAAAACTTGAAAAAGATCCGTTTAAGGATTTAAGATTTAGAAAAGAAAAAGAAAATGCGATTAATTTGCGATTAATCGCGAGTTAACTATGGACCATCATGCGATTAATCAGATTCAATATTTTAATCGATTGACAGCACTAGTTTTTAAATATAGTGTGGCCGCAGGATTAATACCGTTAACATTAGTTCGGCCAGAGAAACAAATATACTAATTAAAATGATTGGACCTGCGAGATTTGTACTTTGTAGGTCTGCATTTTAAATGTAAGGAGTAAAAAGTATGTTTTCTTCCTCTGAAATGTAATTGTGAGTAAAAGTACAAGTCTACAAACCTAATAATACTCAAGTAAAGTACAAAGTACAAATCCCCCAAAACAGTACTTAAGTATTATAACGAAGTACAATTACTCAAGTACTTTACACCCCTGCTGAAATCCAGTCCACACATCAGACAAGAACTGTAAACAAAGTGCACTACTGTACCATGTTGTCATCTATGAGGTCGTTGTTTGATGACATAACAGATTCCACCTCCGTTTAATTCAGAACGACACGATTATCTTGGAACAATTCTGTCTTCCTGAAGAACTGAGGGGCGACAGTGGCTCAGGAGTTAGAGCGGTCGTCTGGTAACCGGAAGGTTCCTGGTTCGATTCCCGCTCTCCTCCTGGACAGCGTGTCGAAGTGTCCTTGAGCAAGACACTTAACCCCTAACTGCTCCCGATCAGCAGGTTAGGCACCTTGCATGGTTACCTCCGCCTACGTGGGAGACTCCGCCTTGAGCCATCTAGTGTTTATATACAGTATCTATGGTTCCCAGTAGTAACCTGTCTGTGTGTTTCAGTCCTTCCTCCAGTTCCAAGCTGTGCGCTCGGTCATGTGACGCCCCAGTTCCTGTCTCGGACGCCCTCCCATGGGGAGCTACAGCACGCTGTCGTGGGCCAAGCGTTCCACCTTCTGATTGAAGCCCAGGCTGCCCACGCTAGGTACTTGATTGATTGATTATTTTTTTATTTGTCATTTTCCTAAAATGCATCTTGTACCACATTTACATTTTACATTTAATAATTTAGTTGACGCTTTTAACCAAAGCGACTTACAAGTTTTGTACAACAGGTCAGCAGGAAGGGTACAACTCTTTCAACTGAGTAACAATGTTCGTCAAACAGTGCTGAAACTTGGGTGCTGCAGACAGTGTTGAGTGCATAGTAGAGACATATTAGCATAGTAGGTAGTAATATCGGTGAGGAAGATTATTTAGGGGTAAAGTGCATGATCGTTGTTTTTTTCTTCATTTCAGATATTGATTGAAGAAGTGTGTTTTTAGTCGACGGCAGAAAATTGGGTTTTGTTCATGAGGTTCATGGTTCATGAAAACAAGGAATGCGATTGTAGAATGTTATCTTGCAATCCAAATAATCTGAATTGTTACTTTGGTCATGTTTCTTCCTTCCCGGTCTTTCTGTTTTCTTGAAGTATAAATAACTTCCAGGTCAGCGGTCCCAGCAACATGACCAAAGTGTTCGTGGACAAGGAACTTGGAAAAGCTGAAGTCACATTGATCTATTACCCACCAGCCAGAGACCTGCACCGCCACACCCCCATCTGCTTCACAGCAGAGACCAATCAGAGGTGTGTGTGTGTGTCCATGTGTGTGTGTGTCCATGTGTGTGTGTCCATGTGTGTGTGTCCATGTGTGTGTCCATGTGTGTGTGTCCATGTGTGTGTGTCCATGTGTGTATGTGTCCATGTGTGTGTCCATGTGTGTGTGTCTGTGTGTGTGTATGTGTCCACATGTGTGTATGTGTTCATGTGTCCATGTGTGTGTCCATGTGTGTATGTGTCCATGTGTGTGTGTGTGTGTGTGTGTGTGTGTGTGTGTGTGTGTGTGTGTGTATGTGTCCATGTGTGTATGTGTCTGTGTGTGTCCATGTGTGTGTCCATGTGTGTGTTCATGTGTGTGTGTGTATGTGTCCATGTATGTATGTGTCTGTGTGTGTCCATGTGTGTGTGTGTCCATGTGTGTATGTGTCTGTGTGTGTCCATGTGTGTGTGTGTCCATGTGTGTATGTGTGTCCATGTGTGTGTCCATGTGTGTGTGTGTCCATGTGTGTGTGTGTGTCCATGTGTGTATGTGTCCATGTGTGTGTCCATGTGTGTATGTGTGTGTGCATGTGTGTGTCCATGTGTGTATGTGTCCATGTGTGTGTCTATGTGTGTGTCCATGTGTGTATGTGTCTGTGTGTGTTCATGTGTGCGTGTGTCCATGCGTGTATGTGTCCACGTGTGTGTGTGTCTGTGTGTGTCCACGTGTGTGTCCATGTGTGTGTGTGTCCATGTGTGTCCATGTGTGTATGTGTCTATGTGTGTGTGTCCATGTGTGTGTGTCTGTGTGTGTGTGTCTGTGTGTGTGTGTCCATGTGTGTGTGTGTCCATGTGTGTATGTGTCTGTGTGTGTGTTTGTCCATGTCTGTGTGTGTCCATGTGTGTGTGTTCATGTATGTGTCTGTGTGTGTGTCCATATGTGTGTCCATGTGTGTATGTGTCTGTGTGTGTGTCCATGTGTGTATGTGTCTGTGTGTGTGTCCATGTGTGTATGTGTCTGTGTGTGTCCATGTGTGTACAGTATGTGTCTCTGTGTGTGTGTCCATGTGTGTATGTGTCTGTGTGTGTCCATGAGTGTATGTGTGTGTACGTGTCCATGTGTGTGTCCATGTGTGTACAGTATGTGTCTGTGTCCATGTGTGTACGTGTCTGTGTGTGTCCATGTGTGTAGTGTACAGTATGTGTCTGTGTGTGTGTCCATGTGTGTATGTGTCTGTGTGTGTGTCCATGTGTGTATGTGTCCATGTGTGTATGTGTCTATGTGTGTGTGTCCATGTATGTATGTGTCCATGTGTGTCCATGTGTGTATGTGTGTGTGTCCATGTGTGTCCATGTGTGCATGTGTGTATGTGTCCGTGTGTGTCCATGTGTGTAGTGTACAGTATGTGTCTGTGTATGTGTCCGTGTGTGCCTGCATCTGTGTGTGTGTCCATGTGTGCATGTGTCCATGTGTGTATGTGTTTATGTGTGTGTGTCCATGTATGTATGTGTCCATGTGTGTCCATGTGTGTATGTGTGTGTGTCCATGTGTGTATGTGTGTGTGTCCATGAGTGTGTCCATGTGTGCATGTGTGCATGTGTCCGTGTGTGCCTGCATCTGTGTGTGTGTCCATGTGTGCATGTCTGTATGAGTCTGTGTGTGTGTCTGTGTGTGTTTGTGTGTGGAGGGTTTGCTCCATTAATCATAGTCTTGACATGGGAGTAATGTACTGTAGTGCTACATTTTCAGTGCTGGCACATGGAGCATGTTAGCCGCAGGAGCAGTAATGGCTGCATTTATATAGTTGTGTCCACATAGTATATGTTGTGTGTTTTCATCTCATGACGCCCTATTCCTTCTGTTCCATTCAGCCAATCAGAGATGAGATGCATCCTCGTAGCGGTGACCAATGCGGCTCCACTTAAAGGTTAGACAAAATCACTGATCATCTTTATGTAACTTTATACTATGATAATCTGCTATTGACGACCTATGGGAATCATACTTCAGATTGTCATTTGGGATGTTAAAAGCACAGTCACGTTAAAGGGAGGGGGTTTCCTTTTGGGCAAATTATTTCATTTATAATTAATGTCTATAATCATAATTCACGAAACAAGCTCTTTCAAACCTGTACTTAAAACCATATTCATTTTAAAACCTCCAATTTCCAATTGCCGTTTAACAACACAAAACACGGTAATACCACATTCATTGCAACGCCTCCGGTTTATCATGATCATCATACTTTCCTAGAAGTCTTTTTCGCGACTGTTGTTACTCGACCACGGATCAATAAAAGTCAGCAGGGTTTCCATTTTTTTATCCTCTTTTTCTCTGCCTGATTTTCTATTTTTCTCCCCATCCCAATTTAGTCGTTATGCCAATTCCCCCCCTCCCCTACCTGGTTGTTGTGCGCATGTTCCTCCTACTGGTCGGTACAAGGGAACCCTGAAGTCTACCACATGCTTCCTCCGACACATGTCTCTTATCACCTGGCAGCGAGGACTCTCATTGGTGAAGCGTAACGCGTGGGAGGTCACGCTGCCTTCACCACTTCCTGCCTTTCGCTGAGCAGGCGCCCAGACCTGACCTGTAGGCGTCGCTGTCCACAACGCCAGATTACCACCCTCGACTTCCCTCCCGCTAACTCAGCCAAGCGAGTTAGTATGACGATCGGCCCAAGCCGCAGGCAATGCTGACTCCGAGCAGGGTTTCCATTCTGTAAATCACAGCAAACAAGAGTTGCAATCTGATTGAGCCGTTAAGCACGTTTTCTCTAGTCGATATTCAGTGTGATTGGTCCACTCTGTCCAGGTAAGGTCATTGTGACGTGCTCAGCCAGCCGCATGAGTGTGCTCCTGGAGAAAGCGTCCATGCCGGGCCTCGACAAGAGATTTCTTCAGCTGTCAGACCCATCCTGTTCGCTAGAGTCAAACGACACACACATCTACGGGGTCATGTCACTCAGCACCTGCGGCACGACACTGGAGGTACTGTGTATGTTATGATGATGATGTAATTATGATTGTGAAGTGGCGGGGGCACTCCCGTCACTACCACACTACAGAAGGTTAACCTTTCACTACCACACTATAGACGGTTAACCTTTACCACACTACAGAAGGTTAACCCTTTCACTACCACACTAAAGAAGGTTAATCTTTCACTACCACACTACAGATGGTTAACCCTTTCACTACCACACTACCGAAGGTTAACCTTTCACTACCACACTACAGATGGTTAACCTTTCACTACCACACTACAGATGGTTAACCTTTCACTACCACACTACAGATGGTTAACCATTTCACTACCACATTACAGACTGTTAACCCTTTCACTACCACACTACAGAAGGTTAACCTTTCACTACCACACTACAGGATGTTAACCCTTTCACTGTTCTGAATTATTGCCCTTGGTGAATGAACTTTGAATAATAAAATAACAGAGCCAGGAATACTGCTTACCTAATGTTTGTAAAATGTTTTTAGACTTGGGTGTGGGGTAGCAAGGCAAAGAAGGAAAGACCTCTTTTCACTAGGGATGTTCGATATTGGCTTTTTTACCGATATCCGATATACCGATATTGTCCAACTCTTAATTTCCGATACCCCCCCAAAAACACAACATTATGCATACTTTTCACAATAAATAAAATAAGAATTTGTTCTTACTTGCTTGCCTGGGTAAATAAAGGTTAAATAAATGTAAAAATAAAAAAAAATAATAATAATTGATTTTTTTTAAACCAATACCGATAATTTCAGATATTCCATTTTAATGCCAATATCGGTAGGCTGATAATATCGGACATCCCTACTTTTCACTGAATTGTTCCCTGCCGCCTCTCTCCCCTCGTTCCGTGTAGGACCGCGGTGACTTCATCGTCTTCAAGAACGAGATCCACTCCTCCGAGCTGGGCCACTCCGTCATCACCCGCACGTCCAGGGTCAGCATCGGCTTCTCCTGCATGTTCCCCAAGACCGTCAGCATCTCCACCCACTACCAGCTCCACAAGTCGGACTACATCTTCACGGAGTCCAGCTTCGGCAGTTTCGGCTACGCTTTTGACATCTTCCTGGACACCAACTTCACCCAGAAGGTGGAGCCCGCTGCGTACCCGGTGGAGGTGCACCTGCTGGACACCATCTACATGGGCATCCAGGCCGAGACGGCCCTGCCGGCGGTGACCCTGTTCGTGGAGTCGTGCAAAGCCACGCCCGACGACAACCCCCAGGGCAGCCTCTCCTATGACCTCATTCAACACGGGTGAGCAAGTCCAACACTCCCAAACCATGTGTCCATGTGTCCATGTGTGTGTCCATGTGTGTGTCCATGTGTCTGCGTGTGTGGCCATGTGTCTGTGTGTGTGTCCATGTGCAGGGCCGCCTGGGAGAAATGCGAGGCCCTGTGCGAGATTTAAACGCGAGCCCCCCCCCCCCCCCCCCAAAAGGTTAATATTTTTTTTTTTTTTTCATACAGTCAACATATTCTTAAATAATAGCGCTGCCCGAGGCGGGGCATGATACAGTCAACATATAGCAAGAGAGAGAGCTCCCGTTCTACAGTCAATATACAGTGTACAGAGAGAGAGAGAGAGACACATTGGAAATAAATTGAAATGCTATTTGGCCCTAAACAGAGAGTACACAGTGGCAGAATACCTGAGCACTGTGACTGAAGATCCTTGACTATGTACAGACTCAGCGAGCACAGCCTAGCCATCGAGAAAGGCCGCCATAGGCAGACTGTGTGTGTTAGAAAGAGAGAGAGAGAGAGAGAGAGAGCATGTGTGTTTGTCATGTGTGTTAGAGAGAGAGCATGTATGAGAGATCCAAAAGGACAAAGATCAACACTTAAATCCAAGAGAGAGAGAGAGAGAGAGAGAGAGAGAGAGAGAGAGAGAGAGAGAGACACATTGGAAAGAAATTGAAATGCTATTTGGCCCTAAACAGAGAGTACACAGTGGCAGAATACCTGAGCACTGTGACTGAAGATCCTTGACTATGTACAGACTCAGCGAGCACAGCCTAGCCATCGAGAAAGGCCGCCATAGGCAGACTGTGTGTGTTAGAAAGAGAGAGAGAGAGAGCATGTGTGTTAGAGAGAGAGCATGTATGAGAGAGAGAGAGAGAGAGAGAGAGAGAGAGAGAGAGAGAGAGAGAGAGAGAGAGAGAGAGAGAGCATACATGTGTTTGTCATGTGTGTTAGAGAGAGAGCATGTATGAGAGATCCAAAAGGACAAAGATCAACACTTAAATCCAAAGAGAAGAGGGTCTATACCAGAGAAACCAAAGCAGCAAGGAGCCAATGGCCGACATCAGCTAAATAGGCTAGCCAGGTACTGTGACACCAGGCCACACACAGCTTTGGCCAACGGCCCAACGCTACCCAAGCTACACAAACGACCAAGACATTCACACACAGCACATGTCGTATCTCCAAATGTTGTGAAGTAGCATATGTTTTGCCTGGAAAAAAACATCGTTATTAACAAAACATTCGGGAGGGGAAGGAAGGAAGAGTGGGGTAATGTCATGACATTTTCATTAATCTTACCTGCACCAAGGAACGCAGGGCGAAAGGCCGCAACACAGGTCTCCACGTTGACGAAAGGCCTCTCGCTGGCGGGACAAAAATAAGCCAGAACCCCCTGCTATTCTCACGGCTAATGTCAATGGTCGACTCGTAGCACAAGCTAACAGCTAACTCTAGCCTAGGCTAACTGATAGCATCAAAGTAACGTGCGCAGCCGGCAGCTAGCCGGCAGCTAGCTACGACGTTAGCTGCTGGCTGCGCACGTTACTTTGATGCTATCAGTTAGCCAGTTAGCTCAACCCGGCTATCGCTAACCATTAGCTAACGCACTACCACTGAAACTACAACATGAGAAAAGCAATACAGGCGCTGACACCAGGCCATACACCGTTAGCTACTAACTCCATACTACAACAGGCTACAGCTAGTCGACCAGTTTGGCTCCAGAGAGAGAGAGAGAGAGAGAGAGAGAGATCCACGGCGGGAATATAATAGGTTGCATGAACTCACCATAACGCAGTATCAATGGTAAAGTTGGAAGGAGACTTTCTTGGCCCACGGTGTAATTTCTTCTGATCCATGCTGCTTTTGAAAAGACATCCACTCGCTCCTCTGAATAGCGCTGAATTAGATCATCCCTGTACCTCGTGTGTCTTCTTCTTCTTCTTCTATTTGGTGTTTTACGGCGGACGGGAGAAGAGCCCGGAAACACTATCCTAAAATCTGTAGAGCAGCAAAGCCGCAGAAACCGGAACACTGCAGTCTGCAGAGCCGCAGAGGCAGGAACAAGTCAGACACATTCTACAAACGTGTCTAATGTGAAATATATAAGCATATAAGCAAAACTAGATTTTAGGTCTGTGATGAAAAAGGGCCTCGCGGGAAGGGGGGCCTCGGAAAAAAAAAAAAAAAAAAAAAATTTTTTTTTTTTTTTTTTGCGAGGCCCCCCTTCCCGCGAGGCCCTGTGCGACCGCACTGCTCGCACACCCC
This sequence comes from Notolepis coatsorum, assembly GCF_963971535.1. Classification (NCBI taxonomy): domain Eukaryota; kingdom Metazoa; phylum Chordata; class Actinopteri; order Aulopiformes; family Paralepididae; genus Notolepis; species Notolepis coatsorum. The sequence continues at coordinate 8,389,714 of NC_140184.1, read as the reverse complement.
CTGAGGCGGCCCTGTCCATGTGTGTGTCCATGTGTGTGTCCATGTGTGTGTGTCCATGTGTGTGTCTGTGTGTGTGTCCATGTGTCTGTGTCCATGTGTGTGTCCATGTGTGTGTCCATGTGTCTGTGTCCATGTGTGTGTCTGTGTGTGTGTCCATGTGTCTGTGTCCATGTGTGTGTCCATGTGTCTGTGTGTGTGTCCATGTGTGTGTCCATGTGTGTGTCCATGTGTCTGCGTGTGTGTCCATGTGTCTGTGTCTATGTGTGTGTCCATGTGTGTGTGTGTGTCCATGTGTCTGTGTGTGTCCATGTGTGTGTCCATGTGTCTGTGTGTGTGTCCATGTGTGCATGTGTCTGTGTGTGTGTCCATGTGTCTGTGTGTGTGTCCATGTGTGCATGTGTCTGTGTGTGTGTCCATGTGTCTGTGTGTGTGTCCATGTGTGTGTGTGTCTGTGTGTGTATGTGTCTGTATGTGTCCATGTGTGCATTGTGTCTATGTGTGTGTCCATGTGTGTGTCCATGTGTTTGTCCATGTGTTTATGTGTCCGTGTGTGTGTGCATTGTGTCTGTGTGTGTGTCCATGTGTGTGTCCATGTGTTTGTCCATGTGTTTATGTGTCCGTGTGTGTGTGCATTGTGTCTGTGTGTGTGTCCATGTGTGTGTCCATGTGTGTGTCCATGTGTGCATGCATCTGTGTGTGTCCATGTGTGTATAATGTGTCTATGTGTGTGTCTATGTGTGTGTCCATGTGTGCATGCATCTGTGTGCATGCATCTGTGTGTGTCCATGTGTGTGTCCATGTGTGTGTCCATGTGTGCATGCATCTGTGTGTGTCCATGTGTGTATAATGTGTCTATGTGTGTGTCTATGTGTGTGTCCATGTGTGCATGCATCTGTGTGCATGCATCTGTGTGTGTCCATGTGTGTGTGTGTGTGTGTGTATTCAAAACGGATGAGCACTCCAAAACTCCCTTCAACGTTCATCACTTCCATCATTTCACGTGTTTAACCCTTTCACTGCCACACTACAGAAGGTTAACCCTTTACTATCACACTACCGTCGGTTACCGTCGGTAGTGTGATAGAAAAGGGTTAACCTTCTGTAGTGTGGCAGTGAAAGGGTTAACATGCTGTTGTGTGGCAGTGAAAGGGTTAAGCAGAAACTGCAACAGTCCCTATCTGACGGTTGCACATGTTGAATCCCCTTCTCCTCTCTATAACACCTGCAACTGTCACCCAGCCTTTTAACTGTAACTTGACTGTTCTGCTTCATGTATGTATCATGTGTATCATGAAATCATGTGTATGTATCATGTGTATGTATCATGTATGTATGTGTGTCATTTCATTGGTTGTTTGTTTGATGTGTGCTTGTACCATCTGTCCCTTCTATTTGATTTAATTAAAAGAAAATGTGTCCCCTTTCCCTGTTACCCTACAAATTTGTTCTTAATTGACCTGCCTGGTTTAAATAAAGGTTAAATAAAAATAAAAAGCACTATGCTTAACTACAACAACGACAACCCTCAGAGCAGCCTCTTCTATGACCTCATCCAAAATGGATGAGCGCTAGGCTTAACGTGCAATATGCCCCCGAGCTGACATGGAAGAATCTTTTGCCACTTAATTGCATGTCTCAATTAAGCTGTCTCGTATTCAGCAAAGTGTCAGTTATATCTATTATGCAAGATTTAATTTGACATACTGTAATCTTGTGAGTAACTAATGTATTCACTTTTGTTAAAAGGTGTGTGAAGGATGAGACGCTCGTAGTTCATAGTAATTCATCCGACCCGACGTCATACAAGTTTGAGGTCCAGGCCTTCAAATTCAATGGGAACTTTGAACAGGTGAGATAAATACAGACTGTATCTACAGTAACTAACAACAGAACATTACGTACCGTATAGGTAGCTATGTACCTATAGACAGGGCCGGCCTCTCCTACAGGCCATACAGGTCTAGGGCCCAGAAAGGGGGGGGGGGGGGGGGGGCGCACTCATAGTAAAATAATTTATATATATACATATTATTATTATAATTTTTTTATATATAATACTACGAGTGGGGGCCCTCTTTGCTCAACGTCTGATAGAAACACTGACTAGTGAAATGAGGCGTCTGCAAAGAGGATTGAATGTAGTTTGGTGGATCAATTTCACCAGTTACAGTGTTTCTCTCTGACGTTGATCAATGTGGCGATTATAATTTTTTTACTACGAGGGGGGTGGGGGGGGGGGGGGGGGTGGGGGGGGGGGGGTGGGGGTCTGGGGGGGGGCAGGGGGGGGGGGGGGGGTGGGGCCTTTCCATCGCCTAGGGCCCAACAGACCCACGGGCCGGCCCTGCCTATTATAATAGACCTAGTGTGAAATCCTTGACACCATACTCGCAGAAGAGGGCGATTCAGTCCAAGGCAAGAGAACTGAAAACAACACGTCTGATATTGACCCCTGCGACCTCTCCTGCAGGTGTACATCACGTGCTCCGTGATGCTGTGTGAGCCTGGCAATCCCAACTCCAGATGCGCCCAAGGCTGCATGGACGCTCCAGCCCGCAGACGCAGGCGAAGTCTTGGCACTGGCAGGGAGACGGCCAGCCACTACATCACCCAAGGTCCGCTGCGTTTTGTGAAAAGGGGCGATCCCAAAGCGGCAGTGGATGAGAGGTCAGACCACGTGGCCGTTGCAGGTAATATATACTGTGCAAGGCGGACGGAAGTGAGACGTGCAATCGGAGTTATTTTCTTCTGGAGTACTAGAAGAACTAGAAGTGTTCCCCCCTCTTTCAGTCACCCCTGATTGTGTTCGTTCATGAACACTGGTAAAAAATAGACTAGACTTTTTTTTTTATATCAGTGAAAATACTAAAAGGACTAAAACATTTCTAAAAGTGCCCTGTTGCACAGCAGTGCTACTCGTCCAAGCTATAGTGAGCGAAAGCAGAAATAATACAGCGTTCAAGATTAACCCCTTTCACTGCCACACTACAGACGGTTAACCCTTTCACTACCACACTACAGACGGTTAACCTTTCACTACCACACTGTCACTACAAAGGGTTAACCCTTTCACTACCACACTACAGAGGGTTAACACTTTCACAACCATTTTTATTGACCATTTACAACCACACTACAAATGGGTAACGCTTTCGCTACCACACTACAGAAGGTTAACCCTTTCGCTACCACACTACAGAAGGTTAACCCTTTCACTACCACACTACAGAACGTTAACCTTTCACTCCCACACTACAGAAGGTTAACCCTTTCACTACCACACTACAGAAGTGAACTGTGAGTGCCCGGATTGGCCGCATTAATTAAATGACAGTGGATCTGAACACGTCCAGTGTGCGCTGGATTACGTTGAACCTTGATACTTAATGTATATTTGACACTAATCAAGATGTCGTACTTGCTTACTAAATTGATTAAATTCCCATGATTTCAACTTGACACCATAAACAATCTAAATGGATCCAATTGTATTTCCTGTTGGGTCCAAGTTGTTCCATTGTTCCATTGTTCCATTCTAACATTGTAACATTGTAACACAATTCCACTGAAACCATCTGTAATACAATTCCTTTTCTTCCTCTACAGCAAAGACAGGAGGAGATGGTCAACCTGAAAATGAACGACCTCAAATTGAGCAACGCGGAGACGAGACGCCTGTGAATGCCATGGGCATTCTGGGCACCACCAGCAGCACCATAGTCTTAGCCAGCCTGTTCATGGTGACGGTCATCATGCTGGCCGTGGTCATTGGTTATTTTGCAAGGAAGAACAAGCCGGATGACCGCCACACTCTCCTGGCTTCGGACTCGGAGAAGTGAGGACTAACCACGGCCCGCCTATCCCCACCCCAATCTATTCATTCATTCAGATGATTTGGTGATGAATATGCAGACACTAATTTACGTACAATCACACTTAACGTATTACCAACTTAAGCAGGCTACTTTTACTGGGGAAAAACAGGCATGCATCATCATAGCAGCACAAAAGGAAAGCTTGTCTATCCAGTTTACCAGCATTGGTGTTGTACCTTAGCGAGCAAGAGCTTCAGCCTGGAGCGGGAAAGGATAATTAGTCACGCCATTGTGTAATATTCGTACGGGTAAAATAAAAACACGTTTTGCAACCAAGATTAGCCATCATGGATTACTGAAACGAAAGGAATAATTGTACCGCCTGTGCTATTTAAAACATAAGTAGGCTGCCACGTCAGACAAACGGGTTTACGGGTTAGCTATGTAAAAAAAGAATAGAATCTTATAGTCAAATTGAACCTAGAATCGTCTATACAGTCTAATAAATCAGATGGTTTCAGCCTAGTGCATTTGTGAATTGTGATTTGAGTGTGATATTGCTAAATAGTGTTGTATTAGAATGTTTCAAATTGAATGATGATTGTTTGTCTGTTTTCTCTACCATGTAACTCGGGTATTGCAGATTAAGTATTGATTTTCCTATGTTGGCTTAATGTTCTTTTCGGGATCGGTTTTGTTGATTGTTTCATTTAGCAAACTTTAACTTTTTTGCAGACTTGGCCTTTGCTTTTGAATTTGTTTTTGAATTAGGGGTAGGTTGTACTATAAGCCAATTGGCTTCAAACCTATGCTTTTCGTTTGTTTATTTGTAAACATTCGAAATAAAGAATTCATTCATTCATTCATTTAAAAGACTAAAGGATTAACCGTCTACTTCAAACTAATACAATGTTAGATGAAATCTCGACGAAAAGTCATCTATCCCCACTAAACATGTTTGCAAACAGTTTTCTACAACATTTAGTGTATGTTATGGTGGGAGACCGGGAGTTGGAATGAATAAAGCTTTTGTTTTTCAACAACATATTATTATTATCGTTACTATCAAGGGTTTTCTAAACGTAAATCATCATGATTTTTTTTTGCTAACAGGTTATACAGATATGTTAGGTGGCAGACTCTTTCCTTTTTTATTTTCCAAGTGAAGAGCAGGGGCGAGACACACCAGATGATGCTAGGAGAGAGAGAGAGAGAGAGAGAGAGAGAGAGAGAGAGAGGGAGAGAGAGAGAGAGGGGAAAGCAGAGAGAGATAGTGAGGTGGTACCCCCGGAGAAGAGAGAGAGACGCACACCGGAAAACGACAAGGGAGATATAGGCAGAGAGAGACGTGAGAGAAAAATAGGAATAGAAATTGCCTTCATATTACATAATTGGGAGGTGGCTTGTAGCAATCTTTGCCTTCATATTACATAATTGGGAGGTGGCTTGTAGCAATCTTTGCACCAGTGCATATTCAAAAATATTACATTTTGTAAGAAAATATCCTTTTTAGCTAATTTAGCTAGTAGCTAATAACCCCCATCCAGGAGTGGATATCTCATTTTGGAATTAAACACTTTACAAATTATAATTTGTAAATCAATTATTCACCCTGTGATGCCTTGAATTCATGAAGATTTTATTTTCTTCTCACATGTCTCCATCGTTGACGTGGAATCCAGAAAACTGCAGAAATACTATGAATTGAAGTTGTTGACAGAATCCGGCTATAGGGCGACAATAATGTGGTCAAGAGGCATGGTTTCTATCTTTAGCCTTTAAGCGGCGTGGTTTATTCATTCACATGGTATGAGCAGCAGTACATGAGGTCTCCTCTCACTGAGAGGCTGGGGGGAAAGAGGTAGAGTAGGAGGAGACATCTCTATTTATACTCGCCACCTGGTGGTGTCTTGAGTGGCTCCGCCTAGAGCGCCCTCTAGTGGAAACAGTTATATATGCAGTTAGACAGTTATTAACAATCCTACATAGAACCTCTGACTTCAACACTCCCACTTAGGGTTGTATTAGCATACTGGATAACTTCTCCGAAAAACATTTTACAAAGGAAATAATATAATCCAAAACATCAATAGAGTATGGCAGTCAATATTTACACATTAAACATGACCTTTGCAAATCTCTTCAATTTCAATTTGGAACAGGTTACCTCATAGTGTCTGCTACCCTGTCGTCCGTTTGGACAATAAATCAGTGTCATTCTTTCTTCTCTGATGACAGATCTGATGAGATGATATTTTCTATATCGACATGTTTACCTCTATGTCGGCACACTGGATTCCTAGCAATCACAATGGTTCCCTGGTTGCCCTCATAAACAACAGTATTCATATATACATAGTGTCCATCATTTTTAAATGATGTTGACAAAACGCCCCTCATCTTCAAAAACACCATATTCGGTATAGAGGATACATTCCAATTACCTACTACATATTAAGCAATATATTCACAATCTTATCTCCATCACTTCGAGCAGTTGTTCTAGATAAACACATTTTGCATGGTCATAGCTAGAAACATATACTCGGCTTCACAGGCTGATAGTATCACTGTGGGCTTTAAGCTCTAAACCCTTGCTGCCCTTTCTGAAACACAGCTGTTCGTCTGCTGCACCTCTGGGATAACGAAAAACATGTTTTGGACGTAGTTCAATGCTTCTCTGTGGGGTCAGCAAAATACTGTGACAATTTTACTCACTACAAAACATAGGTCAGGGCGAGTACAGGTTGGACTAATGAGGCTACCCACAGCTTTTCTATACATCTCTTACTTCAGTCAAAACATCTCAGGATCTTTTCCCCATAGTTAAATCATTGAGAACATGGTAAATCATCCACCTTTGTATTTAAACATGGGATCCATTTCTGTATTTAAACATGGTAAATCATCCACCTCTGTACTTAAACATGGAATTAAACATAGGATCCATTTCAGTATTTAAACATGGACTCTAATCAGGTATTTAAACCTGGATTCTACTCCTCCCATATTTAAACCTGGAGTATCATCCTCCTGCTTTTAAGCAGTGTAACCACTCTCCTTCAGTATTTAAACAATTAGTCACCCTCCTTCAGTATTTAAACATGGAGTACCCTCCTTCAGCATTTAAGCAGTTAGTCACCCTCCTTCAGTATTTAAGCAATTAGCTACGAACCGTACATTTGTATATGTCGTGGTCTTCAAAACCCTCCTGGATTGAATACACCCATTTCCCTCCCACTGTCTGTCTGGCCTCTGGTAACTTGGTTGAATACACCCATATCCCTCCCACTGTCTGTCTGCCCTCTGGTAACTTGGCAGGAGCAAAGGTGTGGTTGTCCTCTAGGGACCTCATCTCCTCATCCCTTGCTCTCTCCCATTTACTTGATTCGGGGGACAATGTGACCTCTTTAAAGGTCGGGGGTACCCCACTGACTACCCTGTAGCAGTAAATTTTTACCTTTATCGAAGAATACCTTGGCACCGCTTGCAGTAGCAGCTATTACAGAGAATAGTCCTTGTGGGAACCATGGTACGTAGAGAGCGTTCTTTAACGTCACCGTACGCCGGCGCCCCCCACAGTCTTTGTGCAGTCGCCTCTCCGATGGCCTTTCTCTCCGCATCGACAACACGCCAGTTCCGCCGTGGTCCTGGTCCTCTCCCTTGGCGTCGCTCGGGCCTTTAGCACCCTCTCTCCCACCTCCGCGGCGGCTGGGTGGGTATCTTCTGAGGCCTCGAAGTTTCTTAACTTGGCCTTGAACTGTCCCAGCGTCATGTCCGCTGAACTGTGTGTTACCAGGAGTGTGAACGGTTTGTACAGCTCCGGTAGTCCTCTCATCATCATTGCCATCATTAGCCCATCGCTTGGTGCTTCTCCTGCACTCCTCAATGGCGTCGTGATCTGCTCCGCTCTGTTGACGTATTCGGTCACAGTCTCGGTGTGCCCCTTCTTCAGGGCGGTTAGTGCTATGTAGAGGGCCACGACTCGGGGTCTTCCTCGCCCGATGTAATGCTCTCTCAACACCTCCAGGCTTTCTCTGCCTTTGTCTTTAGTGTCGCGGAATATCAGCCCCAAGCTGGTGTCGTCGAGCAGTGGCGCTAACTCACAGTACACGTCTGCGTTACGCTGGTCGTCCAGGGCTTGCTCTTCCGCCGTCAGGTCTCCCGTGGGGGCTGTCAAGATCGTCGCCTTCAGTCCCGCACCGTGCATGCAGCATAGCATGCGCTCTTCCCAGAGTTCGTAGTCCTCTGCTTTTCCATTGAATGAGGGCCATTTGCTCCTTCCCTTGGTCGCCATCCTCTTGGTTGATGGTAGGCGTAGCTTTAGCTCTTTTTGGCCTAGCGTCTAGCCACGCGGTGCTCCCGGCGCTAACCTAGCCTATACTTTAGCTAAGCTTGCTACCCTTATTATTTCGCCCCGGCGTGATCTGGGCCCATAACCTGTTGACAGAATCCGGCTATAGGGCGACAATAATGTGGTCAAGAGGCATGGTTTCTATCTTTAGCCTTTAAGTGGCGTGGTTTATTCATTTACATGGTATGAGCAGCAGTACATGAGGTCTCCTCTCACTGAGAGGCTGGGGGGAAAGAGGTGGAGTAGGAGGAGACATCTCTATTTATACTCGCCACCTGGTGGTGTCTTGAGTGGCTCCGCCTAGAGCGCCCTCTAGTGGAAACAGTTATATATGCAGTAAGACAGTTATTAACAATCCTACATAGAACCTCTGACTTCAACAGAAGTTAATGGAGATTTGCTTTAACAACAGCAAATCTATATCAAAACAACATCCATTCAGAAACTCTCACAATTTGTGCAATATAATCCAAATCTCCATTAACTTCAATTCATCAAGTATTTCTACAGTTTTTTGGATTATATGTTCACCCTGGAGACATGCGAGAAGAAATACAAATCTTCATGAATTCAAGGCATGTAATTGATAATTTTTTGTGAGTTGGGTAACTGTGCTCTCTGTGTATTCCTTTATCTTGATTATGAGTGTATGATAAACCTATGCATATTGATACATGGACAGGACCTTAGTTATCCAAAATCCTCTGGAATGGATATTATTTGGGAACATGAAATACAAGGTTTTCAATTATTGACTCAATAAAAACAGGCCACTTGCAATTATACATCTTCCACCTGGTCTAATTTACAGTAAAACCTATTTTAATTGTATGTATCAACAAAAGGAATCGCAGATGTTATGTTTATTAACTGGCAAAACAAGATTCTACTGTATAGGCACAGTAAATGTTAATGATTGATGTGTCACTTCAGAATGTCTTTAAAACATCTGATTAATGATGTGTTTCTGTAACAACGCTGTCTATACAATGCTGTTAGCATCCATATCACCTTTATTCCTATCATTTGAATTGAGTGCAATTACAGTAGATATTAATTAGCATTAATCCGGAGCAGCTGAAGGCACTTTTCCACTTTTTGTTCATATTGGAGTTTTGGTTTTAGTCTGGATTGCATAATAAAGATGAAGGTGCTGGTTTGTGAGTGTTTTGTGTCCGTTGTGTTTCATTCTTCATTACTAAATACTGTATATATTATGTTTTAACTTGTCCTTTGGTGAATGACTTGAATGAATGACTTTATTTGACAATATATAAAATAACATGTGACAGAAGCACAGTCGGGAATACTGCCAAGGATAGACACAAAAAAGCTCAGAGCTTATTTCCATTGTGGTCCTTGTAGCGGGGTAGAGGAACGAAGTGTTCAGACATGCATCATACAGACATCATAAAGACACATGACATCACAACACATCACATAGACATAACATAGACACATAAAAACATGTAAAGATGCCTTTAGCTGAATATCTAGGTTAATTATAGTCCCTTTTGAGCCATGTCTTTAGGCTGGACTTGAATCTAACAGCACTGTTTACTATTTTCAGGTCACTGGGCAGACTGTTCCAAAAAGACAGCTGCAGAATATAAAAATGACTCCTTCTCCATACAACTCCTGAATCTGACTGGCACGAAGTCAGTTGAGCTACACCTAGTTGAATATGCATGGGTGTCCCTGATAAGGTTGAAGTAGTCATTGAAGTACACTGGCACTACCCGTGCACAATTCAGTGAACTAGGCACATCCCTATTTGGTTGACTCTGTCTTCCACCTTTAGCATCTCATGCTCTCAAAATGTGATGGGTCAAGGTGGGTTCGGGCAGGTAGCCTTAGTATTACCCTGACTAGCTTGTTTTGTGATGTCTGTATAGTTTTATTTTCTGACTTTTGGGGGCGCTGTTGAACCAGGAGCCACAAGCATAGTCATAGTGACACTGTATAAGTGCTCCAGCAAGTATTTTCATCGCGGACTGATCTATAAACTGGGAGATTCTGGCTAGGTATTTATCTCTACCACCTGTTGTCTCCCTGTTAGATAGTGATATACTGATATATAGTAATACCATTATCATCATTACCATTATCATCAGGGTTTGCATCAGGGTTTGCATGTGTGTGTCTATCTCTAGTCAAACTGGGCAGAGGGGGGTTGCAGCAGCAGACTGCAGGAGCAGCGGGCAGAATGTTTTGCATTCCACAGCACATCAACAAGCTGATACTAACGGCACAGGCACAGAGCGAGGGAGAGATTTGACATCATTAGAAACTGCGTTTTAATGTGTGTGAAAGGTTATTAGCAGTTGTCATGATACAGGAATACAAGGCTTTCACGAGGGGAACACAAGGTAGGCAGAACAGCACGGAAAGGTGCTGGGGTGAACAACAAAACAATGGCGTGACACTCGTAGACAGGGGGCAGCATGAATATCAGGTACTAATTATAATAGACAAGGAACACCTGGGGGCTGACAGGACACAAGAATAATAATACAACACTGGGAATACAAGACTAGACGAACATATGAATATGAATACACACTGGACTAATAAGCAGGGACATTACACAGGGAGCATATGTATTTAGGGTTATAAATCACGTTCTGCAGAATGCTGCAGAAAACGATAAAAACGTATTTATACTTTAGACCGTATTTGAGTATGAATATGTGAATGAAAAAGTAGAACGTTGCTACATCCTAAATGATAGATACTTGACGTTGAATGGGCCATAGTAATGTCAATTTAGCAATACAATTTAAAAAGTTATAGCCCTGCAAAGAAGGGGAACATCCCCATAGATTTACAGCGCTGGCAGATAGGGGATTAAGATCAGAATAATATCTGGCAGATAAAGGGTTAATAATAATTATGAATTATGAGTGAATTTGTGTTTCACGTGTTGTCATAAAGAAACCTCCACTGCTAGGTACGAGGACGTAACCCACCTTGCTACTCTGTCTGTTTCCCTGCTTTGCTCTAACCCCTGTCTCCCTGTGCCCAGGACCATCTGCTGCCGGCAGTGCCGTCTGGGAGAAATGCGAGGCCCTGTGCAAGATTTAAACGCGAACCCCCCCCCCCCCCCCCCTAAAGGTAAAAAAAAATAAAAAAAAGTATATTATTATTTTTTTTAATCGTTTTTTTTTTATTAATAAATGTGTATTATTTATTTTTTTGCATACAGTCAACGTATTCTTAAATAATAGCACTGCCCGAGGCTGGGCATACAGTCAACATATTAGCGTTGCCCGAGGCTGTGTGTGTGTGTGTGTGCGTGTGTGTGTGTGCGTGTGTGTGTGTGTGTGTGTGTGCGTGTGTGTGTGTGTGTGTGTGTGTGTGTGTGTGTGTGTGTGTGTGTGTGTGTGTGTGTGTGTGTGTGTGTGTGTGTGTGTGTGTGTGTGTGCATGCATGTGTCTAGGTGTGTGTGTGTATATACTGTCTGTGTGTGAGGCCAAATCCCAGACATCACCCCGTGGCACACACCCACACACCCCTGCTAACCCACCAAAGGGCGGGACGCAGGGGAGGTCCCAGACCTCAGAACCGCCTGGGAGACAGAACCCCCAGTCATGTCCATGAGGTAAAACCTAACGAAGGGACCCAGCCAACGTGTAGCAAAGGGCAATGCCCTCGCACAACCAATGTGACGGCCAAGAGAGAGACTCCAAGAGAGAGAGAGCGAGCAAGAGAGAGAGAGCGCGAGAGAGAGAGAGAGAGAGAGAGCAAGAGAGAGAGAGCGAGCAAGAGACGGTATACATATTGCTCAAGACTTGGTAGCAGCACCGTTGATTATGCTATAACAGATTTAGACCTAACCTCCTTGAGAGCCTTCACTGTAAAAGAACAAACACCTCTATCAGATCACTCTCAGATCACTTTGTATCTAAAAAGAGCAGACACAGGTAATATATGCTCTCAACCCTGTAATCTGTACAACATAAAGATGAAATACAGATGGGCTCAAAACAGTCTGGAGCAGTACCACTGGATGCTATGGTCAGTGAGTCAACACAGTCTCTTCTAGACTCCTTCCTGGCCCAGATTTACCCTCAGAATAATGAAGGTGTAGAGTGGTGTCTGGTACACATCAACCACATATTTGATAATTTGGCCTCATCATCAAATTTAAAATGTAAAACAGAACAACCAAAGAAAACAAACAAGGAAAGGTGGTTTGATTCAGACTGCAAATCGATTAGGAAGACACTAAGAAATATCTCCAGCCAAAAACACAGGAATCCAGATAGTCAGGAACTCCGTCTTAGTTACTGTGAAACTCTAAAGCAATATAAAAACACACTGAGAACAAAAAAAGAACAATAAAACCAGTTACAATTAATTGAAGAGTCTCTGGGGTCAAATAAATTCTGGGAAAAATGGAACTCATTTACCAAGAAACATAAAAATGAACAATCCATTCAAAATGGAGATACATGGAAAAACCACTTCGAAAATCTTTATAGAAAACCAACAAAGAATCAAGCCCAATAACACATTTCTGAAAAATTAAAAAATCTTGAAAGCGCTATTAAGGATTATCAGAACCCACTACCCAATCAGTGAATTAGAATTGGAAGACAAATTAAAAGCTCTGCAGAACAAAAAGGCATGTGGGACTGATGGCATATTAAATGAGATGTTAAAACATACAAACAGAAAATGCAAATTGGCCATCTTAAAAATATTTAACTTGGTACTAAGTGTGGGATATTTCCCTGAAAGCTGGAGTGAAGGGATGATCACACCCATTTTCAAGAACAGAGACAAATATGATCCCAACAATTATAGAGGCATCTGTGTTAGTAGTAATCTGGGGAAATTATTTGGCAGCATCCTAAATTCAAGAATTATAGATTTCCTCAATGAGCACAATGTTTTAAGCAAAAGTCAAATTGGATTCCTCCCAAACTATAGAACAGCTGACCACATTTTCACCCTACACACACTAATCGATAAATATGTAAATCAAAATAAAGGAAAAATCCATGCATGCTTTGTCGATTTCCAGAAAGCGTTTGACTCAGTCTGGCATGAGGGTTTACTTTTTAAATTAATAGAAAGTGGTATAGGGGGGAAGTCCTTTGATGTTATTAAATCCATATATGAAAATAACAAATTGGCGATTGGAGATAAACACACAGACTTCTTCCCACAAGGCAGAGGGGTGAAGCAAGGCTGCAACCTCAGCCCCACACTGTTCAATATTTATATAAATGAACTGGCATTATTATTAGAACAGTCAGCAGCACCTGGTCTCAATCTCACAGACACAGAAATTAAGTGTTTCTTTTATGCAGATGACCTGGTCATACTGTCTCCTACTAGAGAAGGTCTTCAGCGAAGTTTGGACATTCTTCATCAGTACTGTCAGACCTGGGCCCTGACTGTGAATATGAAGAAAACCAAAATTATGACCTTCCAAAAAAGATCCCAGTTACAGAGAAATTACCCAGAATTCAAAATAGGTACGACCCAAATAGAACAAACAAATAGCTATACATATCTAGGTTTACAAATCAGCTCCACTGGAAATTTCTGTTCAGCTGTAAAGGAACTCAAGGAGAAGGCAAAAAGGGCTTTCTATGCCATCAAGCGTTCAGTTCAAATCCAAATTCCAATCAGGACATGGCTCAAAATATTTAAAGCGGTTATAGAATCAATTGCACTGTACGGCAGTGAGGTATGGGGCCCTTTATTAGTAACGGATTGGGCAAAATGGGACAAAAATCCAATTGAGATCCTGCATGTAGAGTTCTGCAAAACAATTCTCAGGGTACAAAGGAAAAGCCCAAACTCTGCATGCAGGGCTGAATTAGGACAATATCCGTTACTCATAAATATGCAAAAAAGATCAATTAAATTCTGGAGCCATATTAAAAAAAGTTACCCGGCCTGCTATCATCATAAAGCCCTGGCCTGCCAAGAGCTGGACCTACAAAGGAGTCCCTTTTGTCAACTCATAATGAAACTGGCTGACATCTCACACTCTGACATCACAAACCCTAGCCAGCCTCAGAAGATTAGACCTAACCAAATTATAACCAAAGAAAAAGATAAATACATTACATATTGGAATCAACTCACACAATCACAACACAAATTAGAAACATATTTGGCCCTAAACAGACAGTATACTGTGGCAGACTACCTCAGCACAGTAACTGATAAGAATCTAAGAAAGACTCTGACAAAGTACAGACTGAGTGACCATGGTTTGGCGATAGAGAAGGGCAGACACAGACAGACCTGGCTGCCCAGAGAGGAGAGGTTGTGCTGTCTTTGTGATGAGGGAGCCATAGAGACAGAACTACACTTCCTAACACAATGTGAAAATTATAGAAATATTAGGGAGGAATTCTTTCCAAAAATTGAAATAATTTTCCCAGAATTTCAAAGTATGACAGAAGTGCAGAAATTGCCATTCCTCCTGGGGGAACAGAAAGAATGTGCAGTTTTAGCTGCAAAATATGTCAATTCATGTCACAAGAAAAGGGACAACCAGTAGGACACATATACTGTATATACATGTACCATGTTTTACTCACCGCACCATCTCCTGTATTCTTTGATCTTGTTCTGTTGATATTGTTGTTGTATTGTATAATGTTGTTTGCTGTTTATGTCATAATTGTGCTTTGGCAACATTTGTGAAATTTCATGCCAATAAAGCTTTTTGAATTGAATTGAATTGAATTGAATTGAGAGAGAGAGAGAGAGAGAGAGAGAGAGAGAGAGAGAGAGAGAGAGAGAGAGAGAGAGAGAGAGAGAGCGAGAGAGAGAGAGAGCAAGAGAGAGAGAGAGCGAGAGCAACAGAGAGAGAGAGAGCGAGAGAGAGCAAGAGAGAGAGAGCGAGCAAGAGAGAGAGAGAGAGAGAGCGAGAGAGAGAGAGCAAGAGAGAGAGCAAGAGAGAGAGAGAGCAAGAGAGAGAGAGAGAGCGAGAGCAACAGAGAGAGAGAGAGCGAGAGAGAGACAGAGAGAGAGAGAGCAAGAGAGAGAAAGAGAGACAGAGAGAGAGAGAGATCCATGGCGGGAATAGAATAGAGTGCATTAAAAACTCACCAAACGTCCAAGAGGAAGGAGACAACCGTGGAGTTGACGAAGTTCACCAGTCCATATTGTCCCCCCCGTTGGGATTAACTTGGGAGTCTGTTCTCCTGTTTATCTGCCACAAGTTAGCACTCGATAACGTAGCTAACGCTAGCTAGCTAGGTTAGCTAACGCTAGTTAGCTGTCCCTGCCTTTAGCTACTAGCCGACATGGCTAGCCCGACTGAACCACACGTTAGCACTCGATAACGTAGCTAAAGCTAACTAGCTGTCCCTGCCTTTAGCTAAGCCGACATGGCTAGCCTGACTGAACTTTCTAACATGCAACAACTTTCATCTTCAGTCCATCTGCCAAACGACCGTCCTCTTCGTCTTGGCATAACCTCCAATGCTGCACGCGCTCCCGTGGAAATAGTCAGACGCACGCCGGCCGCCTCACCTTACCTGTAACCCCTCCCCTCGTTGAAACCAATAGTATATCTGCTGCAGAGCCGCAGAGCTCCAATAGTGTATCTGCAGAGCCGCAGAGCGCCAATAGTATATCTGCAGAGCCGCAGAGCCCGGAACAAGTCAGACACATTCTACAAACGTGTCTAATGTGAAATATATAAGCATGTAAGCATAACTAGATTTTAGGTCTGTGATGAAAAAGGGCCTGGCGGGAAGGGGGGCCTCGGAAAAAATAAATAAAAATAAAACATAAAAAATAAAAAATAAAAAATAAATGCACGCTCCGATGGCGGAAAAAGGAAAATCTGATTACCCCAAGATTCGTAACATAAAGGCCTTACCTCACATCTGATGCAAAAAGATTAATCCAATTCCTGATCGCCATTCCAAATATCGATTGCGTCCATTGATCCAACGTTATAGTCCAAAACACATAATCCAAGCTGCCCCCCTGACTCGACCAAGCTGCAATAGTATCCAGCTGCATGCCCGAGAAGGGAAACCCGGACCGGAATTTTTTTTCTGATGCACATACCCAGCCAATCCAATCCAATGATGTGCAATACCATCCGGGAGACGATAGGCGGCGGTATTTGCCCTTTTGCGAGCTCAGACCCATTCCCAACGATAACATCTGGTTGGATGGATGAAAATGAATGGATATCGCTAGTAAAAGAAATAACGATTAAAACCCGACTATACTCGTGATTGGCACGGAAGTGATGGCGAGTTAACCCGAGTATACTCGTGGTTGGCACTGAATGGGTTAATGCCTAAGGAAAGATGTGGGTCCTGAGGCTAGACCAGTTGAGATTGAGTTGCATTAGACCATCAAAGACTTTTCATTTTGTACAAGATGCTATGTTTATGAAAATAAACATCCTACTGAGAAAGACTGTCGTGTCTTCTGTTACGGTTGCATCAACGGGGTGAGACAGTGTGACAGCCAGTAAGATTGCCATAAACAAACAAACAACAAACACAAGGCAGAGACTTCACGGAACGGCAGATGATGGGTTGATAAGGCTTTGTCTGTGTGGCAGCGGTTGCCTGGGATATGTGATCTGGATACACTGATTGCTCCAGCATGCAATAGTTTACCAGATCCTGGATGTGTTTCCTCAATGGGTTCAATAAAGTATCGCAAGTATGTGAGGAATCTAGCATAGTTCTGCTGGTCTGAGCAGAAGAAGAGGTCTGGCATGTTGTTTAGGATGGCTTTGCATCATTCGTAGTCATTCATTTTGATTGCCTTATTCATTGACAGGACGAGCCAGGTGCAGTCCATGTATTCCATCCAAAACTGTACAGTCTCTCCCAGCTCCCCATTTCTCACTGCTTCTCTGAATGCATGATATTCTGCCATGTGGTGAGATACATCTTCTGATGAGAGTAAAATCATTAGGATAAGGGTTCCCTTGATAAAGATGAACGAAAAGGCTGTTTAATATACAACACCTGTAGCTCAACTGCAACTGCTCAACTTATTTTCAGGCAGGTATGGTGGTAACTATTATGATATATATGGTATGGATTACTTACTGTTATTACTATCTGTGGTAGCTCTCCACCTACTCTTTTTCGTGCTGCTGCTGTGTCCATTGAGCAATGAGCATGCACCTTCACATGATAGGCACATTAACTGTAACAGTCAAACTCCCCAAACAAACAAGCACACCATTGATTTAATTGCCATATAAATCACATACAAAGATCTAACTATTACTCCTCTCTCAACATGAATATATAACAAAAAGGTGATCTATTAACTGTGTAAACCTTATGCAATATTCATCATTGATATTGGATACTTGAAATCTATGAGTACTTAGTATCAAATTAAATATGATGGAACATGCATTAATTGAATAAACAACTATTGTACAGCTTTTTGCACATCTTTGTCAGGGAATTCCAACAATTCTGGACCTGAATGTACCAGTTAATTGTAACCATCTCTCTCTCCTTATGTCTAGTCAAGTCAGGTTGTGGAGGAGAGAGACATACTTTGCCCGTCCTGAGCCTGCTATAATGCAGGTGTTTTTACATCACCACCCAAAACAAGATTCAGCCAAGAGTGAGTGAGTACACTTGCCCACTTGCACTGGTACACTTGTCCATGGCACTTATTAGTTAATACCCATATTTGTAGCAGTTTGGGGGGATTGTACAGTAGGTACGCATATTTAAGGGGATCGCACGGATGGTGTACTGGTGGGACCGATTTTGGTGGGCCGGTCTGGGCCAAAAATGTCAGGGCAGATTTTTTGTCCCAGTCCAGCCCTGCTGCCGGGACCTGTGCTAGAAGCACTCACTGGACGGGTTGGTTTCACAATAGCCCGGTCCAGGTATTTTGTGTTATTATTAGACCTTTGTTTGTGACACATGCCATGACGCCTCAACCTTTGACGAGCATGAGACAAATGTCTTTGCACGAAATGTTGCTTGGTGGTTTCGTTTTTCATTTCATTGTTATCATTTCCAGTAACTTGGTCCATGATTAGTAATGACCTACCTAACCAGTTTGTTCAGACCATGTAGGCCAGGGTTGGAGTTATCACCTGAGAGCTATGGGGGCCCCCGAAACCGTGCACCGGTGGAATTTTCTTTTTTTTCTGAAATGATGGCCGTTTTCGAAGTCATATTTAGAGGAATATCTCATTAGGATTAGAGTCTAATACTAATGAGTAATGACATCACACAACAGTCTAATCATTAGACTATTGTGTGATGTCATTATTCAGTTCATTTTCTTACTCACCTCTGATATATAATGCCATATTTACTTATTTGCAGTTTGCATCTGATAAAATACAACAGTTTAATTTGACAAATGAGACAAAATGTATGAACTTGAATGAACATTTATTTAACTCTGTCTCTGCACTTATAAATAAAAAATGAACTAAATAAACCGAATGGAAAATAAATAGTTGTATGGCACTTAACAGCAGCATTTATCAGGATACAGTAACATTATCATCTGATATAACATAAAATCATAAATACTTGTATAAATCAAAATAAATAATGTTATAAACAAATGTGCACAGGTAATCAAGAACTGAATGAAAAATAAATGCACTGAACAGAGGCATATTTCAGTAGCAGCATCTTAGAGACTTAGAACAACAACAAAAAAAGCTGCACGGTGGTGTAGTGGTTAACACACAGCAAGAAGGTCCAGGGTTCGATTCCTGCTTGGGGACGACGGGATGGGTCAAGCGCAGAGCTCAATCGCATCGCCCCCTAAAAAAACAGTGCATGTGTGTGTGTCATCCATCACTGCATGTGATTGCATGCCGAATAAAGACTTCTGAGTTAAGTCCTGCATTTTTTTAAGTAACTACTGCAGCATGTCACCAAATAAGCAGCAACATTACGAGTAAACAACAGTAATAAAATGCATTCTTCAGTCTTTCTCAGCTCTATTCAGTCTCAGTTCAGCTCTCTTGTCTTCCTCAGTTTCAATTTACATTTTTGGGTGCAATTATTCCTTTAAGCCAGGTATGCCTACATATCTTTCACCAGGCCATACCCATATAATCTCTTCAATCCCATTGAATGGATATTTAAATCTTTTTTGCTAATGGGACTTTTGATCGACTTAGTTGAACCTGGTACGGGGAATAGGGCCCAGATAGAGAACATTTCAACAACAAAAAAAATGCAATATCTCTATTTTGACCTATTTCTGAATCCTGCAACGTTTTTGGCTTTTGTGAGGAATGTTCATTTCGGACACAATCCGACAATCCAGTACCGGTCCCGAAATGACATCTGGTCATAAATCAATATTTTTTATGATTTTTTATGGCCTTATAAATACATTTGATTTGATTTGATTTAGAGTGTTGTATAAAAGTTGCGATATTTTTTCAAACGTATTCAAGTATTAACATCATAAACATGTCACAACAGCATGTAGAATGTATATTATCATCAATAATAATAATAATAATAATAATAATAATAATAATAATAATAATAATAATAATAATAATAATAATAATAATAATAATAATAATAATAATAATAATGATAATAATAATAATAATAATAATAATAATAATAATAATAATAATAATAATAATAATAATAATAATAATAAAAAAAATCTAACCCTAACTAACCTTACTGTCATGCACTTGTCCTAATAAACTAACACTGTAGCACTCAACACTTTATGAACATTGTTACTCAGCTGATAGAGCATGCCCTTCCTGATGACTTGTCGTACAGAACTTGTAAGTCGCTTTGGATAAAAGCGTCAGCTAAATGACTAAATGTAAATGTAAATGTAAATACGTTAGTTTAGCAATAGCTTAAAAGTGTCATTCGATAGATTTAACTTTTCGATTTGGTGAAGTCTATTCCGAGAGGGCGACCATTTTGGAAATTTTGAACCATGGGAATTGTAGTCTTTTTATGGCCATTTTGTAATAGACATCGCTAGCTGTCGATCAGCATTGGAATTTTTCCAAACTACACTTCCTGAAGGGATCTATGGGGTTCAAGGTTCATAGTTCTGTATGAATTTCTTTAATAACTCTTATTATTCGGGATAATATAACACAAAAGGTAAAGTTTTTTACAAATATTGAAAGGCTTTCAAGTTTCTCTTCCCTATTGTTAACATGTAGGAACAATTAGATCTGAAATTAGTTTCAAAACGGTTGCACTGTGGGGGGAAAAAAAAGTACAGTAGATTACAGTAGATTTCATTATCTGTTGATTATGCACGCCTGGTGATACTAAATCCAAATTGAACTCAGGCATTTGAAAGATAATATATGTATATACATAAATGTGCGAATTGGCTATAATGAGGTAATTTATAAGCCTCCTATTCTATATTCTATAATAATATTTCAAATTGCATTGGTCCGGATGGGAGAATTCAGTACTGTATCTACAGAACCTTCTGTTTAATCATCCTCCCTTTATTAATTTCCTTAGATTTTTTGTACACATGATCTCAAGAAGGTACTGAATGAGATCAGTGGCAGTTTTTAATGTTTGGTCATTATTAGCATGGTGTTATTCACTGTCAAAGATGCAAAGAAAAATCATAATTCATATTCTCCTTTGTTTCATCACAATTTAAGCAAGCCTAGTAATAGACACAATATTTCCGACACTGTGAATACATTCCCTGAGGTCCAAAGATGTCTCTAGATACCAAGAATATGCAAATGGACCTTGTAGAAGTGGAGCAATATTCCATTTACCTAGGTATATATTTTAGGCGGATTTTCAGAAAATATTCCACAGGTGGAATAGGTTAAGGACCAGCCAGTCACTAGAACGGGTTCCATAGGTACCAAAATTCCAGTCCAATAATGATGTAGTATAAGTATAAGGAGGTAGATTACCAATAAGGGCCTTAAAATACCTGTGTTTGATGCGCCTCTCCATCAGCGAGGACCAACCAATATTCTCATAAAGGACACAGTGATGAGTGTCATATCTTTCATCAGATAGTTGCACTAGTTGCACTGCGGGCGACCCTCTCTGATGAAATGCATATGTGTGGGGGGACTGTGTGTATGTGTAACTAGGAGGGATATGTGAAAAGAAAAATTTCAATTGCCTTGTGCACATTGACAATATACTAATCTTCTAAATCCGAACTATCCCTTTTACAATCTCCCCACAGCATTTTATTGTGATGAACAAATCCAAAAGATCCATTTTCACAAAGGACAAAGAACTCTTTGTCCCTGAACTGTGGGAACAATCAATCATGGATATCTTGAGAACTCCATGTGAAAACTCTGTGAATATCTGTTACTTATGATCATGAATAACTGCATACTTGCCAGCTGCATGACTTAGTAGAATGCACCTCGGTTTCACTAGTGATGGATGGACTGTATGGTAAATGACGTCATGTTTCCTTGTAGTAGGTTATATAAGGTTGGTGTTTATAAGGGGGCACAGTGCACTCGTACATGTTGCTTCAGAGGATCATGTCTCCTGTCACACTGTCGCTGCTGCTGCTGCTGCTGCTGCTGCTGGTTTCAAGTGTGGCTGGCTGGTCCAGCAGAAACACATACAGGTACTATGGTGGATCCACAACCTTTACCCCTAAAGGCATGAGTTCAGACGGGACATACGAGGTGAGTTTAAGTTTCCATATATAGCTTAAAAAAACGTTAAGCTCATTTTGTTTTGTCTTGTTTTTCTCCCATTGTAGAGATTTGGCACCTCTTTTCAGACAGTTGAACACTGTCATAAGCTTTGAATGAAATACCATGAAATAATAGTTTATTATTGAGAATATATTATTATTATATTTTGATTGGATAAGCTATACTCCAGTATATCAGTATAAATAGGGTATTTATTGGATTTGCTAAATCTTCTGGTATACATAATACAAGATCACCATATAATATACATAATTCAAGATCACCATATAATATACATAATTCAAGATCACCATATAATATACATAATTCAAGATCACCATATAATATAAACACACCCTGCCCTTCCCTGACCCTATGGTCTCTCCTACTCATCCTCCCAGTCCCACTCCCGAGTCCCACCCCAGCAAGCTACAACTGTCCACAGCTGACAGTTATATATATATATATATATATATATATATATATATATATATATATATATATATATATATATATATATATATATATATATATATATATATATTTATTCAAATGATTAATCCTGCACTGCACTGTCTTGGTCCTGTGTCTGTTGTTTTGAGCCACAGACCTTCAAAGACATGGAGCTGGTTTTCTTAACGATGCTAGCAGAACTACTTCACTACTTCAAGAATTGCATTCCAAGTTTAATTTAGAAGCGGAGGTCCATCTACTGGCTCACCTCACCAATGGTTCCATAAATCTGGGAGATTATGCCCTTTTTATCTACGTTATGTCAAGAGATGGCAAAGTATCAACTGGGGTAGTTGGAGGCTTATTGGGAAAGGACTTATTGTTTCTTAACAGGATTCCTCACTTGTAAATATTGAAAGAAGAGGGCACGTTCATTTTAGGCAATCATGGTTAAAGCCATGTGACCTTCCACACAATCACACACACACACACACACACACACACACACACACACACACACACACACACACACACACACACACACACACACACACACACACACACACACACACACACACACACACAGACACGCACACACACACACACACACACACACACACACACACACACACACACACACACACACACACACACACACACACACACACACACACACACAAGGATATACATTCTAAAATATGTATATACAAAGCCCATTCATTGATAATATAGGCCACACACACACACACACACACACACACACACACACACACACACACACACACACACACACACACACACACACACACACACACACACACACACACACACACACACACACACACACACACACACACACACACACACACACACACACACACACACACACACACAGTTGTCATTTCACATGTCATTTGCTCTCAATTACAGGTTGAGTCAATTACCGTGACCGGAAGTGACTTTAGCAAATTCTTCATAAAATTATTATTTGAGAAAAAAATGCATTTTCCTCAAAACAAATCCTAAAATCGGAATACTACATTTTTGTTTTTACGCCGACTTCTTTACAGGTGGAGCTTCGCAGCAAGCGGACACAGTTTTTCTGTCTCACGGAGGGCTTCACTTGTTCCAGTGGAGACTGCGGGACCCAGATCAGCCACACCCGTGTGACTATTTCTGCTAATTCCTATCAACGCATGTGGTGCCATCAGGAGCAGGTCATGAAGAGAAGCCTGAGCAGTAACCTACCCTTCGAGATGAGGTGAGGAAATAGAATAGAATAGATAGAATATAAGTACTTTTAGGTAGATTAAAAATCACAAATAAGAATACAAATACAGTCAAGGATATACATTCTAAAATATGTATGACCATTCATTGATAATATAGGCCACATTTGATTTATGTTATAACGTGAGCCAGCTCTATTTTGTACCTGTACTATTTTAAATGTTAATAAAATCTTGACTACTTTTATCTTGCAGTTCAAGTTCAAGTTTTGTTTTATTTGCCACATATAAGGTATACATGCACATTATAGTGAACTGCTTGGTTCTGTATGAGCCTCCTGAAATTGTACTATTAGGTGTATTGCAATGGCCCGTGGGTGAAGTAGTTCTGCTAGCATCGTTAAGAAAACCAGCTCCATGTCTTTGAAGGTCTGTGGCGTTTCGGGAGGCGCTCTGAACTGCAGGAACATTGGGATCCAAGTCAAAGTGGACCTCCCCCTGGACAGCTGTTCCTTAGTGAGGCCTCCAGGCTGTGCATGTTCCACTTTCAGCACGTCCTCTGGAATTGTGAACTGCATGAGACCTAAACGTTCACAAGTGGAGCCTGACAGTAGAGGGTGCTGGCTAGTCTTCACAATTTCAAATGAGAGTTTGTACATTTGGCCTCTCACTGTGCCTCTCATGTATTAAACTAAAAGTGAATAGTTGACTCTGTAATTTTGTAACAGTAGCTAACGTTAGCTCACGGAGGTCCTAGACTAGACCTGTGTTTACATGGGTGCGGGAGGGGCTGGAGGAGGAGGAGGAGGAGGAGCAGACGCCGCAGTTCCGTGTGTCTGAGACAGAACTCAGCAAGTGAGATCTCCGCTAAGAATTGGATCATGTTTTTTCGATCGGTTTTGACGATCTGCGAAAAGAAAGCATTATCACCGATCACCGATCGCATATTTATACTGATTATCGGCCGATAACGATCGGTGGCCGATCGATCGGGGCATCCCTAATGAAAACTTCAATAAACAACATTTTGGAAAAAAAAACATTGATGAGAAACTGCTTCAAGAATCATTGTGAAATTGTGGGCGGCTGGGTGGCTTGTCAACGCAAGAGACACCGGGTTCGACTCCGGCTGTCTGCGTTGCCTCCGGCTTGGGCCGGCCGTCATACTAACTCAATTGGCAGAGTCAGCGGGTGGAAGTCGATGGGTGGTAATCTGGACGTTGTGGACAGCGACTCCAACAGGTTGGTCTGGAATGCCTGCACAGCAGAGACAGGAAATGGCGGGGGTAGTGTGAGCCTCCCACACGTTACACCTCGCCAATGAGAGTCCACGCTGGCAGGTGAAAAGATGTGACAGGCTGCCTCCTCGTGTATCGGAGGGGACACGTTATGCACGGCTTCTATCCTCCCTACAACCGGCCAGTGGGGGGAATATGCGAGCAACGTTCAAGACAGGGGAGGGGAGAATTGGCACAGTGGAATTGGGATGGGAGAAAAATAGAAAAAGAAGTTAAGAAGGTTTCAAAATCGTTGGGCATTATAAAAAGGGTTAAAAACCATTTAAAAAAGACCACATTACTACAGTTTAATTTATCCTCACATCTCTTACTGCAATATAATTTGGGCCAACACTTACCCTTCTTAATTACAAGCAATTCACAGATCTCAGAAATCCATTGTAAGAATTGCAACCAACTCTTCTTATTTAGCCCCAACCAAACCATTATTTAAACAACTGCAACTACTCACAATTGATGAGGTCAACAAGTTATTATGTATAAAGTAATTGGTTTTCCTTAATCTTTACCTATTTTCTTTCAAAGTTATTTTGAGTATAAAAAATCGAACAGAAACATGTTCCACTTTAAATACATTTAAAAGCAAGCTTAAAAAATAACTACAGATCCTGTAGTCTTTAGTATCCTTGTGTAGGCTATATGTGAATAGTCTTTTTTTAAATGTTCTTCTATTTTTTCAACATTGTAATTGGTAATTGTTGTATAAGGTTTTATTTGAGATGTTCCGATACAATTTTTTCCTTCCCGATCCGATTCCGACCCAGTGATGTGTTGCTCATGGGACGAGATTGCACTCCGTGCAGCCAAAGATTTCAGGAATGCGCTGCACTCGCCAACTCGCTATAAGTACCCACCTGGGCTACTTTGCATATCAATAACGCCGGTCGTCAGGTGTGTTAAATACGTTCTCAGATACATTCACACCTAACTTGTGAATGATATGTGTTACATTCCATTCGTAGAGGCAATTAGGCACGGTCTTTAGTCTGTGCTCAAGCGAGGGGACATTTATGCGCATGCGCGGGAGCGCGCGTGCATGTGGCGTCATTAGCGTGTGCGTGCAATCAGAGTTGATGTCAGGAACGCACCGCTGCCGATACCTAAGCTTTGGGTATCGGCCGATACCAATACTGATCCGATACCAGTGCATACATTTAAATTATTGCTGGATTATGAATAGCCCCAACTTTAGCCAAGGTAACGTTACAGCTAAAACGAGCTTTTCAGCTAGCTATTCAGCGAATGCTAATCACACCAGCAAGCGAACACATCAGAGCTCCCCGTCACACCACTGTCGGGACGATGGCATTTAAAGGGGAACTATCTTATAAATGGCCTTTTTGAGTGTTTAGCATTGTTTCCTAGCTATGTGAACTTATATTAATATGATCTATGTCTCAAAATTCTCATATTGGCGCATTCTTCCAATTCTCCTCTCACAATATTCACCCTCACTGAACTGAGTCATTTGAAAATGTGCCCTATATGTGATGTCATAAAGACACTGCTGCATGTTAATGTTCAGCCGGGGCCGTATAGCGCAGTGGTTTAGGAGCCCAGGCTCAAAACAGCTCGAGATCTTGAGGTAGAAAAATGCTGTTTTTGAGGACTTGATTAGAAATACAAAACAATGAATAAAAAAAAAATATATATTACAGAGGTGTTCCATAGACTCACAGGAATTGTGTAAAAGTGCCCAAATAGTGAAAGAAATAGTAAAATAGTTCCCCTTTAAGAAAGTATCTGCTGTTAAAAAGACAAACAGCATTGACACTTTAATTCACGGTCGATTACAAACACGTTTGTTTTATAATGCTCGCTCTCAGCAGGAGGATACTGCACGTGTTGTTGATAAATTATGTCATATGGTATCGGAGCATAGATTTGACGCATACTCGCTGATACCGATACCAGCATTTTAGGCTGTATCGGAGGCATTTCCGATACTGGTATCGGTATCGGAACAACTCTAGTTTTATTGTATGTATCTGTGTGTATGAGAGAGGGATATGCGCATGTGTGATTGCGCATAATGTGTGGGGGGAGGAGGGGATTTTCTGTGTAGCTATTCTTTAAGAGGGGGGGTCGCGTATAAGCCCTTGGGCTTTATGACCTTTCCTGCACATTTTAACTGTTTACTTCTTTTTATTCCAGAATGTATGTTTGTAAATGCAAATAACAATAATAAACAATAAATAAACTAAATAATACCGAGGATGGAACATAAGAGGAGAGAAACCTGAGATGATGAGAAATACTAATGAGAAATACAACTAATAAAGAAACTTGAACTTGAGATGATGAGAAATATGATAAATTCAAATGCTCTTTCGAATGACCAGATTTTGTGATACAAATAATTTTGTTGAATAGAAATCGCAGATTCCACAATACCTACAATGGCCGAGGATACTGGATTGGAAACATCTATGGTTCATATTCTCCTTGGGGAACAACAACATATGTGGACCTGGGAACCCGATCTGATACTGGTGAATCCAACAGATCGCCCATCATGACTACTGCTCCTATGATCCGGTAATTATACATTTTTTGTTTTGTTAGTGACCATTTGTTTTGGACTATTTTGGTGGCCTGACAGTGAACCAGGTTCACTAAGATTTTATGCAAAATTTTGTTTTTGGGGGCCCTATTTTGTGAAACTATGGTGGGGGGATTCCAAACCCTTTAAGGTGGGCATGCATTTAACATTTAAATGCATCAATCTGGTGCACTTTAAAAGGAAAAGAGGCTAGATCCGTGAAAAAAACGTATATATTTTTCTCACAAATTCAAATCAAACATCTCAAGTTGACCCCAGCAATGACAGAATATGATACTAAATAGGAAACACTGGGGCTCCCCTACATCAAGAAACTCCTGAAAACGTACAGGATTTACCGAATCTGCACTATAACTCCAAATTATATCTCCAAAATGCACATAAATGACAGATACTGCATTTTCCTTAAATTTCGGAATTTAAATGGAACTATTTAAGATAAAGTTAAAGTTAAATAAAGTTTGAAAATGCAACTACAGTAAGCTACTTATGTATTTCATTCAAGAAACGCCCACTTGCGGTCATAAGCAGTAGCCTATTGGTTAAATGTTTTAAGCTGATGATTTGTTACAGCCCTACAGGATATACAGTATACAGTGTATTGAGTGAATAAAACATTTACATTTTTTTTATAATATATTAAAAATATATATGATATGATATGATATGATATGATATTAGCATTTATAATGCGCCCCCCAGCCAATCGGTCCGGAGCGCAGCCCGGGGGAAAAAAAGAATACGAATAAATGGACAGGACAAAGAAACATGAAACCAGGCAGATGGACAGACAGAGAACATAAGAACACCTCAGACACACAACACAACAGCAAAGTAACTAGTGATCATCCAGAGCGAAAAGGTGGGTTTTAAGCAAGGCCTTGAATGTCTGTACGGTGTTGGCAGACTTGATCTTGAGGGGGAGCTTATTCCACAGTGTCGGCGCCATCACTGCAAAGGCCCGGAAACCCTTTGTCACAAGTTTGGCCCGCGGGACCCTCAGACACAGTTGGTCATTTGATCTGAGGGACCTGGAGCTGATGTGTTGGACCAAGAGTTCCTCAATGTAGGCCGGAGCGAGACCATTGAGGGCTTTGTATGTGAAAAGCAGAATTTTTTTTTATTGATTATCTTCCTCACTGGGAGCCAGTGGAGAGAGTCAAGGACTGGGGAGATGTGGTCCCTCATTCTGGTGCCTGAGACCAGCCTGGCAGCAGCATTTTGAATGCGCTGGAGGGGGAGGATGGTTTTGTCTGGGAGACCAGAGTAGAGGGAATTGCAGTAGTCCAGTCGTGAGAAAATGAGCATGGTGATGACTTTATGAAGGTCGCTGGGGGAGAGGAAGGACTTGATTTTTGAGATGATGCACATGTAACTGGTCTAAAGGCCACCCTCTGTGTCGTCGTCGTGTAGTGGAAGTGAAGACTCAGTTGTGGCAATTCAGTGTTTTATTTCCCCTGTTGAAACATCCCACAGGTACATGTCAACACTTGGCCAGCAGATGGCGTCAATAACTTGCATAATGCCCTGTCAGCATTCCAGATAGTCTCTTTGAATGATACATTGAAATATCACAATAATAATAAAATACACAATGAAATAATACAAATTAAATAATAAGACATCTCCAATTACCTGTTGAAACATCCCACAGGTACATGTCAACACTTGGCCAGCAGATGGCGTCAATAACTTGCATAATGCTACAGTGGGGGAGAAATGTCACGCTGTGAGAAACGAGGCCTAACACACATTGCTCAGACCATAACCACAAACTCAGTAAGCATGTGTCGTACAATAGTTCGCCAACACAGCTAAACCACATTACAAAAAGTGCAAAATTGTCCACATTAACACAGTTACCACTATATACAACTCCGGTTCATTGCCCGGCAACTTATTTACAATAGTGCGTTCTTTTAGACCTGATATATTTACAGACACTGAAAGCACGTCTTACCCCTGTCAGCATTCCAGATAGTCTGGCGCGAGAGGGGAAGTGCAAGGGGAAAAACGTCACTTCTGCAGGAAGTGACGACGGCTTCAAAATAAAAGACTATTAGAGTAAAAATAATAATAAACAATTAAAATAAAACGTTAGGGAGGGATCTTTGTGGAATACAACATTAGTATATTTTATATACCTGCTACACACAGTTGGAAGAAACAGGACTGTACTACTGATCTTACTTGTTTATGGAAATTGAGATCTGAGTCAAATAAGACCCCAAGGTTTCTCACATTGGGTTTCACCCAGGAGCAGAGGCTTCCCATGTTTCTGGAGCTCTGAGTGACTGAGGTGGGGGTGCCAAACAGAATGATCTCCCCCTTGCTCTCATTTAACTGCAGGTGGTTTTGTGACATCCACTCCTTTATATTGCCTAGGCAGGTCTTCAGGCGGTCTAGGCCGGTGGAGTCAGCTGTTGAGTCAGCATTATGGCATTTTAGGGGGCCCCCTGGTGACTTCGGGGGCCCTATGCAACCGCATTGTCCGCATATGGGAAGAAACGGGCCTGCGCACCAGTGTAACTACATACAAACATAACAATGCCTTACTGGCACAATCTTGTTGTAACTAAGAGATTAGCTGAAAACAGTGTTTTCGTGCCTTGATTTCTAGACATTACATACAACTTTATCTTGAGCATTTCCTGGTTGTTAAACAAGGTAGTTAAATACTTCACCTACAAACACAATACTGTGCTTTCAGGACAGTATTGTGTTTGTAGGTGAAGTATTTAACTACAATATTGATGTCATTTTCTAGTACTACTATTTTCTTTTTACATTTTATAAAACAGGCAGAGCTAAAAC
The DNA here is from genome assembly GCF_963971535.1 of Notolepis coatsorum. Lineage (NCBI taxonomy): Eukaryota > Metazoa > Chordata > Actinopteri > Aulopiformes > Paralepididae > Notolepis > Notolepis coatsorum. The sequence continues at coordinate 8,359,540 of NC_140184.1, read as the reverse complement.
ATGGGCTAGGTTTTTGTCAAGAACAAGAACAGACTGGCTGCTGGCAGCACAGGGTTCATTGAGTAGGACACCATGGCTCAATGATTAGCCTTCTGATAACCGGTGGTCATTTAGAAGTTTTAAAAAATACTTCCAGATAATAATTATTGCAGCTAATTGTTTTCACAGCTAATCCTAGTCTGAGACTACAAATCTGTAAGAGAGAGTAAGGCTGTTATTAGATTGGATGCCTTTTTTTTGCACTCAAACACGAGATGCGGCGGTGTACAAAGATAATTTAAAGTGCACGCAATGCGCGATACCACTGATTACCGTTGCTCCCTCAGCTAATGTTACATACTGTAAGTTACAAACATTACTACTCACAGGCACAGCCCTCCAGGTGTGGCTGTTCATATCTCGGTCATGGTAAGATCTGGTCGAAACTGCCAAAATGAGCTTCTCCTTCATTGGTTTGTTTTGCTGTCGATTCCTTTCTACTTGATTCAAATGTTTCCCACTTCACAGAGTAACACGGAACTGCCCAAGGAACTTCAATTTGACAGTTTTCGACCCTGATGGTGATCAGGTTAGATGCAGATTTGGATCCAAATATGGAAAGGAGTGCGGATTGTGCAGACAAACTAATGGTTTCTCTTTAGATAAGGTAAGATTTTGGGGTAGGTTTCCCAAATTCTCAAAGGTATTTAATTGTTTAAATTTTTTTATCACTAGTTGATGAAATTGGCACTGAAGTGCACTGGTAAGCACGCCCTTGTTAAAATGTATTGGTCTATATGATCTCCCTCGAAATCTGCCCAAATGGTGTCCTTCTGTTCTTTCGTTCAGAATTCCTGTTCCTTATCGTATTCCCACTCTCTTCATTATGGATACCATCCGTTTGAGCTGGTGGTGGAGGACTTCCCCAAAAAATACATCACTCTGTCCTACTCTGACGGGTCCTACACCGCAAAGGGTCCTCCTCTCGGGAAAGCAAGGCGCAAGCGCGCTGCCCCCATTCTGCCCCCGTTCTGGATTACTACAACTGCTACTACTGATGGAATCACTGCTATTATAACAACAGCACGCCCTACTACTACAACTGCTGTCCCTACTACACCTGCACAGCCTACTACACTTGCTAGGCTACCTACTACTACAACTGAAGCCCATACTACTACAACTGAAACCCCTACTACTACAACTGAAGCCCCTACTACTACTACAACTGAAGCCCCTACTACTACTACAACTGAAGCCCCTACTACTACTACTACTACTACTACTACAACTGAAGCCCCTACTACTACTACAACTGAAGCCCCTACTACTACTACAACTGAAGCCCCTACTACTACTACAACTGAAGCCCCTACTACTACTACAACTGAAGCCCCTACTACTACTACAACTGAAGCCCCTACTACTACTACAACTGAAGCCCCTACTACTACTACTACTACTACTACAACTGAAGCCCCTACTACTACAACTGAAGCCCCTACTACTACAACTGAAGCCCCTACTACTACAACTGAAGCCCCTACTACTACAACTGAAGCCCCTACTACAACTGAAGCCCCTACTACTACAACTGAAGCCCCTACTACAACTGAAGCCCCTACTACTACAACTGAAGCCCCTACTACAACTGAAGCCCCTACTACTACAACTGAAGCCCCTACTACTACAACTGAAGCCCCTACTACAACTGAAGCCCCTACTACTACAACTGAAGCAACCACTACTACAACTGAAGCCCGTACTACTACAACTGAAGTCCCTACTACTACAACTGAAGTCCCTATTACTACCGCCTTTTACCGTCCATCAATTGCTGCTTTAAGCAAGCTTCCTCTGCAGTTCACCATCTACGGTAAATTATTTACCCCTATTTACATTTCGGTAATGTTGTACAGAATGTCATTATTTGCCATTTGAGTATTGGAACGATATCCAAATTTGGTTTTGTAACATTTCTCACAAAGGCTGACCAAAAAGACTGAAAAGTAGTGACCATCGCTAAGATCCATGAGTTGATGTCATTCATGATTAAGTGCTACGCGGTTACTTTCTGCTTTTTCACATATTTTTTAAATGACTGAAAAGGTTCAGCATAGCAGCCTCGCCTTTTACCTGAAAATTCCAAATTCAAATACATTATATTATGAATACGCGTTTGAATTATTTGGTACAGCCCTACATTTCAGCATTCAGATATTTTTTATTCTCACGTGCTCTCTTGACCTTCAGTTGATTCGCACCACGCCCCATCATGTGTGGATGGCGACTACTTCCCTATCTTCCTGTCTCCGACGCCACTCAACGGAGTACATCTGCCTGCATACAACAATCGCACGCTCGAGATTAAAGTGAGAGGCAACGCACTATACGCCACGTAAGGACATTTTTACATTGAATTGTTTTCAAAGTCTACAATAGATTATTTTGTAGATTAGATTAGATTAGATTAAAATGTATTGCCATTATACAGCACAAGTACAGTACAATAAAAATACATTTGACAATCAACCAGAGTGAAAAGTGCAACAGCAATCTACAATGTGCGTGCAGGTGATTAAACTGGGTACAAAATGTACAAATTAGTACTACTGAGTGTAGTGCTGATCAGAGGTATGTACAGAGTTGTAGTATAATATGTAGAGTGATACAGGTATAAGGACAGTATGGTAGTAGTCATACTGACCAGCAGCGTAACTAGTAAGAGTAGCATATGTACAGATATAGAGCTAGTAAAGGACTATGTTCAGGTAAATACAGACAGATGAGGATAGGTATATATGTGGTGGGAATACATATATATCATATATATAGGTATATACAGCATTATAATACATGCTATCATACAGAGCTAAGGGTTATGTGCAGGTGTACAAGCAAGTATATAAATGGGTTATATTATGCAGGTATATTTAGACAAATATGGGTATATGTGGTAATATAAAGATATAAATTATATACTGTAGGAGAGTACTGGCCCCTGTAAATTCGAAACTGGCCCCTGTAAATGTCCTAACCCAACCCCCTCCAATGTACAGTAAATGTCCTAACCCAAAATACACAAGACCCTCTTCTTGGAACCAAGTAAGGTTTCGTCAATATTCCAATGTACAGTTTTGCTTGTACAGTTGTACAGTTTCCCCCCCCACCCCTCCTACCCAACATCCCGTCCCCCCACTCCACCACCTCCAATGTACACCCCTCACCCCCCCCCCACTCCACCTACCCAACCTCCTCCAATGTACAGTTTCTACGTCAAATGTATATACTCTCTTTTGTAGACTCTTTTTGTATCACAAACAGTACTGTATTTGTAAATCTGGTATGTCATAAATGTATAGATGTAGCAGTACTGTGTCTATCTGTATGTTGTGTATGTCATATATGTTATGATGAATTGAAAATGGGGGACCCTGATGTAAACAAGACGAAAGTCTTTCTCTGGTCTGCATCCCCTTAAAGGCCCACTTGCATGTTGTATTTTTGTTCAATAAACAATGTGACTAGGCCAACGGTTACTTTCATGAAGAGGGCGGAAAAAAGAAATTGACCCAGTTTTAGCGTTTTTATCAAACATTTTGTCAGCCCAACCACAACCACCACGCACGTGGATATTTTAATCCATGGTTCATAACGTGCACGTGTCATCTTAATGATGACGTCACACCAGGTATCAGGGCAGCGAGGGGTGCTGAGAATCACAGGCAGGTAGTGGCAGGAAGCAGAGCCTTCTTGTTACTAGTACTAGGCTAGCCGAGGAGCTAGTATCTGTTTCACCTAACACTATTGCTCCGTGATCATAGCCATTTATCTCTAAAGCTAACCACTATTTGTAAAAGCCACAACCACGTTACCATATTTGTAAATACTCATGTAAATCATTGTGTCGGTGTACATATTGTGTATATAACGTTAGTAGCTAAGTTAGCTAGCTAGCATTCCCGAAACTCCTAACATGCCCTGATTTAAAATGGTTCTCTCCTCTTTGTATACCTTTGTCCTCACAAACAAAGTATTCTGCCAGGGAACTTATGGACACGACAGTAGTAAGTTAGTAGTTATAAGGTGTTTGAGCTTGTAACGTTAACGATAAGTTCTGTTAATAGTGGTGACGCTCGGCGTCACTCATGCACTGTCCCCGCACGTGCACGCGCACTGAATAAAATACCACAATGTACCTTTATATCCCAATATTTGTCTGACCACACCCCTATCAGCTTCCCATATAAGCAGGGGTGGGGCCACCCCCTCGCCTCCTTCCCAAGCTTTCACCACAAGGCGAGATCAAGGGCTGCAGCGGCGTCGTTCTGTATCATAGTGGCTCCGCTCGCCGTCACTCATGCACAAGGGAGGCCGAGCGAGAGCCATAGGCCGACAAATATACCCCGCTGAGGCCCCCCACAACCATCAGATCAGGGAGGACCGAGCCCCCACGACCCCCCCTAATGGAGGGCACCCCCCCTATTGGAGGTCCCCGGGAGGGCGACGGACCCGACCGTGCGAAGAGGCACTCAAGCAACTCAACGCACAGGGTGAGCAGACCGTGGCCTGACCCCACGACTACACACACGCACAACCCGCATGCCACCCGGGAACGAACGGAGGGAACAACCTCGTTACTGCCCCCAGAATCACGGGGTCAAGGGCAAACCCAACCCCGTGGCAAGGCCGTAGCAGCGGAGCGCGAAGGAAGACCCAGACCCACTGAAGGGACTGGATCCCCTGGAAAACGGGGGCCCGGAGAGGTCAATGACGCCAGGCATCAAGACCCCACCAGGCGGTCACTTAGTGACACCGCCCCCCACATCGCCAGCATATTCGGATAAGGCCCCTCTTCTCCAAGAGCGGGCCCTTTCCCCCCAATAGCACACCGCCTGGCACACTGACCCTGCAGAACAGGCAGTCAGCATGGCCGTAAGCACACAAAAAAGGTTAACCAACGGAAGCAGGCAGCGCACCGGGGAAAACCAGGCAACAGGCTGTAACCTGAGCCTGGAGCACTGCGGACGAGACAGGCGCCAAAGGAGTCAGCTGAAAACAGCCGCCCCGGCGGAAGGGGCGTATGCTGGCGTTGTTGCATGACCAAGCCTCCATTTAAAAAAAAACCACCCAGAGGGGTTGAGGCAGAGAAGGCTGACACGATTGGCAGACGTCATGAACGTGCAGGGGCACCCTCAACCGGGTAACCCGGGAGTTGACACTGCTCCAACACACCAGGGAATCAACCACCTTGGTGTTACCCAATGCGGTGGTTGTTCCTATAACCCCTCAAGAAAAGACACCAAAACACACCTGCGGGTATACACCGGCTATACCGCAGTACAAGTGTTTCAGTTTTCAAAAAAGGGTTATTCCAGGCCTACGGGTCGACGAACATCACTTCGGACCGGGCCTGGCGGCACGGGAAGTACACAGGATTACCAGAGGAGGTCCAAGACCACCCCAACAGGCCCCTCTTCGCCACGCGTGAGAGAGGAGCAAAAAGAATGGAGAACCAGCCCTAAGCACACCGCACTTGGTATTCCCAGGCGGTCTCCCAACCAAGTACTAACCAGGACCGAATCTGCGTAACGGCCGAGATCCGACGAGATCGGGCGTGTACAGGTTGGCATGGCCGTAAGCCATTACAATAGTGCAGAGTACAATATGTACCCAACAAGGGTCTCCATAGCGCCTAACCCTGTGACACCCAGACCGACCTGGCATTTTAGCCCCCGAAAAAAGCACAAGTCCCTCAGGGTACCAGAACAGCAGATCTGCATCCCTGGCGGACAACGGGTTAACTGACCTGGACCAGCGTGACCAGACCAGTCCCGTGTCCTAACCACGCCGACATGCCCATTCCAGAAGAGGGGGCAGACATGCGTGTCGATCTAAAACATGAAAAGAGGGCGCCACCCAGACGGTCCCCATTCAGACCGTGCTCAGTGGCCCACCCCAAGGGCGTGAGACCCCTCTACATATGTTCTGATCTATTCCGTTAACATCCCCCAGATATGAACGAGAATTCATCGAGACAACCTAGTAAACTGGCGCTCGGAAGAGACAAAACTCCATCCCAGTTGCCCTACAAAAATGCTGTTTCAACAAGCAACCAAGGCGCACGTAGCCCCTGTGTGATCCTGTAACAGAAACACACCGAGCCAGCACTATGTATGCGTCGAGACCCAAACACATCAATGGATAGTCTATCAAGACACCAAACATTGTTCCTCCAAGTCGCCTGGGAGAACGACACGGAGCCGTCGTGCTTCACGTACCTTCCTCTTTTTATTCAAAAAAGAAAGAACACAGACTGACATGAATCCCTCGCGACGCAGGCTGAGGTTAAAAATTGTGTACATTTAGGGGTGCTCCAGTAGCACACCATGTTACCGCGCTCGCGCGGGACTCCGTGCTGCGTCACGGATCTGGTTGACTCCGAGTTCGATTCCCGGACCCGCCGTCATTTGCCGAATGTCTCCCCCTGCTCTCTCTCCCGTTTCACCCTGCAACTGTCGGTCATGCTTGACCAGGAAAGCGATAAACGCTAAAAAATAAAGTTTAAAAAAAAAAAAAAAAAAAAATTGTGTACATTTTTACATCCCACCACCCTCCCATAGGGAGGAGACGGAATCCCCAGAGAGACTTCCCACGCGAGCTGTATAGATTGAAAAGAATATATTGCCATATTGAGCTACGTAATATTGGGGTTAGGGCTCTCCGAGGAGGAGGCACTGAACCAATACACACTCAATACTCAAAGTGAATCGAATACACACACAATAGAGCAGAACTCCTTTTTGAAGTTCTACTCACCTTGACAATCTCAGGAGGAGGCTCAGAACTCTGAGGAGGCTCCCTCACAGGGAAGGAGAGTCCTAACTCACAGAAGGCCCGAGTAGGAGTTTCGTGAGGAGGAGCCCTGACCACTCCCTGAAACAGATCCATCATATGGACCTGAACAGCACACGGAAGCCTTACCAACAGAGACGCGCACAGTGACGTACTCTGTGGCGGGGGAATTTCTGCGGTGCACACGCCCAATATTCCAGGGCGTGGGACCAGGAAACTCCCTCCACCTCCCCCTCACCCTGTAACGTGCCGAACAGCAACGTGACAGGAACCTTGAAGGACAGGTGGGTTTACCCCTGACCAACAGAAAATAGGGGGAGGAAAGGTTACCAGTTCACCCCTTTACGACCCCACACCCATGATACGATGTAATGACAAAAAGAGTATGACGCAGTCATAGTCAGCCCCATGTAGCGTCTAACAGCTTCACACAGCGCATGTGCCAACCTGCTATCTGATTTTTACTAAGGAAAAAACACAGAATAGAGAGGGCCCTCTCAAGAGCCCCGGTACCAGACTTACACATGTGCTTCTGTGGCCAGCCCAAACCAGTCGTAGGTCACACGACACACACAACCCATTATCACCTACAAAAAATGGCAAAAACACTCTACAGAGGAACGCCGTTTTTCATAATGAGAGAATACACAATTCTCGATTAGTATCGGCCACAGGCCTTGCTAAGCACACACGAAAAAGTGACCAAACAATCTTTTCTGTAGGAAAATAAAGTTTCTCAAGCGGTTAGCACAACCCCAACAACTAAGCTAAGGGTTACATCGTATCCCTACCACACAGTGACACAATATAGTGTAACAACATGTCTGAGAGGAGGATGAAGAAGTCCCCAGGGAACCGGGGGGAAACACAACCCTCCTACTTTACCCTTAATACGGCCAGTTAAACAGGTAAACCTGTTAATATGTGAACACACTGTTCATTGTCATTACAGGCTGAGAAAATAATCATTATTTACTCATATGTCACTAAGCATAGCTTTATAGGTTAGTTTAACCCCCTTAGTTGTGAGTACACGGTACATGAACACACAATGTGTCTCAACACAACAAACCAGATCATTTTCACATCTGTAACAATAACCCGATTTGCATGGAGACCAGTGACAAGACAATTCACACATAACTCGCGTTGTATCCTAAATGTAGTGCAGCAACACTCGTTTTGGAAAACATCGTTATTTACAAAACATTTAGAAGGGAAAGCAAGAAGAAGTGTTCAAGGTCTGGTCAGGACCTTGCCTACCGGGAGCGCAGATCAAGCGAATTGCAGTCTCTAACATGGCACCGAAGTAAACACAGCCTCCTGTGTTTGACGACACGGGCAGCTCGCTGCTCCAACCCGCCGCTACGGTGCTCCTTGTTGACGCAGTCCTCGCCGGCCTGGCTCAGGGCAGGTTCGACGAACATCCTCTGTCAAAGATGACGTCGTAGTCAAGAGTGTTTAAAACATGTTATAGTCACAGAACATTCAACAGTGTAGCATTAAGCTAACGGCCGCTCTCGGCCGATAGCAGCAAGCTAACGTTACCTAGCCTAGTGACACAACAGGCTTGGTAAACACAGCGAGCTAGCGCCGCAGCCAACAGCTGACTGGCTAACACAGTAGGCCACAACTAGCACGCAAGCTAAGCAGCTACCACCTGAACTCGTACACAACGATACAACAAGTCACACTCAGACAGGCCGCCGTTCTGAAACCCTCCTCACCTTTTAAGAGAGAAGAGAAACGAGATGTTAACACAGTTTTACAACGGTGCTTTTACCAACATCCGGCCTAAGGACCCTAATCTGGGGCCGGTTTTTGCAAACATTGTCAGCTAGCCCCCATAGCACTAACAGACAAGTGGAGCTCGCAAGCAAAACATTACTCACCAACCTGGAACCCACCGCTTCTCACAACAGCGGCGCGTCCTACAGTCCAGCTGTGTCGCTGGAAGGTTTTACCGCAACCAGCCACAGCAAGGAGGACTGCAGTTGAGAGGCATGTAGCGGCATAAACTCCCAATACGAAACCCGACGGAGGTGTAGAATGATCATCATCTTCCAGACACTCCAGTACGAAGACAATATCGCCGTATTTTCTCGAATATAGTGAGAGAGAAAATAAAGATATGATGTCAACGTATCTCTTGTTTTCCAACTCTTCTCCTACTATCACATCACGTCAAGTGGGGATCTACCGAGGCACTTCCTTGTGGTGAAAGCGAGAAAGGAGGCGAGGGGGTGGCCCCACCCCTGCTTATATGGGAAGCTGATAGGGGTGTGGTCAGACAAATATTGGGATATAAAGGTACATTGTGGTCTTTTATTCAGTGCGCGTGCACGTGCGGGGACAGTGCATGAGTGACGCCGAGCGGAGCCACTATGATACAGAACGTTAGTTAGCTATCGTGGTAGCCCGTTTCGTGACCGAGTGCATCACAGTCATGAAAGGGGCTACTATCGTATCAACATGCCGTGACGTGTAGCTTGCTAGCCGGCATGATGTGTGCAGTGCTTTGCCCCACAGGTCTGAGAAGAGGACCTGCACATTTTACTCGTTCCCCAAACTCTTTTACATGCCCCGATTTAAAATGGTTCACGACAGTAGACATAATGCTAACGTTAGCGGGGTAACGTTAATGTTAGCCAGAGCCATATAGCCAGCTTGGTACTATGACCCGGACGGGCATAAGGCATAAGGCGACAGCCTAACAGACCAATAGCGCTGCTGTACTGAACATACATACATACGGTACATGTAGTTCTTTTTTTACAACATTAAAAACCTTAATTCAACCAAAAATGCAGTTGTAGCTGGTCCATCAAAGTCTCTCCGACGATTAAACCCATTTGCGTCTTGTAAGGCGTCCATTTGGATCAAGGAAATGGCTTTCTGCACCCGTAAAACTCCATTGTAGTGGATCAGAAGTAGGGGAAAGTTAACCTGCAGTGACGTCATGGCACTGATAGCGTCTGATAAGCTTTTTCATTGGCTCCATACATGTTATTCGTGCGTGGACCTTTTTAACCCTTTCTGAGTGGAATTTCCGGCGTCAAATGGAAAAAAATAAATAATGAAATTAGATACCAATGGTAAACTACCCATAATTGAAGAGTAGGGTTTAACCTGCAAGTGGGCCTTTAACGATTGTGTGTATTGAGCTGTACTGTATTGTACCCATTCTGCAATCTGTTAATAAAGTTTTAAATTAATCAATCAATCAATCAATAATTTTCTCAAAGTATTGTTCGAATTGGTGTTGCTGTTTTTGTTATTTACTTACTACTGTCTCTCTTGTAGTATCCGTGACCTTATTATCAGTGGGCCACAAGGAATCATCAAACAGAGAATGTCCACAGATGCATTTGTCCTCAAATGGACGCCAACTGACAATGAACTGAATGACCACTTCCCCATTTGTTTTGTTTTGGAGGCAAAAGACAGGTGAGTTTTGTAACCATATGACCGTAACGTATAATATAACTGATATGGCATACAGACCCTCATCTGCACCTTTGATTACACAGCTTACTTGCTCATATGCTTATATCCATTAATTAAGTTAATTATATTGTTCATATTGTTAATTATACTGCTTATTTTTATCTTTACTATAATTGTATTGCCTATATTTATGTCCTCTACTATTACCATGCCCATTTACCCCCTCCCCCACGCTGCTATGACGCCTGTATTTCCGCCAAGGGGATCAATAAAGGAATACCTTATCTTGTCTCATCTTATCTTATCTTACCTGGAGTGCTATATCCATCCAGATAGTTTCGGTGTGATCTGCACAGTTCTGGAGATATCTGTCGTAGAGATGTCTGCCGTCACTCCAATACAATGGAGCTGAATGACACTTGGCTTGTGGCACGCAATGCACCATGCTCACGATAATACACTGGCCTTGTCGTGAGCAGTTTCATGCCCATTGGGAATGTGTGCCTATTCGGGAAGCCTGAATACTTTTACCAACGGATTTCCAGTTCCGCGTTCGCGTTCTGCGCTCTGATTGGCCACTGACGTTTCTGGTCGCGCCAATCGTGTGGGGCGGGGCTAGGGGGTGGCTACTTGGGCTCAAGCCCCGAATGTTTTCTGAAAAGCCTCGAATCTATTTAATTTTTTTTTTCTTTTTTTTTATTAATCATTGTTACATGAAAATATGTTTGCACCAGATTTAGCAGAAGCTAATTTCCATCTGTAGTCTATCCAGCTGCTAACTGTATTTGAGTGAGTTAAGTCTTGGTGTTATGGTAGACTCAGACCTAAGCTTTAAATCACAATCAACAAATTGACAAAAACATAATTCTTCCACCTTAGAAAGATAGCTAAAGTACGGCCATTTATAAATCAAAAGGACGCTAAAAACCAGATCCATGCCTTTATCTCAAGCCGACTCGACTACTGTAATGCACTCCTTACCGGCCTCCCGAAAAAATACGATGATAACTATTTTATTGCAATGCACTATTGCATTATTTTATTCTATTTTACTAACTATTTTATTGCACTGCACTATTTTACTTTGTATCAGTGATAATCAAACCGTAAACAAAGACGCATATTAACACTTTCAGCGTTTCAGCCTTTCTCACCCACCCACCCCCTCCTAATGTACAGTCCCCTCCCCATCATATGTATATACTCTGTCAGGATCTAGGGGTAACAGTACTGTATATTTGAATACCGTTTATGTCACAAATGTATCAGTACTAAATACCTATATGTCCCTATGCCATAAATGTCATGTATGTTGTGTATGTCATAAATGTCTATATGAATTGAAAATGGGGGACCCTGATGGAAACAAGACAAACGTCTTTCTCAGGTCTGCATCCCCTTAACAATTGTATGTATTGAGCCGTACTGTATTGTACCCATTCTGCAATCTGTTAAATAAAGTTTTCATTCATTCATTCAACATGGGGATACGTGGCCGTGTTTGCAGGCCTAAAGCTATATTATATATTATAGCTATGGATCTAATAATGTAGTTGATTGTCATTGAGTTTCTTCCGGTCAAGATACAAAAAACAGATCATTTTTCCATCCATACATTTCCGTTTTATACCGTCGTGAATATGAGTGTAGTTTCAGGGTGGTCTGGTGTCATTTCCAAAATGACAGACACCAAGCCACATCGTTTCAAATGGAGTGCAATAGCGGCCGCAAGGTGTTAGGCGGCGGTATTGGACTTTTGAGATCTCAGACCCATCCCCAGTGATAACACAGGCTGCCGGCATGTCTTTATGAATGGAAATATCGAATAAAAGAAACAACGATGCGGTCCTGGCGCTCAACGTTCGGCGAGTTAACCCTAGATCTTAGATCCTAATATGAAAAACGATGTGATTTAATGTTCTATGTCTTACCTTGACTTTGTCTATTTTACTGCTATCTATTTTATGCTTTATGTCTGCACTTTATGCATTGCTCTTGATCTGCCAATGTTGTGCTCATTTTATGCCTGTCTTTTTGTACTGCTGTGAAGCACTTTGAGCTGCAATTCTTGTATGAAAGGTGCTATACAAACACAGTGTATTATTATTATTATTATTATTATGATTATGATTATGATTATTATTATTATTATTATTATTATTATTATTATTATTATTATTATTATTATTATTATTATTATTATTATTATTATTATTATTATTATTATTATTATTATTATTATATAGTTTGCTTCATTAATTAAAGGGTGTGAATTTAAGTGTTCTCTAGTGCATTTTGTCCGCTTTAAAGTGGTGGTATAAGTTAAAGGTTGTGGTGTCGAAGTAAAAAAAATCCGTGCACGCTAATGCGGGCACCTATCTGGGCTAACCCCCGGATCTCCTACAATCCTAAATCCGCCCCTGCGTGTGATGCCTTTTTCTTTCACCGGTTGAGCTTAGGCACTCTTTCGAAGTTGGTTAAGGTTAGAGTTTGTCTTAGAGCAGGGCGATAGAACACCAGCCCTGATTCCATACTCTAACCTTAACAAACTTCGAAAGAGTCGCCTAAGCTTAACCAGTGATAATCTAGGTGTTAGGTAGTTTGCTGCTGTTCGAGGCGGAAATAGGCGCGTCACGCGATTGGGCACACATGTCACATGACCAGAAACGTCAGTGGCCAATCAGATCGCACCAGAAACGTCAGTGGCCAATCAGATCGCAGAACGAGAACAAGGAACTGGAAATCCGTTGGTAAAATAATAGACACATTTGGGAACTGGCCGAATGATTGGCCCCCGGAAGTGCCCGTCTGGAGGGCGTGTCCGTGTGTTAAGCGTAGATGTTTGGACCTGACCGATTGATTGTGCCCTGGAAGGTGCTGCTTGCAGCGTTGCGTTCAGCGCGTACCGGTCTGGAGTGCGTGACGATACACCCACGAGTCAATCAGGTGAACGGTTAGATATATGAAGTATGAAGAAGGAGTGAAGGAGCTTTATTATTATGGCTATTAAAACTCATGGTGCTGCTACAGCGCCACCTATTGGCCAGATGGCACCAACGTTGTCAGGGTCACTCAAAAATCATATCTATGTACTGTATGTCCATCAAATGTGGTTCAGGAGATATGATTTACATTTTTTTATATATATAAGCCATGCCCAGCATTTGAGGTCCCAGCTAGCAAAACTAAGGAATATCATCTGATCAATGGCCAGAGATGGCCTGTACCAAATTTGGTAGGAGGAGTAGCAAAAAAACAAAAACACGGACAAAAATGTGAAATGGCGGAAAATCTATCTAGACGCCGCAGTGGAGCCGATAATAATCAATTATGCACATGATCAGGTCTCGATGGTTGATGCTAATTTATTAGTAAAGCATTAGAAATAAAATTACAATGGAGATCAATGAGCTATGGCAGAGGGGTCTGTTGTCAGGGCCGTGGGAGGGGTGTAAAGACAAAGGAGGGGAGAGGGGGTGCTCTCCCTTAGGTCCTCAGCAATACATGCATGAAGTCGACCGGATGAGCGGTTACACGAGATATGTGTGTGCCAGGGACACACAGACACACACACACACAGACACACAGACACACTGAATACCTGCTCTGATGTGTTGTTTCAGATACAGCAGGATCTATCACTCAGAGATGCGATGTGTGATTGCTGACGTTGGACATTACGGTTAGTCCGTTGATTACACTTGTGTAACTCCTCTTTTTTTATGGACAGAATACAAGAATCATACACACACACACACACACACACACACACACACACAAACAAAATTATCAACAAACAATCAGACAAAGCAGGAAAACAAAAGTACAAGACAACCACAGGTTGGAAGGAAATGGTCAGGACGTAGAGCGGTTGTCTGGTAATCGCTCCCGATGAGCAGGTTGGCACCTTGCATGGTTGCCTGCGCCATCTTGTGTGTGAATGTGTGAGTGAATGGGTGAATGTGAGGAACAAAAATGTAAGTAAGTAAAGCGCTTTGGATAAAAGCTGCTATATAAATGCACCATTTACCATTAATTTACCATTTACCATTTATTTACCATTCGGTAGCACTTTATAATAACACTCAGTTATAAGACCTTTATAAGGTATTTGTAGATAATTAACTAATCATGAACAAATCATTTATATACATTCGTAAATTATTATTAAATCATTTATAACTATATTTGTATAACATTTACAAATTAGTTCTACATTATTTATAACTCATTATCAACATTGTTTGTACTTGATTTGTTCATCATTAAATAATGTTGTTTAATGTGTAGTAACACATTTGTAGATGCTTTGAAAAATGGATATGAAAAAACGACTATACTGTACCTCCATTTATTTGTTCATGTTCAACAAATTATTTGTTAAGACATTCATAAATCATTTGCAGATGCTATTGTGTGCCCTAATCTGAAGTGAAGCCTATTCATCATTAACAAATGTCTAATACCGTTAATTATTTGTTAACTTTTTCATCACCTGTTACAAATGTTGTAGACAGCTTTCGGATACACCCTTCTTTGTGACATCAAACAGTGACAGAATTAGGACTATAGAATGCAATTTTATTAACATATAAAATACATGTGCATGACATATAGTGTAACGTGGGGGCACTAGGACCCAGGAGTACCTTGGCCAGGGATTGAAAGAGTATGTAGACGGAAGTCTCACGCGAGTGAGACTTGACTTCGATGTGTGTTGCCGTCTGTTGAATGGAAGCATGATACATTAGCAGAGCCAAGTTATTCATGCTGCCCCACGCTTTTTATTAAGGTATGAGCAGGCTAAACACCTTTTTTGTTGGTAAATCTATTCCATAATTTCCGAACTACAACTCTTGTTGTGTAGACGTACTTGATGTGGTGGCCGCTCACGTTACATTTTAATTATGTGTTTGTTCCTAATGTGTGCTCAGTATATTGCGATATGTGATGATGACACGACACACAAGGGTAATAATTATTTGTATTTTCAGGCTGTATAGGCGCCGATACAGCCTGAAAATACAAATAATTATTACCCTCGTGCAATATACTATATATATGAACAAATAAATGGAGGTACAGTATAGTTGTTTTTTCATATCCATTTTTCAAAGCATCTACAAATGTGTTACTACACATTAAACAACATTATTTAATGATGAACAAATCAAGTACAAACAATGTTGATAATGAGTTATAAATAATGTAGAACTAATTTGTAAATGTTATACAAATATAGTTATAATTGATTTAATAATAATAATTTATGAATGTATATAAATGATTTGTTCATGGTTAGTTCATTATCTACAAATACCTTATAAAGGTCTTATAACTATGAGTGTTATTATAAAGTGTTACCTACCATGCATTTACCATTTATTTTCCATTTACCATTTATTTACCATTTATTTATCATTTATCATTTATTTACCATTTACCATGTATTTACCATTTACAAATAATATGATCTCTTCCTGCTTAGACACCGTTGTTCACTGCAATGAGACCACGATTATAGTGGAAGTGGAGAAGTCCGATCTCATCAGACGGAATGAGGCCAACTTGCACCTGAAAGGCTTCAGCGAAGCTAACTGCAACCTGTCAACCTACTCCAACAGCACCCACCTGGTCGCTATCATGTCACTGAACACCTGTGGGACCACACTAGAGGTACAGTTTGTAACAGTCACAGATGTGCCTATTATAGTTTTGTGTTATAATTTAGTTGCAGTGCCATGTTTTGGTCACTAAGTGGCGCTCCATTGTTTGTACCTGATGTAGCAACAGGTTTAATTTGATTTAACTTGAGCCAGTGACTCACTTCACTTCCTGTCCACCTGCCGTCCGGCACAGCATTAACCTTTTCACTACCACGCTACAGACGGTTAACCGTCTGTAGCGTGGTAGTGAAAGGGTTAACATTATGTAGTGTGGTAGTGAAAGGGTTAACCTTCTGTATTGTCACAGTGAAAGGGTTAACCATTTGGTAGTGTGGTAGTGAAAGGGTTAACTTGTCTAGTAACGTTCTCCAGTTCAAGTTCATGTTTTGTTTTATTTGTCACATATAATGTACTGGTACATTACAGTGAAATGCTTGGTTCTGTATGAGCCTCCTCCTGAGATTGATTGTGCATACTGTAATTTTTTTTTTTAAATGAATGATGTGGCTGTGAAATCTATTTGTTGTATCTACATGTATGACCTCATAGGCATCATATGGTCATAGGCTTAAAACCACTTATGCATCGGGCAAAAATGGGGCTATTTTATCATTTGTTTTGACAATTGCATACCCAAAGTAATTTGCGATTTATTATACTACTTTATACTTGCATGCTACATGCATGAGTCTGGTCTCTTTTGAAAGGTAACATTCAGAAGTTTCTTACACAATAAAATAAAATCATTTTGAGTGCTAATGAAATAGAGTTACAGAGGTTTGAACACACAGAAGTAAACATTTTGTGTACTTACATTTCTGTTTACTTGTTGCCAGATGCCTGTTTTTAAGTTCCAACTGAGAGGTAGGAGCTGGAAAACATAACCGTTCCATAGCCTGAAGTCTTATAGTCATACAGGTTCAATGTTTATAAAATTCAAAGGTTTTTGTAATGTGTGTAACTCAATAATTCAGTGTGATTATCCAAAATGGCCGTCTGCTCCCTTTCATTCAGAGGCTCTCGTCAAAACAATGGACTTCTTCATCTTCTTGTGTCACCTTCCCCCACTCTCAGCGCTCGTCTGGGATCGCTTTCAGAGCAGACGTTCCTTGGCTACAAAGGCGGTCAATCATTTACACCGTTGGGGGTCATTGGTCCACTCAGGACAGGGGTAAACCGGACGCGGTCACTCTTCAAATGACGCTCGTTGGATGGTTCGTCTTGTAATTCGAGACTAGAAGCACGCAATAGGTTGAGTGTGGTGACGATCGAAAGGCGGCAAATTCAACTTTACAACAATGTATTGGTTGATCGGCAAAAACGCAGCCCGGAGCCGACAGATGACGACAAAGTGCTGCGACGTGCCCACAAGTGCGTGGCAGCCCACCATCGGGCCGTACGATGCTTAACTCATTCTGCGCCATCGCTTAATCCGTAAGAGGGCGATAGAATGCCACCGCTTTAATCATTGGGGGGACTGCGAGATTTGCGAGTGCTTAAAATATATCTTAAATTATAGCTATGGGTCTAATACACCCGTCAATTATCAGTGAGTTGCTTCCAGTCAACACGTACAAAACGGATTTCCGTTTTATACCGTTTTGAATATGAGTATAGTTTTGGTGATTCTTAGTAATTCCAGGAAAAGACGCGATAATAGCCCTTTAGTGGAATACACTAAACACGTTGTCATTTTTCGCCTGATTATCGAATCTTCCTGAAATCAATGCTAGTTCATCATTATTATCCTTCCTCATGCAAGAATGAAAAGAGCCCTGGACCGCGGGGCTCCCCCGCCACCTAACGGCACACAGCCACACACACACACAGAGACAGCTTCGATCGGGGTAGAAAGACATATCAGATCAACGCAAGCTTTTATATATAGTGTTCTTACCTGGTATCTGATGTAATGCAAAAGAAATAATCCAATTATCTGATCGCCATTCCAAATACTGCTCGTGGAGGTCCGTCCCACATTACCGAGCGTTACACACGAACGGGCGGGCGGGGTTACTGTTCCATACTATCGTTGCAAAGGCCTACCTCGCCTGAGCACCTAAACCCTGCCTGCACGGCTCGGATCGTCCCAGAAAAGAAACGACACAATTTATAATGGAGTGCAATACCAGCTGGAAGGCTGTAGGCGGCGGTATTTGCCCTTTTGCAAGCTCAGACCCATTCCCAATGATAACATCATGCTGGATGGATGAAAATGAATGGATATAGCTAATATATATAGCTATATATATAGCTAAGAAATAACGATTGAAACCTGACTATACTCGTGATTGGCGCTCAAGCGATGGCGAGTTAACCTGAATATACTCGTGATTGGCACTGAATGAGTTAATAGGTTCTAACCTTATGTTTTTAATAATAAATGGGTGTGTCCTGAATCCCAAAAGCGACAATGTCTGATTAGCTACTTGCTAAGCTAAGCTATCCTGGTGCCGTTATTTCATGCTGACAAGCTAACGTCACACAGCCAGACACCTTCCATGTTCAGGTTACAGAGGACACTAAACTGGAGCACCTGTAGTGTATGCTGTTTATATTTCCGTCCTGGGCCTCTTCTTGCTTCGTTGCCTGGCATTTTTGACAACCAGCTCGACAGAACTGAAGGTGTCGTATGATGTTCAGCATTCATGCTATGGCTGAGGTGTCTCGACTCCCGGAGTCAGCATTGCCTGTGGCTTCGGCCGATCGTCATACTAACTGTTATGGTTTGTAACCGACCCCAATCGCACAACACAAGACAGGTATGAGAGTAAGCCAAAACAGGGCATTTATTTCTTACATAACAAAAAGCGGCACAGTCCCTTTAAGGGAGAACAAAAAAACACTAGAGTCAAGGAAAATATGAAAAATGCGGCACTGTGCCTTTAAGAGGCGAACAGGCTAAGGGACTAAGGCTAAGGGCCAGGGCTAAGGACCAGGGCTAAGTGTCAGGGCCAGGACCAGGGGCACTGGAGAGGGGGACAGGGACAGAGGCCCGGAGAAGCGGGCTGGAGACAGGGACAGAGAACAGGGTTAAGGCCTTGGACAGGGCGAGGGCCAGAGCTGCTTACAGGGATGAGGACAGGGTTCCGACGGCGGAGGCCTGGCACGGGGACAGGGGCCCGACGGCGGAGGCCTGGCACGGGAACAGGGGCCCGACGGCGGGGGCCTGGCACGGGAACAGGGGCCCGACAGCGGGGCCTGGCACGGAGATCCTCCTCCTCCTCTTCGGATGCTGCAGACGGGCAGCGCAGAACAAAGGGGGTCCCAGGGGACCGGGATGGGAACACGCCGTCCTCCCGTGGAATACTAGGGAGCGACGACGAGCCTGGGTCCAAGGGGAACGGGATGGGCACACGCCGTCCTCCCGTGGAATACTAGGGAGCGACGACGAGCCTCACCCCCAGGAACGAGGATCACGAAGAGACGCCTTCCTCCCGTGGAATCGGGAGCGATGACGGGCCGGCTTGACGTCTGGAGTGGGAACACTGGAAAACCTCCCGTAGAGAATTAGAGAGCGAAGACGGTGTCCCACTCCAGGCAAACGGCGACAGGTTGTGATGGCTGGCACGTCGTCTCACGCCGGAGACGTGGCAGGTGATGGTAACGTACAGGATGGTAACGTACAGAACTCCATGAACACAAACACAGATACAGAGTCCAGAACACAGAGTCCAGAACACAGAGTCCAGAACACAGAACGACCCCACCAGGACTGGAGGGGAGTCTGCAACCTATGTACTCTCCCGAGGTGATTGCAAACTCCCAACAGGTGCGTGAAGGTAGAGGATCAAGGATGTCCAAGGGTGGGGGCTGGTGAAGAGTAGAGGAGAGTAAATCATCGCAAGGGTGGGGGCTGTTGAGGAGAGTAGACAGGGAAAACACAGGAAAAAGGTCCAGGGACAGGCGAATCCTCACACTAACTCGTTTGGCTGAGTTAGCGGGAGGGAAGTCGTGGGTGGTAATCTGGCGTTGTGGACAGCAGCTCAGGTCTGGGCGCATGCTCAGCGAAAGGCAGGAAGTGGTGAAGGCAGCGTGACCTCCAACGCGTTACACTTCACCAATGAGAGTCCTCGCTGCCAGGTGAAAAGAGAGCCGCTGGCTGTCTCTGCATGTGTCGGAGGAAGCATGTGGTAGACTTCAGGGTTCCCTTTTACCGACCAGTAGGGGGAACATGTGCACAACAACCAGGTAGGGGAGGGGGGGAATTGGCATAACGACTAAATTGGGATGGGGAGAAAAGCATAGAAAATCAGGCAAAAAAAATTAAGAAAAAGAAATAAAGTCCAGGGTTTGATTCCTGCTTGGGGACCAGGTTGCCGCATTGCCAGTTACCCAGATGGGGTATCTACCGGGCCTTTTTTTTTCATTTTTTTTTTCACTTTTTCTCCTTATTTTCTATTTTTCTCCCATCCCAATTTCGGGTTTCCAATTCTCCCCTCCCCTGTCTTGAACGTTGCTCGACTATGCCCCCCACTGGTCGGTTGTAGGGAGGATAGAAGCCTTGCATCACGTGTCCCCTCCGGTACACGAGGAGGCAGCCTGTCACATATTTTCACCTGCCAGCACGGACTCTCAGTGGCGAGGTGTAACGTGTGGGAGACTCACACTACCCCCGCTACTTCCTGTCTCTGCTGTGCAGGCGTCCCCCAACCGACCTGTAGGAGTCGCTGTCCACAACGTCCAAATCCCCACCCATCGACTTCCACCCGCTGGCTCTGCCAGTATGACGGCCGGCCCAAGCCGGAGGCAATGCTGACACCCGGATTCGAGACCGGAGTCTCTTGCATTGGTGATGAGCGCAATCTCTGCTGCGCCACCCAGCCGCACTTCTACCGGGCCTTTCTGTGTGGAGTTTGCATGTTCTCCCCCCGTGCTCGCAAGCGTTTCCCCTCCCGATAAGATAAACCCAATGGAAAAACATGCAGAACAGATCGCTAACGCTGTCGCATCCCTGACGAAGATGGACAGGAGCACTTGGATTGGTCCCCGGGCGCGGCCCCACGCTGCAACCCATGTCTGCTCCCGGTTGCCCTTGGGGGGGAAGGACGACGGGATGGGTCAAACGTAGAGAGGAACATTTCATCGACGACCCAAACATTTCAAAAATTGCATGTGTGTGTATCTGTGTGTGCCGCCCATCGCATGTGTGTGTCACTGAAAGGTTAACCTTCTATATTGTGGTAGTGAAAGCTTAACCTTCTTTAGTGTGGTAGTGAAAGGTTAACCTTCTGGAGTGTGGTAGTGAAAGCTTAACCTTCTGTAGTGTGGTAGTGAAAGTGTTAACCCTTTGTACGGTGGTAGTGAAAGGGTTAAAGAGTAGATAATAGATGTGCCCTTATGCCAATAGAAGCATTGTACAGACATCGGGTTAAATTTTTATTTTCTTCCATTTCCAGGAGGATGCCAATAACCTAATTTTCAAGAACGAGATCACGTCTGCCGACACAAGCAAATTAATCTCCAGGCAACATGCCGTTGAGATTGCATTCTCGTGCGTCTATCCCAAACGAGCCAATCTGACCCTGGGATTCATACACAAGAACCCGTACGCGTTCACGGAGAGAGGCTTCGGTGCTTTCAGCTTTCAGTTTGAGTTCTTTGAAAGTCAGCGATTCAGGGAGCGGAAGGACCCCGACACGTACCCAGTGGACGTGTACCTCAAACAGATGATCTTCATGGAGATGGAGGCAACCACCTCCATTCCCAACACCGAGTTGTTTGTGGACTCTTGCCGGGCGACCCCCTATGACAACCAAAACTCTCGTATCACCTACACCATCATCGAAAATGGGTAAGAGAATGATCTGTGATGAAATATTTTAACTCAACGTGTCATTCATGTCAATTCAATAATGTACCTGATACATTGATTACTGACTTTCCCTCTGGATTAATAAAGTACTTCTATTCTATTCTATTCCACCGTGTCCTTTGATCGCCGGGCTTAAATTCATAATTTACCATCCCTCGCCAGCCCTATTTAACATGGAGAAGTTCCCCTTCTTTGCAGGGCTATAACTTTTTAAATTGTATTGCTAAATTGACATTACTATGGCCCATTCAACGTCCTATATCTATTGTTCAGGGTGTAGCAACGTTATACTTTTTCATTCACATATTCATACTAAAATACGGTCTAAAGTATAAGTATGTTTTTATCGTTTTCTGCAGCTTTCTCCAGAACTTGATTTATAGCCCCAAATGCATTATATTGATGATCAAATACAGTTTGATAGGAATCTGTGCGAGATAAAAAATGTCAACTGGACGTGCTTCTAGGAGTTACTAAGTATGATCTGATGTTGACCGGATGGGCGGGGGGTCGTTTATAATTCCGTGGGCAACGTTATATCATTCATCTAGTGTGGGTGATATGATCATTAGAGCAGTTAGTAAAGAACACGTTGAAAAATAGCGCTGGATCTTACCGTATCTTCCTCGCGCCGTTGGACGATGAGCGTGGAACTGAAATATTCCTATTATGGGATGTAGAAATACCCGATCCATTTCCAGGTTGTATAATAGTATATACGTCCAAATCATGTTGTTTATAGAGTTATTTGCAACCGATCGACATCCAGTGTGTCAAGATGGAGTCCTGCTAACGATAGCGAGTGACCGGACGAAATATGGGTGAGCACCACTTCATCCGCATCACTTCCTGTTTGGGCGATCGGCCGATCGGCCACCAGATGGCGCTCTTGAACCGTTGGAGAGTTGAGAGGGGCTCACCAGTACATATAATGTCTCCGGGGGAGAAACATGATTTCGATCACAGATTTTTGAAATATTGATATCAAAGACGCTCTCCAGCGTCTTCGGCAGAATAAGCATGGCGGGGAAAGACGCTGCACAGCGTCTTCGGCGATTAAAGTGTTAATAATGGTAAATGGGCTATATCCAACTTTGCAACTTATGCCTCACATTCACCAATTCACTCACATTCACACAACGGCATGGGGAAACCATGCAACCAGTGCCGACCTGCTCATCGGGAGCAGTTAGGGGCGAGCCAGAATCTTAACCTGACACATCAGACCCCTGGAGCTCTGGTGGATTATGATTTATGAATGATTCCGTAGTCAGATCTTAGGCTGATCAAAATAGATTTAATAGTAAAAACAATTATTACAAAGTACAAGTGCGTTAAATGAGCTTTGGAGTGCTCTCCTCATGGCCAGCTAGGAAACACTGAGAGGAGTGCTCTCATCGTGGCCAGCTAGGAGACACTGAGAGGAGTTCTCTCATCATGGCCAGCTAGGAGACACTGAGAGGAGTGCTCTCATCGTGGCCAGCTAGGAAACACTGAGAGGAGTGCTCTCATCGTGGCCAGCTAGGAGACACTGAGAGGAGTTCTCTCATCGTGGCCAGCTAGGAGACACTGAGAGGAGTGCTCTCATCGTGGCCAGCTAGGAGACACTGAGAGGAGTTCTCTCATCATGACCAGCTAGGAGACACTGAGAGGAGTGCTCTCATCGTGGCCAGCTAGGAGACACTGAGAGGAGTGCTCTCATCGTGGCCAGCTAGGAGACACTGAGAGGAGTGCTCTCATCATGACCAGCTAGGAGACACTGAGGAAGGGAAGGAGACTATGAGCTTAAGTATAGAGAGGGGTGGGGGCTGTAGCCCTTAGCCTCTCACCTAGGTGTGAACTAAACTATTGTTTGGGGCAACCAAAGGGGATTCAACTTTTTAATTATTACTATTTCATTATTATTACAGGTGTGTAATGGACGACACAGTGCAAATCTACCCAAGCTCCAAGTTACAATTCAGGTTTGGAATGGAAGCTTTTGAATTCATCGGCGCCCATGAGAAGGTAAAGTGAAATGTAGAAGCATTTTGTTCAGCAATGTGTAAATAAATACATGTGTAAATAGTAATACACGTGTAAATATATTCTTGTGGTGTGATTACAATGACAGAACATTACCAAAGAGGTCTATAATATATTGTCCGTTAGGGGAGTGTCACAAAAATGGAGATAAAATAAACAGAAGGTATCACTAACCATTTATTTCTTTTGAATTAGAACCTAGCAAACGTAATTGTGCGTTTGCATAAACAACAGCGTTGGTATGGATGGTGGCGTATCTGTCGGTTGCAAGAGTTCATCCTCTCCAAACCTTTCTGTCCGTTAATAAGGATACAAATCTGGTGACTCATCGTCAGCCCTGTCCGACAAACGGATACTCTAATAATAATTACATTTACATTTAGTCATTTAGCTGACACTTTTATCCAAAGCGACTTTCAAGGTCAGCAGGAAGGGTACAACTCTGGGAGCTAAGGGTAAGTAACATTGATCATTGTCGAACTTGAGTGCTACAGTCTACAACGGAAGATTGGCTGTGGTGGGAAGTTTGTTAGGACCGATGGTGGAACAAAGTTCCCACCACAGTCAGGAGGACAGCTGAAACCCACCACAGTCAGGAGGACAGCTGAAACCATCACAGTCAGGACAGCTGAAACCACCACAGTCAGGACAGCTGAAACCATCACAGTCAGGAGGACAGCTGAAACCATCACAGTCAGGAGGACAGCTGAAACCCACCACAGTCAGGAGGACAGCTGAAACCACCACAGTCAGGACAGCTGAAACCATCACAGTCAGGAGGACAGCTGAAACCACCACAGTCAGGAGGACAGCTGAAACCCACCCAATCTTCTGTCATCGACTGTTGCACTCAAGTTCGACGTCGACTAAAAACACACTTCTTTAACCAATACCTGAAGTGAAAAAAATTTATAAAAAATAAAGGAAATACTAACCTTGTAACCTTGTACTAGTATACCTACCTTGCCTATTTTACTACATACTATGCTAATATACACTCAAGCCTGTAGCACTCAAGTTCGACACTGTTTGACGAACCATGTTACTTAGCTGCCAGAGTTGTACAGTACCCTTCATGCTGTTGTAATAATAATAATAATAATAATAATAATAATAATAATAATAATAATTAATAATAATAATAATAATAATAATAATAATAATAATAATAATAATAATAATAATAATAATAATAATAGTAATAATAATAATAATAATAAATAATAAATAATAATTAATAATAATAATAATAGTAATAATAATAATAATAATAATAATAAATAATAAATAATAATTAATAATAAAAATAAAAATAATAATAATAATAATAATAATAATAATAATAATAATAATAATAATAATAATAATAATAATAATAATAATAATAATGATAATAATAATAATGATAATAATAATAATGATAATAATAATAATAATAATAATAATAATAATAATAATAATAATAATAATAATAATAATAATAATAATAATAATAATAATAATAATAATAATAATAATAATAAAAAGCAAACATAGACTGACGGGGTCCTTACAGTGTGACAAGCTCCAAATGATCCAGGGAGGGAGTGACCGTGAGGCCCGTGTGTCTGTAGGTTTACATCATTTGCGGCGTCATCCTGTGTGAGATCGGCGTCCCCGGAACCAGGTGCTCTCAAGGATGCATGAAGTCCGACACAGGGCTCCAGCGCCGCAAGAGAGAAGCCACCATCGAGACAGCCAGGCACTCCATTTCCCAAGGACCTCTGCACCTGACAAGAGCCTCTGACAGCCCAGGTACAATATACTATATATAGACATTACACTCAACAAACAGTTTAACAATTGACTTTCGACACTTTAAATGCTTTTAACACTACACTATATTTATCGATTTATTACAAAAAGATTTGCACTACATCCATACCTAATTTGAGAATTTAACATTTTGTACCTCATTGTTAGCATTTTGTACTTCATTTTGTACTTTAGGTTGTACTTTAGTTTGTATATAGGCTATTGTATATTTTGTATAATGTTTGGACTTTATCCTTTAAAAAATTTTTACTGTATGAAGCACATTCTCAGGGGGCTCATACAGAACCAAGCATTTCACTGTAATGTACATGCACTTTATACGTGACAAATAAAACAAAACTTGTACTTGAACATTAGGGCTGTTAAAATTGGCCTAAAATGACATTAGACTATTCCTTCTTAAAAAAAGAAAAAGCACATGGGTTTGAACCATTATTGTGCATTATGTAAACAAAATAAATTACCTTTGAGATAAACATACCCCCCCTCCTGCCCCCTCTCTGTGCGTGAGGAGAAATTGGTGCTAGATTGAGAAGGGGCTGTCTCTCGGATCGAGATCAAATGGATGAACGTTTTACTGTATATAGAACATTCATACACAGCAACGCCCCTCAGAGCAAGGTGTGATGAACATGAAACGATATGTGTTCCTTGGCATGAAACAAGAAATAGTAATCAAACCATTGCGTGACGCTTCTGTCTCCATTAATTTATTACCCTGAGGGATGATTTACAATAAAGTAAACTAAAAATGTAATTTATTAATTAGAATATTGAATATTTGTTGACAGTCCTAATAGGCATATACATCTCCTTCACTGAAATGTCTTGCTATTTGAAATTCCCTAAGTCTGAGTCCTTTGAAGCCTTCTTCACTGGAGAGGGAATTGCCTTTGTGTGTGTTGAAGAAGATTCATTAAGATATGGTTTGTAGAAATAGTGAGAAAGTAACCTGAGAGTTACGTTTTTCTGTCTCTACCAAGCCAGAATAAGATTAAGGAGGGGAACCTAACCTACACAATGTGTGCAGACACACATAGACACATAACTTATGTCCAGAATCATAATACACACCACACATGGTTTCCCTCTCCTAGAGGTTAACATTTAGTTTCGTTTAGGAGTGACCTTTACCCTCACACACTAAACTGCATGTGCCAGACACACACACAATGTGCAAAGTAGAGTGCACGGCAATACACACCAAAAGCATTCTTAAAAGTTTCTAAGGCGAGGATCGACAATGTAGATTCTCATCTTGTGAGGCTCCCTGGTACCAGTCTGAAGAGAGCTGTAAAGTATGTTGTACCATTGTATTAGTGATATTGCAATCCTTTTCGGTAAAACTTGGAAAAAGCAACATTTTGTTTGTCTTCATCTTCATTGAACTCGACCCATCAGAACCAGTGTTTTTTTAATCAAAGTGAAGTGGTAAATTCCTCCAAAGTGTGTGAGAGATCTTTTTGGTTTTTCATGTTTTGCTTCTTTTCTAGTCTCTCGCCTGAGCCTGAATCTGGGCCTGAACGTCATCTTCATCGTCGGCTGCCTCCTGGTGTCCGGAGCGGTGATCTACCGGTTCAGAGGCTCCAGAGTCAAATACCAACCCCTGGCAACCTCTGACTTCAACTGAGGACACAAGGCCGTCCCGGCACACTCACCAGGAACAATCAGGAGTGACATGATGATGATAATAATATGATGACACTGTCTATTTTTACTGAAATGTTTTTGGTATATAGAGGGTCTTTGTGTACTCGTCTGAATCTTTACTAAGCTAAGGGTGAATTGAATCAAAGTTTGAGAGAAGATTTTATTATTTAGGGCATGTATTATTATGTCAGAATGAGATTTTGTATTGGGAAGGTAGGCTTGTCATATTTACATAATGTACATGTAATCTTATATTGAAAGGTGACAATACCAATTTTGTACAATGGTTTGTACAATTTGTGCCCAAATGCAATTTTTTTTTCAAGTTTCAAGTTTCAAGTTCCTTTAATAGTTGTCATACAGAAGTACAGCATACTTTTATACAAAATGCTTCTTACTGTTAAGCTCCAGAGACTCGGGTCAATCATCTATTCATTAGCAGCGACTATGATTAGGGTGGACATTAAAGTATGTACACATGCCCTGCACTTAAAGGAACACGCCAACTTTTTGGGAAATTAGTTTATTATACTACCCTGGAGTTAGACAAGCAGATTACATACGCTTTTCTTCTCTGTGCCAGTGTAGCCTAGTTCCCAACAGTCACGAAATACACTCCAAAACGTTCCTGTAGGCTAAACATGTTGTGACCTGTGTATTTACCAGAAAAAATATATATATATATTGACATTTTCAGATATTATACTTTTTTTTTTTTTTTTTTATATATTTTTTTTATTATTGCAAAACAAAAATGATTAAAAGTCAGTACTCAACACATAATGCATAATGAAACTAACAGTCAAGGTGGTTAAAATTACATGCAAGTACAGAAACAAGACAAAAAAAAAGTCTATAATAATATTTTAACCGTATACAGTGTATATCCAGCGAAATTAACAATTATACAAATGCTTATATAGGACATACCCCTAATACCTATTTTCTAAAACCCTACACACATATGCTCCAGCTCGAACCCCCCCCTCCCGGACCCCTCCTTGGATAGTACCTCCATTATCCCTCACTCCTAACCAGACACTACCATTATAAGCTAGCTTTTATTCTCTCCACCACTTCTACCCACATTGACATTTTGGATTCGTTGAGACCCAGAATTCTTGCTGTAGATATTTCTTGATATATCACATCGAGATATTATACTCTTATATATATATACTAAAAAAATGTTGCCTGTTAAAGTTAGAGGTTCTATGTAGGATTGTTAGTAACTGTCTAACTGCATATATAACTGTTTCCACTAGAGGGCGCTCTAGGCGGAGCCACTCATGATACCACCAGGTGGCGAGTATAAATAGAGATGTCTCCTCCCCCTCTACCTCTTTCTCCACCAGCCTCTCAGTGAGAGGAGAACTCATGTGCTGCTGCTCATACCATGTGAATGAATAAACCACGCCGTTTAAAGGCTAAAGATAGAAACCATGCCTCTTGACCACATTATTGTCACCCCATAGCCAGATTCTGTCAACACGAACCACTGCTGCCTCGGCGCAATGATTTCATCACCTCAAAATCACTGTGCATTTTATTTCATGTGCTTCCATGTTGTTTCTGTGACATCTTGGCATATCCACTGGATAAACACATACCCCTGCTCTTCTTGGGTTTCTATATTTAGACCGTTGCAATTCAGCCTCACAGGAAAAGAAGTCTGTACAGCTTGATGGCTACCATCACTCTGCCTCTATACTGCACGTCAGGGGCGGATTTAGGATTGTAGGAGATCCGGGGCTTAGCCCAGATAGGTGGCCGCGTTAGCGGGCACGGATTTTTTTTACTTCGACACCACAACCCAGGCACGCGGGAACTATAAAACGGCAGGGGGTGCTGGGGGGTCGCCAGATTAAAAAAAAAAAAAAAAAAAAAAAAAAATTGTGGTCAGGCCACTGAACTTAGAAGCAGGCCAGGCCAGTGTTTCTATTTGCACCAGCGCAATAGTTAGATAACCTAGGTGGGGAACAACCAGGAGATCACTGCAACTCACACAAGTTGGAGAACTATCTCTCTCTATCTCTCTCTTGCTCTCACACACACACACAAAGGGAGCCGCATGTGATTGGTGGAGGCGGGATCCTTACGAAAAACTGCTAATCATTGACACATGCTAGCCTGTAATAATCCCCCCCAGAAAAATGTACTTTGCATTTGATATATTGCAAATATATGCCATCACACACACTGGCATTTAAAGGGTTAGAATTATAAAATGAATATGTGGTGTTATGATCAGGGCTGAAGTTGAATAAAATATTGTATTTATCAATTACAAAAAACTGAAAATCCATAAAAATCTGTGTTGTTGCTAATCATACATATGCTAGCCTGTTTTTTAACAATAAGTTGTGATGCCATCACAAACACTGGCATTTAAAGGGTACAAATAAAAAAAATGCCTGCACCAGAATGCAGGAAATTAAGTTTTTGTAACAAAAAAATTCCTGGTGGGGGACCCCCAGACCCCCTGCTTAAAAAGTGGCCTGACTGGGGCTATATTTCCTGGCCTGAATGATTTCCCCAGTCTGGCCCTGGTTAAAAGCCTCCAATGCTTATTAGTGTGTGTGCGTTTGAACGTTTGCATGTTTCAACCATACATTTCCATTTAAAATAATTTTTTTTACCTCCTATAATAGTGGGGGTCGCGGCTTTCTGACACCGTTTTTTTTGGGTCGCGGCCTGAAAAATTTGGGAACCCCTGGTCTAGCCTGTACCCCCCAGACATGTTGCTGGCCCCGTCAAAACAGTATCCTATCAGCCTCTCCATGGGCAGGTCGAGGCGTAAAAGTATTTTATACACAAAAACAGCGTCTCGGCTGTTGTGTCTGGGCCGGGCATTGTAAAAACCCCAAAAGAAGTTCTGAGCTTCCAAGTTGTCATCGGCTAACTGTATATTACACGAGAATTGTTCTTTTCCAGTGAGTGACATCAGTGGTTCCGTCAGCGCTCAAGCCAAAGATTGGGCTTTTGGATGCTTTGCCTCTAATTTGTCGCTGAATATCATGGGCAAGCAGCTGTAAGATTTCGTTTTGGATGTTGTTGGACATCCAGTTGTCTCTCTTTTGGAGCCAATTCTTCAACTCGGGATCAGACTCGGTGCGCACTCTTTCCATCATGAGCTGCCATAACACCCCATCCCTATTTGCATCACCCCTCAGTGGAAGCCCCTGGCGCCCGAGGGGGGGTATAGGGGAACAGACTCAGTTAACTCTTCAATACCTGATGCTGAGGCTGAACCTGTCGTCTCTGTCTCTCTCTGACGTTTATCAGATTTAGTGGGACTGTCACTGGGACCGGCGGGACGTTTCGAAAATAAATCTGATATTTTTCTTTTCTGCGAGTGAGACATTCTGTGCTAGCAAAGTCTGACTACTAGCTCAAATCGACTGACTGCGCAAGCACTGTATCACAGTAGCTCAGTGGTTCGTGGCGCATGGGAAGGGCGGGAGACGGGAGGTGAATAAAATTTGTTGTTTCACCTGTCATTCAATCAGTCTGTGACAGTCTGTCATCACTTGGAAAAACCTGATGGATCCATGAGGCTAGGATAAGCCTTGTGGACCCAACTTTTTAGATGAAGGAACGGGTACATACGCACACAATACACGACCACTGATGGATCCGTAAGGCTTGGATAAGTCTTATGGACCCAACTCTTTAGATGAGGGAACGGGTACATACGCACACAATACGCGGCCACTGATGGATCCATGGGGCTTGGATAAGTCCTGTGGACCCAACTCTGGCCACTGACCACATGAGGGAACGGGTACATACGCACACAATACGCGGCCACTGATGGATCCATGGGGCTTGGATAAGTCCTATGGACCCAACTCTGACCACTAATACCACTGACCACTAATAAAAACGTAACTACACTAGCGTTATAAGAGCTAACATTGCTACCTACCGTACAAGTGCATTGGTTTAGTGCATTTCCTACTTCCGGTTGCTACTGAGCGGACATGTTTGTGCGGACCTGTTCTCCCAAACTGGTAAGCAAATGACTGTTTTCATGTTTTCATTTTTACGTTATTTTCATTTTTACGTTATTATTATTATTATTATTATTATTATTATTATTATTATTATTATTATTATTATTATTATTATTATTATTATTATTATTATTATTATTATTATTATTATTATTATTATTATTATTATTATTATTATTATTTTTATTTGTATTTTTTTTAAACATTGATCTTAACTGATCACTGTGATTTTATTGCTTTTATCGTTATATATGCATATGTTTGTGTACAGCACTTTGAGCTACATGACATGTATGAAAGGTGCTTTATAAATACTTACTTACTTACTTACTTACTTACTTACTTACTTACTTACTTACTTACTTACTTACTTACTTACTTACTTACTTACTTACTTACTTACTCAAAAATCTACTCGGTTTTACACGTATGATTGTGTACATACAGTAGTGTAATGAATGAATGAAAACTTTATTTAACAGATTGGAGAATGGCTACAATACAGTACGGCTCAATACACACAATATTAAAATGGTGACGTGCTTTGAGCAGGATAAACTTATAATATACAGTGTTACAGTTATACAGTTACAGTATATACAAATATATAAATACTGCCATCATATTAGGATCTAAGATCTAGGGTTAACTCGCCGAACGTTGAGCGCCAGGACCGCATCGTTGTTTCTTTTATTCGATATTTCCATTCATAAAGACATGCCGGCAGCCTGTGTTATCACTGGGGATGGGTCTGAGATCTCAAAAGTCCAATACCGCCGCCTAACACCTTGCGGCCGCTATTGCACTCCATTTGAAACGATGTGGCTTGGTGTCTGTCATTTTGGAAATGACACCAGACCACCCTGAAACTACACTCATATTCACGACGGTATAAAACGGAAATGTATGTATGGAAAAATGATCTGTTTTTTGCATCTTGACCGGAAGAAACTCAATGACAATCAACTATATTATTAGATCCATAGCTATAATATATAATGTAGCTTTAGGCCTGCAAACACAGCCACGTATCCCCATGTTAAAAGGCTGAAACGCTGAAAGTGTTAATATGCGTCTTTGTTTACGGTTTGATTATCACTGATACAAAGTAAAATAGGGCAGTGCAATAAAATAGTTAGTAAAATAGAATAAAATAATGCAATAGTGCATTGCAATAAAATAGTTATCGTATTTTTTCGGGAGGCCGGTAAGGAGTGCATTACAGTAGTCGAGTCGGCTTGAGATAAAGGCATGGATCTGGTTTTTAGCGTCCTTTTGATTTATAAATGGCCGTACTTTAGCTATGTTTCTAAGGTGGAAGAATTATGTTTTTGTCAATTTGTTGATTGTGATTTAAAGCTTAGGTCTGAGTCTACCATAACACCAAGACTTAACTCACTCAAATACAGTTAGCAGCTGGATAGACTACAGATGGAAATTAGCTTCTGCTAAATCTGGTGCAAACATATTTTCATGTAACAATGATTAATTGTAAAAAAAAAAAAAAAAAAATATAATACCTTTTTTTTTTTTTTGGGAAAATAGATTCAGGGCTTTTCAGAAAACATTCGGGGCTTGAGCCCAAGTAGCCACCCCCTAGCCCCGCCCCTGCTGCACGTCATTGTATACCCCGCATTTCATTGTATACTTGTATGCCGTGACATATAAAACTCTTGACTTGAAGTGTCCTGTGAACCTAGTGCCACCTAGTGGGCATACCCTGTAACAACAGTGTAAACAGGGATTTTGAGGTGATGAAATCACTGCGCCCAGTATATCTGCCTAGAAAATTTAAATGTAAATTATTTTTTCCACGATACAGTCAACATATTCTTAAATAATAGCGCTGCCCGAGGCGGGGCATGATACAGTCAACATATAGCAAAAGAGAGAGCGAGAGAGAGCTCCCGTTCTACAGTCAATATACAGTGTACAGAGAGAGAGAGAGAGAGAGAGAGAGAGAGAGACACATTGGAAAGAAATTGAAATGCTATTTGGCCCTAAACAGAGAGTACACAGTGGCAGAATACCTGAGCACTGTGACTGAAGATCCTTGACTATACAGACTCAGCGAGCACAGCCTAGCCATCGAGAAAGGCCGCCATAGGCAGACTGTGTGTGTTAGAAAGAGAGAGAGAGAGAGAGAGAGAGAGAGAGAGAACATGTGTGTTTGTCATGTGTGTGTGTGTTAGAGAGAGAGCATGTATGAGAGATCCAAAAGGACAAAGATCAACACTTAAATCCAAGAGAGAGAGAGAGAGAGAGAGAGAGACACACATTGGAAAGAAATTGAAATGCTATTTGGCCCTAAACAGAGAGTACACAGTGGCAGAATACCTGAGCACTGTGACTGAAGATCCTTGACTATACAGACTCAGCGAGCACAGCCTAGCCATCGAGAAAGGCCGCCATAGGCAGACTGTGTGTGTTAGAAAGAGAGAGAGAGAGAGAGAGCATGTGTGTTAGAGAGAGAGCATGTATGAGAGAGAGAGAGAGAGAGAGAGAGAGAGCATGTGTGTGTGTTAGAGAGAGAGCATGTATGAGAGATCCAAAAGGACAAAGATCAACACTTAAATCCAAAGAGAAGAGGGTCTATACCAGAGAAACCAAAGCAGCAAGGAGCCAATGGCCGACATCAGCTAAATAGGCTAGCCAGGTACTGTGACACCAGGCCACACACAGCTTTGGCCAACGGCCCAACGCTACCCAAGCTACACAAACGACCAAGACATTCACACACAGCACATGTTGTATCTCCAAATGTTGTGAAGTAGCATATGTTTTGCCTGGAAAAAAACATCGTTATTAACAAAACATTCGGGAGGGGAAGGAAGGAAGAGTGGGGTAATGTCATGACATTTTCATTAATCTTACCTGCACCAAGGAACGCAGGGCGCAAGGCCGTAACACAGGTCTCCACGTTGACGAAAGGCCTCTCGCTGTCGGGACAAAAATAAGCTGCTGCCAGAGCCTTGTCATGGTGCAGGCCCGACTACATCTTCTGTCAAAGATGATGTCGTAGTCAGAGTGCCAGAACCCCCTGCTATTCTCACGGCTAATGTCAATGGTCGTAGCACAAGCTAACAGCTAACTCAAGGCTAACTGATAGCATCAAACGAACGTTCCCAGCCGAGCGCAGCCGGCAGTTAACGTCGAAGCTAAACAGCTAACTGGCTAACAGTTAGCTCAACCAGGCTATCGCTAACCATTAGCTAACGCAGAAGCAAGCTATGCGGCTACATACAGCCAGGTGCTGACACCAGGCACACACCGTTAGCTACTAGTAGTACTATTAGCTAGTCGGCCAGTTTGGCTCCAGAGAGAGAGAGAGAGAGATAGGTCCACGGCGGGAATATAATAATAGGTTGACTCACCATAACGCAGTATCAACAATGCCAATGGTAAAGTTGGAAGGAGACTTTCTTGGCCCACGGTGTAATTTCTTCTGATCCATGCTGCTTTTGAAAAGACATCCACTGGCTCCTCTGAATAGCGCTGAATTAGATCATCCCTCTACCTCGTGTGTCTTCTTCTTCTTCTTCTATTTGGTGTATTACGGCGGACGGGAGAAGAGCCCGGAAACACTATCCTAAAATCTGTAGAGCAGCAAAGCCGCAGAAACCGGAAAACTGCAGTCTGCAGAGCCGCAGAGGCAGGAACAAGTCAGACACATTCTACAAACGTGTCTAATGTGAAATATATAAGCATATAAGCAAAACTAGATTTTAGGTCTGTGATGAAAAAGGGCCTCGCGGGAAGGGGGGCCTCGCAAAAAAAAAATATATATTTTGCGAGGCCCCCCTTCCCGCGAGGCCCTGTGCGACCGCACTGCTCGCACACCCCCTGAGGCGGCCCTGTATATATATATTATTCTCACCTGTCTGTACTTACGGTAACCTGCACATTGTCCTTTACTATATCTATAGTGTACATCTCCTACTCTTACTAGTTCCGCTGCTGGCCAGTATGACTACTACTGTAACTGAGGGGTACAATTCCCTGACTGTATTAATCAAGTACTGATATCATTGAATCACTACCGACTTGTACATTGCTGGCCAACACCGTACAAAGGTATTCTAGATGACGACACTCGCACAATAACAGGTTTTCCACTCAAAATACTCGTTTACAATATTTATTACATAAAAAGGGATATTAGGTTACATCACTTGGTCACTTTAGATGCGCTTATAAGGCAAATAGAATGTGCAGGTAAATCAATAATGGATATTAAGGATTATCTAGGGATCTTCTGGGAAAGGGTGTACTACCGGTTGTAAGCCAGCAGAGGGGGCCAAAGCTCTATGCAAGTCAATGGTTCACGGGGGCAATATCACCCCTGGAGCAGTGGGGATAGGCAACCTGGTCCCAGGATGCGCGCCGTGTAGGTGAGAGCCGTCGAGCCTCTGTTACGACAGAGACAGGCTTGAGTGATGGTCTCACGGGCAGGTGTAAATCCCACAGTAGCAGTGGGGTAGGCGGTTCTCTGTTCCAGCAGCTTGGTCAAAGCAATGAAGAAGAATAATCCTTGCCCGGAGAGTGGCACTGCCGGTGGGGTGTAAGTCCTCCGTGGTGCTGCTGCTCCGGTGTAGATATCCTCTCCGGTGCGGTAGTGCACGGCTGAACTTGACGTTACTGTACTATTAGCACACGGCAATAAGTGCTCTATTATAGACACACAATTACCCACTTCACGTGGTCTTTGACTCGTAATGAAGGTTTACTAATATATAGAGAACGATACGACAAACAGACGTATTTAGGATAACACGATTCTATCTTGGGCGATACGAGCCCTGCTATACCTCACGTTACGTAGTGGGTAAGGCTTTACTTGGTAACTGAACCAGACTGAACTGAAGGCGAACTGAAGAGGAACTGCCAGGCGGAACTGCAAGGGGGGTTCTGTATTCTTGCGCCATATTTATATCCACGGTGGACAAATAGTGCCTATCTCGTTTCTGTCGCCTCTCGGTCTCATAGCCATGGGCGAAAGCGGGCATGCTTGGGCAAGTCCCTGGCGGTAGCTTTCAAGTCAGCTCGAGTGGGTAAGGCTTTACTCGGTAGCTGGCGCCAGGGGATCGCTTCCAATAAGGGAATGAATATTATGGTCTGTCCTGCTAGACTAAAGGGATATTCCGTGCATATTGTACAAGGAATATACAGGGGATATCAAACGATATACAGATATTATACATGGGATCTCAGGCAATAAATATATATATTCGGTTTAATCTGACCCTTTGTAACAGCCGCCCCCTAATTAGTCCCACCTAATTAGCTAAGCAGGGGCAGATTAACCGCACTGTCCACTACTCAATGTCTGTGAGGGGTCGGTCAGTTCACAAAGTCAGGGGTCATGGTCGTCATTAGGCAAGTCGGGGAGCCTTGGCGACTCTATCAGCCTCGCCACGGGTCGGTTGTAGATCCGCCCTTGGCCGAGCACTTCTGCCACTCTGACCTTTCCGTCGGTGCCAGTGGTCACTTTGCTTACGCGGCCGGCCGGCCACGCAGCTCGGGGTGGTGACTGGTCTATGGTCATGACGGCTGGACGGGATGAAGGGGGGCTTAGGAGGAAGCGGGCCTGAGACTGCTTTGATCTGGGCTTGGCTGTGCTTTCTCCTCCTCCGTCTGTTTCTCTTGTTCGCTCTGTACCCCGTGTGAGGAGGGGCCGGTCCCGGCCGCCCCGTCAAGGAGTCGCTTGGGGTGCTGGGTTCGAGGTCAGCTACGTCTGAAGCGCAGCTGAGGGGGGTGGAGTTCCGAACTCCCTCTGGTACCCACGGTTCTCTCACGGGCCTTTCGCTTAATGTCAGTAGCCTCTGCTGTATGGGGGAGAGGCCGGTGTCTTCTTCTGTCTCTCTGGAGTGGAGGCAACTAGTGGCTGCTGTTCGGTTGAGAGATTTAGCGAGGGGGCCTTGCAATGTCCATCCTAGGCGGGTCTCGACTGCTGCAGGACAACCTCTGGGTCCTGTATGGACCCGGTCTATCGGGACTATGAGTTCTGCATGGTCGGAGCCTATCAACAGGGTCGGGGTAGCGCCGTCCATGAGCGGGATAGGTAATTGGCGCAGGTGCACATATTTATCCATCAACTTGGTGACAGGGTAGGTGTACTGCGAGAGTCCTATTTCTTGGCTGGTGAAAGCATTTGTGATCTTGTACCGTCGCTCTGGCTGCCCGCTTGCTGCGATAGTGAAGGAGACATTCTCGCCCTTTATCGTCTTTAAATCTCTCCTTATTGTCCGAATCGTCATTTGGTTCTCGCTCCCCCGCAGTCCCAGCTGGGCCGCAGCGGACGCGAGCAGAAGGGTCTTCTCTGACCCGTCATCAAGGACGGCGTAAGTGTCCATGACTTTGTCCCCGTGGCTCAGGAGCACTCTGACCACTTTGAGGAGCACTCGGGGGGTCTCGCTGTGCTGGTCAATGTGGAGCACTCCTGCTGGTTGGTTGTCTTGGACCTTCTGGTGGGCTCCGCACCGTGCTGCGCGGTAAACGGCGCCCGCCTGGGCCGCCTGGCGCCACTGGTTCACTTGGACGGGGTTCAGTGTCTTATATTCGGCGCACTGTGCCAGCCAGTGTCCGCCGTCGCAGTAGGTACAGTAGGGAGCGGTCTGGTGGAACTTTGGTTCTGGTGCCACCGCCTCGGCGTGGTACATGACCGCGGCGGGCCCACTCTGTTGTCCTGGGTGACGCTTGTTGATGTCGTGCAGGACCTCCAGGTGGGTGCCACCGCACCTGCTGCACTTTTTCTTCAGGTGGCACTCAGCTGCTAGGTGGCTGCGCGCGCAGCGGAAGCAGCGGCGGTGGTCCTTGACCCACTGGCTCACATCATCCGTGGTCAGCTTCTTGAAATCTTCGCACTGATGGAGCCGATGTTCTCCCGCACAGTACTGGCACTCAATCTTCCACTGGTCCTCTTTCGTCGAGGGGGTGTTGTGGTTGGAGTGCTGCGGTACTGACTCTGATTGGTGCATGACAGTCACCGATCTTCTTCCATCATTTATTCTCCTGGGTCCTTCTCTGGAGCCAGGGGTGCTCCGTCCGAATGTATCTAGCCGTAAGCTGCTGACTTCCCTCGCCAGGAAGTCGGCTAGATCGAGGAGGTTCGGTTCAGGGCCATTAGGGTCTCGGTGGTCTCTCTGCCGCCTAAAGCGCTCCTGTCGGGCGGGTGGCAGCTTCTCCAAGATCCTCTCTACATTTGAGTTGGCGTATAGTTCATGCCTACCCTTTTCCCTCTGCGCTCCCAGCATCCCTACCAGGGACTGCACTCTGATGGACAGGTCGTCCAGTGCTCGATTGTCTGTGGCTGGGGGTAGGCGGTCAATATGCCTTATCTCTTCTATCACGTAATCCCATATACGTCCATATCTCTGGTCCAGCGCTGCAAGGGCCGCTGTGTATGGTGTCGAAGAGGAGGCGTAGGCCAGCGCTATATTGTGCGCTCGCGGTACTTTCAGGTGCTTCAGTAATATTGCATACTTGTGGCGTTCATCAGCGACATCCACCATCATTGTCTCTAGGCACATCCGGAGCTCCGTGTACTGTGCTCGATTCTCATAGACGAAGTCTGGGATTGACGGCGTGGCGATGTATGACGCCGTGGGTGACTGATACATCGGCGAGCGTTGGGGGAGAGGCCTCCTAGGCGAGTCTCCTCTGGCGTGTCGTCTTGGGCTGGTACTTGGTGGGTACCGAAGGTCGGGTACCCAGGTGCTGTTCCTCGGGGCTGGCGGTGCGTCAAACTCACCCGTGAGTTGAGTCGGGGGTTTGTAGCGCAGGGCCTCGGGGCTGACTTCTGGGCTGTACTGGACCTCCTGGTCCTGAGTACGTCACTGCGGGTCGGGGCTGTACTGGGCCTCCTGGGCCAGAGCACGTTGCTGCTGGTCGGCTTGACACTCCTCTTCCTCCTCATCTCCCTCTGCTAGGACCTGGAGTCGTCTGTTCAGTCTCTCGGCGTGGTCCGGTTCCGTTACCCGGTTGCTGGGTCTCGTATGGACCGGCTGGGGAGGGGGTTCGGAGACGTGGACAGGATCCTCCTGTAGGCGGGGTCCCGGGTCGCTTCGTCGGGTAGGGGAATGTGTCCTAGACCCATGTCTGGACGACCTCTGAGAGCTCCGTGCGGAGTGAGGGGGTGTCGCCATGGCAACCAGTTTGTCCATCAGCTCCGCCTGCAGCCGGTCGCGCTCTTCCTCGCGCCGGGCATGGGCTGCGTCGCGCGCTGCTTCGCGCTGGGCATTGGCGATGTCGCGCTGCGCGTTGGCACTGGCCTGGGCAGCGTCGCGCTGTGCGTTGGCGACGTCGCGCTGGGCATTGGCGCTGACATGGGCGGCGTGGAGCTGTGCATTTGCGGCGTCGGCGCGGCTTCTCTCGACGTCGCGCTGGGCATTGGCGCTGGCATGGGCGGCGTCGGCGCGGCTTCTCTCGATGTTCTCTTCTGTCTGGAGGCGTCTGGTCTCCAGTCTTATTCGGTCGTCCTCGCTCCTTTGTTGCGCCTGGAAGCGCTCTCGCTCGCCTGCATAATGTTCGCGCTCGCACGTCTGTTGCGCTTGAAGTCGATCGCGTTCGGTGGAGGCTGCCAGGGTGGCGATGAGTGCTTGCGCCAGCATCTTGTCCGCCTCGCTGGGGGAAGACGCCGTTCGGGGCGATCGGCTCCCGGCAGTACTGGTTGGAGATCCATTCTCCGGTTGCGTACCGAGGAGATCCGTCTCCTGGGTGCGCGTCTCTCTAGGGTTGTCTTCCTCCCGGGGGTGATCGGGGGCTACTTCTTGGGTAGTGTCTGGGGGTAAAGTCGTGTCAGTTCCCTCCTGGT
This sequence comes from Notolepis coatsorum, assembly GCF_963971535.1. Classification (NCBI taxonomy): domain Eukaryota; kingdom Metazoa; phylum Chordata; class Actinopteri; order Aulopiformes; family Paralepididae; genus Notolepis; species Notolepis coatsorum. The sequence continues at coordinate 8,319,460 of NC_140184.1, read as the reverse complement.
CCCCACCGTGAGCTTGGTCAGTTACATTAGCACCCACTAGGGCCTCTGTGGTCGGGGTAACCTGGTTGTTAGGGTCAGACATAATTTTACTTTCTACTTTTTCCGCGTTTAACTTCCCTTTAAAGCTGGGTATTGGACTGACAGAGTATGCCTCTAGGTAGGGAGGTGGCTGTCGTCTGCGCTGCGGGCGATCTAGCTTAGGAGAACCGTTTGTGGAGTGTTCGTCATCGGCCAATTCCATATTAATATTATATTAATATTACGCTAATTATTATCCGGCTCGAAGGACCAATTGTAACTGAGGGGTACAATTCCCTGACTGTATTAATCAAGTACTGATATCATTGAATCACTACCGACTTGTACATTGCTGGCCAACACCGTACAAAGGTATTCTAGATGACGACACTCGCACAATAACAGGTTTTCCACTCAAAATACTCGTTTACAATATTTATTACATAAAAGGGATATTAGGTTACATCACTTGGTCACTTTAGATGCGCTTATAAGGCAAATAGAATGTGCAGGTAAATCAATAATGGATATTAAGGATTATCTAGGGATCTTCTGGGAAAGGGTGTACTACCGGTTGTAAGCCAGCAGAGGGGGCCAAAGCTCTATGCAAGTCAATGGTTCACGGGGGCAATATCACCCCTGGAGCAGTGGGGATAGGCAACCTGGTCCCAGGATGCGCGCCGTGTAGGTGAGAGCCGTCGAGCCTCTGTTACGACAGAGACAGGCTTGAGTGATGGTCTCACGGGCAGGTGTAAATCCCACAGTAGCAGTGGGGTAGGCGGTTCTCTGTTCCAGCAGCTTGGTCAAAGCAATGAAGAAGAATAATCCTTGCCCGGAGAGTGGCACTGCCGGTGGGGTGTAAGTCCTCTGTGGTGCTGCTGCTCCGGTGTAGATATCCTCTCCGGTGCGGTAGTGCACGGCTGAACTTGACGTTACTGTACTATTAGCACGCGGCAATAAGTGCTCTATTATAGACACACAATTACCCACTTCACGTGGTCTTTGACTCGTAATGAAGGTTTACTAATGAATAGAAAACGATACGACAAACAGACGTATTTAGGATAACACGATTCTATCTTGGGCGATACGAGCCCTGCTATACCTCACGTTACGTAGTGGGTAAGGCTTTACTTGGTAACTGAACCAGACTGAACTGAAGGCGAACTGAAGAGGAACTGCAAGGGGGGTTCTGTATTCTTGCGCCATATTTATATCCACGGTGGACAAATAGTGCCTATCTCATTTCTGTCGCCTCTAGGTCTCGTAGCCGTGGGCGAAAAGCGGGCATGTTCAGACAAGTCCCGTCGGTACCTTTCAAGTCAGCTCGAGTGGGCAAGGCTTTACTCTGTGCCTGGCGCCAGGGGTCGCTTCCAATAGAGGAATGAATATTATGGTCTGTCCTGCTAGACTAAAGGGATATTCCGTGCATATTGTACAAAGAATATACAAGGGATATCAAACGATATACAGATATTATACATGGGATCTCAGGCAATAAATATATATATTCGGTTTAATCTGACCCTTTGTAACAAACGTTATAGTCCAAAACACATAATCCAAGCTGCCCCCCTGACTCGACCAAGCTGCAATAGTATCCAGCTGCATGCCCGAGAAGGGAAACCCGGACCGGAGTTTTTTTTCTGATGCACATACCCAGCCAATCCAATCCAATGATGTGCAATACCATCCGGGAGACGATAGGCGGCGGTATTTGCTCTTTTGCGAGCTCAGACCCATTCCCAACGATAACATCTGGTTGGATGGATGAAAATGAATGGATATCGCTAGTAAAAGAAATAACGATTAAAACCCGACTATACTCGTGATTGGCACGGAAGTGATGGCGAGTTAACCCGAGTATACTCGTGGTTGGCACTGAATGGGTTAATGCCTAAGGAAAGATGTGGGTCCTGAGGCTAGACCAGTTGAGATTGAGTTGCATTAGACCATCAAAGACTTTTCATTTTGTACAAGATGCTATGTTTATGAAAATAAACATCCTACTGAGAAAGACTGTTGTGTCTTCTGTTACGGTTGCATCAATGGGGTGAGACAGTGTGACAGCCAGTAAGATTGCCATAAACAAACAAACAACAAACACAAGGCAGAGACTTCACGGAACGGCAGATGATGGGTTGATAAGGCTTTGTCTGTGTGGCAGCGGTTGCCTGGGATATGTGATCTGGATACACTGATTGCTCCAGCATGCAATAGTTTACCAGATCCTGGATGTGTTTCCTCAATGGGTTCAATAAAGTATCGCAAGTATGTGAGGAATCTAGCATAGTTCTGCTGGTCTGAGCAAAAGAAGAGGTCTGGCATGTTGTTTAGGATGGCTTTGCATCATTCGTAGTCATTCATTTTGATTGCCTTATTCATTGACAGGACGAGCCAGGTGCAGTCCATGTATTCCATCCAAAACTGTACAGTCTCTCCCAGCTCCCCATTTCTCACTGCTTCTCTGAATGCATGATATTCTGCCATGTGGTGAGATACATCTTCTGATGAGAGTAAAATCATTAGGATAAGTGTTCCCTTGATAAAGATGAACGAAAAGGCTGTTTAATATACAACACCTGTAGCTCAACTGCAACTGCTCAACTTATTTTCAGGCAGGATTATGATATATATGGTATGGATTACTTACTGTTATTACTATCTGTGGTAGCTCTCCACCTACTCTTTTTCGTGCTGCTGCTGTGTCCATTGAGCAATGAGCATGCACCTTCACATGATAGGCACATTAACTGTAACAGTCAAACTCCCCAAACAAACAAGCACACCATTGATTTAATTGCCATATAAATCACATACAAATATCTAACTATTACTCCTCTCTCAACATGAATATATAACAAAAAGGTGATCTATTAACTGTGTAAACCTTATTGTGCGGGAGCTTAGAGGACTGTATATAATTATCACCTTAGGGGGGTGTGGTAGGATGCCTTAACTCTTAAACTAATTGTACCAAATACACAACTGAGTGAATAACTTAAAATGGAGTCACCTAAACTAGAAAGAGCGAGGAAACTGTTTGAAACATAATGCTTTTATATAAGCAAAAAAGGGGAAAAAGATACATACAAAATATTGTTATCACATTACACAAAGCCTGATTAAATACTATTACTAAATTTAGATGGGCGCCCAAATAGTTATAATAAAGTGTTCTGGCCAAACGTTGCCGCGGTTACCACTGTGACAGAGGAACAATTCCCTCTGCAGGATGAGAGAGATGGAGGTGATGAGGAGTAGTAGACCGCTGCGTGTTGATGAGGGCGGGAAGACGCTGCCCGGTCCAATAGGCGCCACTAGTCTGCTCCTGCAGACCAGATGCTCCGCTGTGGTGGTCCGAGTGTCTCGCTCCGCTCCGTGGTGCTGCACGGCGCACGCCGACAGCTGCTGCAGACACGCTGGTCCCCTCTGTACCACAGGTTACTGCTATGGCTACTTCGTAGGACTAGTTGTGTCCCTTTACAGCGACACAGACCTTATCTAAATGTTCTCTGGTCTGTGTTATATATCGACTGATATGTCCAGTACAGAGCAGCTATCGAAGCATGAGCCGAAGCTACTTTAGGTATTAGAGCCGAGCTAGCTAGCTTCGGCTAACTGGTAACGATAGATGGGGAATACTATAGTCTGCTGTAATATGCTAATCCCAGACGTTTACTAAACATCAAATTAGCTGGGTACTAAAACTCACTCTCTCTTGGTGGTATAATGTCCGCTTGGTAAGCCACTTTACATACTTGGTCACCGTCAAACTATAACGTTAACGAGAGCAACGCCGTGTGTACGTCCGCTCTCTTCCGTTGGTCCGGTCAAGTTCAACGTCAATAAGCTCATAGAGAGGAAGTGACGCAGATACGAGGGGACACTAAACCACCTCTGGCCCACTAGATGGCAGCACCGTCATATAACCTGAGATGCAATCAATAGGCAGCAGTGTAACATTATGTGGTAAATAATAACTTAACTCCCACATATTAACTTAAAGGGGGATTATTTTAGGTCTAATTTTACCTAATTGCAGACCCTTCAGCACAGCCGCCCCCTGATTTGCGGCGCTAATCAGTACTGAGGTCTGCTGAATGTCTAGTAGTCACTCAGGCTGGTCAGAGTCAGAGTACGGGGGTAGTCGGATCAGTCGAGCCACTGGTCTGTGGTATGTTCTTCCTCCGACCTCCACGATAGCAGAGCGGACTCTTCCGTCTTGCCCTTTTACCACACTCTTCACCCCTCCGGTGAGCCAGCGGGCTCGGGGAAGCGCCTGATCCACGATCATGACTGGGGTTCCTGGTTCTAGGTTGCCTCTTTCAGTGATCCACTTGCGGCGGCCTTGCAGCGATGGGAGATATTCGGTGGTGAACCTCTTCCAGAATTGGTCGGCTAAAGCCTGACTATACCTCCATTGTCTTCTGCCGATGATCTCGGTGGAGGCGTAGACCGCAAAGGGAAGGGCCGCGTCTCGCCGCCCCATCAAAAGGCTGTTGGGTGTTATGGGGTCGAGATCGGCCGCGTCGCTACTGACGTACCCCAGTGGCTTGGAATTCAGAATGGCTTCAATCTCCACCAGCACGGTGTTGAAGACCTCTGCCTTCGGAACCTGTCCTCTGAGCGCGGCTGCTAGAGCAGCCTTTACTGACTTGACCTCTCTCTCCCACGTTCCACCGAAGTGGGGTGCATTTGGAGGGTTGTAGGAGAAGGTGACCTGTTGGGAGGCCAGCTCGTCCCTCAACTCCTCACTCATCTGGTGGTAACTCTTGATGAGTTCAGCTTCTCCTCCCTTGAAATTCGTCCCGTGATCAGACCATAAGGTATGGGGTCGCCCTCTCCTTCCAGTAAATCGACGGAATGACTGGAGGAAGCTGTCTGTTGTCATTTCAGCCAGCACCTCGAGATGGACGGCTCTCGTGGTGAGGCACTTGAAGATGATTCCCCATCTCTTAGCAGTTGCTCTCCCGATCTCCGCCTTGATGGTGAAGGGCCCGAAGCAGTCCATGCCCGTGTTGTGGAAGGGCGCTTCTTGGAGACGGAGGCGGCAGGATGGGAGGTCAGCCATTCGTGGCATGATGGGTTGGGCTCTGAGCTTCTGGCAGTCTGTGCATGACCGTTGGTAACGCCGCACAGCCTCCCGGCCGCGAAGTATCCAGAACCTTCTCCTGAGCTCCGCGAAGAGCCGCTCCGCTCCAGGGTGATACAATTTGGTGTCATAGTGACGAATCACCAAGTTAGTCACCGGATGCTTCGAGGGGAGTAGGATGGGGTGTTTGCTGTCCTCAGTGAGGCCCTGAGCCCGTCGTAGGCGGCCTCCGACACGTATGAGGTCTTTCTCGTCCAGTTCGGGGGCCAGTAGCCTCAGCTTGCTGTCTCTTGGTAGCTCCATCTTCCGTCCCAAGCACGCCATCTCGATCTGGAAGACCTCCCGCTGCACCCTCTGCAGCAACATGATCTCAGCTGCGGCGTAGTCGTCGGCGCTGAGAGGGGTCGGGTCTCCGGGACCGGGGTTCCGGTGGTGGAAGGTACGTACTTGGAGCTCTTCTAGGGTCTGGCAATCCTCAACCTTGGGACCGTCAGTATTTGAAGGGTCTTGGAGTCCAGTGAGGCCGCAGAAGATGGACTTCTTAAGTTCCACCTCCACCTCTGCGTTCTCCAAGTTCGGAGGAGAAGGCCAGTCTTCTTCTGGCTTGCGTAGGTAGTCGGGTCCACGGTGGTAGAGGTTGGGACGTGCCAATTCCTCGAGGGTCGCACCTCTGGTGATCACGTCCGCCGGGTTAACATCTGTCGAAACGTATCGCCAGCAGCTGATCCCCACAAGCTCTTGGATCTCTGTCACCCTTGTTCCTACGAATACTTTATATCTGCACGAAGTCGACTGGATCCACTGGATGACTGTTGTGGAGTCAGACCACATCGACACCGCGTGAAGGGGGAGGTGCAGCTCTTCCTTCAGCATCTTTCCCAACTGGGCTCCACTTAGAGCTGCGCAGAGCTCCAGCCGGGGAATGGATTGCTGCTTCTTGGGTGCAACTCTTGAGCGTGCAAGAATGAAGGAGACGTGGACTGTGTCGTCGGGCTCCACCGCGCGCAGGTACGCTACTGCACCATATGCCTTCTCAGACGCGTCACAGAATACATGAAGGGAGAGCTGGCTGCCGGTCAGACTGACGCTCGAGGGAAAGTAGCTCCTGGGAAACTCGATCTGTTGGAGGGTGGGGAGCTCTTCTTCCCACTTCTTCCACTTCGCCCAGAGTGTCTCTGGTAGGGGGTCATCCCATCCCTTCGCCTCAGTCCACAGCTCGCTGACCAGAGCCTTGGCACGAGTCGTGTAGGGGTTGATGTAACCCAACGGGTCATATTGACTCGCCAGAGTACTGTAGATCGACCTCCTGGTTACGTAATGGCGAGTCTCGATTTTCTTTTGCCGGTAACACAGGGTGTCAGACTTGAAACGCCAGAGGAGACCCAGAGTCATTTCATGGGCATCCTCACTTGACTGGGAGAGCCAGGTCTCGCTGCTGTCAGCCTTCGCTTCGTCTGGGAGGTCTCGGACGACCTCAGGGTTGTTGGTGGCCCACTGGCGGACCTCAAAGCCAGCGGTGGCCAGGAAGGTGCGTATGTCATGCACCAGCTTGTAGGCCTCTTCCGCGGTCTCCACGCTGTGGAGGCAGTTGTCCACATAGAAACTGTGGTGGACAGCATCGGAGACTCCGGGGGGTGCGGCGCCGTCGTCGACATGAAGCTGCAGGGCGTAGGTGGCGCAACACGGGCTGCAGGTCGTCCCGAAGGGCAGCACCTCCCACTGATAGATGGACGGTTCCGGGTCGTCTGGGTTTTCTCTCCACAAGAACCTCATGAGTGGCTTATCTTCGTCGAGCAAACACACCTGATGGAACATGCGTTTGATGTCGCCACTGATGGCGGTCTTCTGTCGTCGGAAGCGCACCATGACTCCGAGGAGAGGAGGGGTCAGAGTCGGACCGGGCAGGAGATAGCGGTTGAGGTTCTGCTGGCGCACTTGAAAGCTGCAATTAAAGACCACTCTGTTCTTTCCGTTGTGCTTAACGTTATGGTGTGGAAGGTACCATGACTCGGTACTCCTTTCCGCCTCCTCAGGCTTCAGCCTCCTGACTAGTCCAGACTCTATGAGCTTGCTCATTTCTGTGGCGTAGGCGGCAGCCGTCTCGGGGTCTCTGCTGAGTCTTCTTTCAGTGCTAAGCAGACACGGCTTCGCTACTCCTGGGGGAACCTTGAAGGTCGGCATGGGCTCTCTTCTCAAGAGCGGTGTGGCGTATCTGAGGACACCGCGCACGCAGACACGCTTGGTCTTGGCTTGGAGAAGATCCATCGCCGCCTTATCTTCTTTGGAGCGAGTGTGTATCTTCTCGTTTTTGTATGGAGCAATGTCCAGCTGCCATAACCTCTGAACATTCTCCAGCAATGCCTCGTCTTCATGCCCCGCTCCAATGAAGAGGCAGTGGGTCTGACGGGCGTTCAGATTTCTTAGACTGATGGGGCCCTGCAGGGTCCAGCCTAGCGGAGTCTCCAGGGCGACGGGACATCCGGGTGGACCCGGGATGATGTGCTTGGGTAAAGTGAGGTTCACATTATCGGAGCCGAGCAGGAGGGTGGGCTTCACCTCCATTGCAGCGTTGATCCCCAGATTACGGAGATGTGGGTACCTCTTCATGAGGGACTCCATCGGGTAGCCGTAACTGGAGAGGCACAACCCGGCAGCTGTGAATACGCGGCTCACTTTGAAGACTTCCTTCGGCCGTCCGGCCGGTGTGAGGGTGAGGGCCACACTTTCTCCTCGAATAGTGGTGCGCCCTGGTTGGATGGTGAGGAGATCCAGCTCCTCTGCGTCGCCCACGAGTCCAAGGGCGATGGCAGCCTCACGCATCAGCAGCGTGCGCTCCGAGCCATCGTCAATAACCGCGTAGGTCTCCAGAGTCTTGTCGCGGTTCCGCAGGACCACCGGCACAATCTTCAACAGCACGCGGGGAGTGCTGCCTCTCACGGGGCCCACGTAGTAGTTGCGTAGCTCTCTAGAGGGCTCATCACGGACTTCCGCCACATAAGGCTTAGCCTTGTCGTCTCTATTGTTGAGGTCGTGGAGGGCCGTGAGGTGGATCTTCCCGCACCCGCTCTGTCTGCAGGGTCCCTTGAGGGTGCAGTCCTTTGCTCTGTGCTCACGGGCGCACTTCCAGCACCGCTTATTCTCTATTATCCACTGTTTCTTTTCCTCTGTAGTTTTCTCCTTGAACACGGGACAGTTGTCTAGCCAGTGGACCTCTGTGCAGCACTGGCATGGCGGCGGAGTCTTCTTCTCTCCTTTCTTCTGGGAGGAGAAGCCTCGTTGGCCTTTCGGGGGCCCTTGGTGCTCCTTTGATCTGGTTTCATGTACGGTGGTCAGCACCCTAACGGGCCGCCCCGTTCGGTCTGACTTGTCTCGTCCACTGCGTCCATTGCCTCTCGGCTCTTCCCGCTTGGGGAGGCGGATGTGCCTCATCTCCGACTTCAGGAACTCTGAGAGCTCCATCAGGGTAGACAGTGGCTGTTGGGGGTGGAGACGCTCGTGTTCCCGTCGGAACCTCTCTTCCCTTTCCTTTGGAAGCTTCCTGACGAAGCGTTCTACGTTGGAGCCTGCATAGAGCTCAGTGCGGCCGGCGGCTCCTTGGAACGTCAGGAGGCTCACCAGAGCCTGTACCTTCAAGGAGTATGCGTCCAGGGCGTGGTCGTCCTTTATGTCTGCCATTTCTCCCAGCTCGTGGATCTCCTCCACTATGTGGTCCCACGGGCGTCCCCAGCGCTCGTCCAGGGCCTGGAGAGACGAAGTATAGGGGGTGGGGGAGTATGCGTTGGCAGTGCATATGAGCTTGGCCGCAGGCAGCGTACAGTGCATAGACAGCTCGAGGAACTTCTGTTGCTCGCTGTGGTTGGCGGCGCCCAGGAGGAACTCCAGACACATCCTCATGTCATGGTACTGACTTCTAGAATTGTCTTTGAAGAATGGGATGGCGCTCCCTGGTGGGCGCTGTGGGAGCGGGTCGTACCTAGGGGCCGGTGCAGTTACGGGCCAATGTTGATGGGATCTGGAGGTTGCTCTGTGTGTGGCGGGTAGCCGCTCACATTGAGAGCGGGGTGGCACCTCTCCTGGTGCCGTATATTCCTCCTGCAGACGAGCCAGTCGCCTTTCCAGGTCTTCGGAGTCGGCCTTGTCCCTTCTTCGGGGTCGGGGATACGTAGCCGGGTGCTCCTCCCTTTCAGGCTGGCGGCGCTGGGGTGAGTTATTCCTAGTGGATGCTCTTGATGATTGCCTGGAGGCAGAGGCCGATTGCAGTTGGGCGGTAGCGAGCCGGGTGTACTCCAAGGCCTGGGCTGCCGCTCTATCGCGCTCCCGCTCCAGTGCTTCCGCGGCTCTTCTCTCTCTGTCGAGCGCATCTTGGCGTCGTTGAGCCTCTCTTGCGAGCGCATCTTCGCGTTGTTGTTGCATGCATTGGAACATGAATTCTGTTTGGCTTGTAACGCTCCCTCTGCTTTGTGCTCTGCTGGGGGGCCTACTAGTTCTGCGAGTGTCTAGGAAGAACTCTCCCGGTTGGAAGTGATTGAAGTCCTGCCTGCCGCGTAGCTCCACTCTGTCTGGGGGATTGATATCCTCTCCAGGTTGCGAGTCGTTTTCAGCTGAGTCACTCTCCTCTTCTTCTTCAGACTCATCTTGCTCATCATACTCATCTTGGTTGGCGGTATCCAGTGGCGAGAAGGTAGTTATGTCTTTACTACACGAGACTGCCACCTGGTGTCTCTTCTTCTCTTCAGGCCGCTGGGGGGTGTCAGTCGGGTCTGACTCTGTTCTCAGAGTCTGATCTAACTGCGGTGTGGCAGCAGCACCCTCTACTAGCTGGGGTGTGCCTGCCGTCTGATCTAACTGTGGTGTGGCAGCAGCACCCTCTACTAACTGGGGTGTGCCTGCCGTCTGGGTTGTAAAGTCCCCTACTGTCCGGTCAGCTGATGTGTTTAGCATATGCTGATTGCTCTCCGAACTAGGGCTACTGGGTGTACCCAGGACACAGTCATCTAGTCGGGAGGGTAATCTACGCTCCCTAGGAGCACGTGTCTTCCCTTCAGGGAAGGGGGGGGGGGGGCCCTTTGAACCTACCTCGCTCTTTTGTGACATCCTATCTGGTTTAAATCCGGCTCGAAGGACCAAATTGTGCGGGAGCTTAGAGGACTGTATATAATTATCACCTTAGGGGGGTGTGGTAGGATGCCTTAACTCTTAAACTAATTGTACCAAATACACAACTGAGTGAATAACTTAAAATGGAGTCACCTAAACTAGAAAGAGCGAGGAAACTGTTTGAAACATAATGCTTTTATATAAGCAAAAAAGGGGAAAAAGATACATACAAAATATTGTTATCACATTACACAAAGCCTGATTAAATACTATTACTAAATTTAGATGGGCGCCCAAATAGTTATAATAAAGTGTTCTGGCCAAACGTTGCCGCGGTTACCACTGTGACAGAGGAACAATTCCCTCTGCAGGATGAGAGAGATGGAGGTGATGAGGAGTAGTAGACCGCTGCGTGTTGATGAGGGCGGGAAGACGCTGCCCGGTCCAATAGGCGCCACTAGTCTGCTCCTGCAGACCAGATGCTCCGCTGTGGTGGTCCGAGTGTCTCGCTCCGCTCCGTGGTGCTGCACGGCGCACGCCGACAGCTGCTGCAGACACGCTGGTCCCCTCTGTACCACAGGTTACTGCTATGGCTACTTCGTAGGACTAGTTGTGTCCCTTTACAGCGACACAGACCTTATCTAAATGTTCTCTGGTCTGTGTTATATATCGACTGATATGTCCAGTACAGAGCAGCTATCGAAGCATGAGCCGAAGCTACTTTAGGTATTAGAGCCGAGCTAGCTAGCTTCGGCTAACTGGTAACGATAGATGGGGAATACTATAGTCTGCTGTAATATGCTAATCCCAGACGTTTACTAAACATCAAATTAGCTGGGTACTAAAACTCACTCTCTCTTGGTGGTATAATGTCCGCTTGGTAAGCCACTTTACATACTTGGTCACCGTCAAACTATAACGTTAACGAGAGCAACGCCGTGTGTACGTCCGCTCTCTTCCGTTGGTCCGGTCAAGTTCAACGTCAATAAGCTCATAGAGAGGAAGTGACGCAGATACGAGGGGACACTAAACCACCTCTGGCCCACTAGATGGCAGCACCGTCATATAACCTGAGATGCAATCAATAGGCAGCAGTGTAACATTATGTGGTAAATAATAACTTAACTCCCACATATTAACTTAAAGGGGGATTATTTTAGGTCTAATTTTACCTAATTGCAGACCCTTCAGCACACTTATGCAATATTCATCATTGATATTGGATACTTGAAATCTATGAGTACTTAGTATCAAATTAAATATGATGGAACATGCATTAATTGAATAAACAACTATTGTACAGCTTTTTGCACATCTTTGTCAGGGAATTCCAACAATTCTGGACCTGAATGTACCAGTTAATTGTAACCATCTCTCTCTCCTTATGTCTAGTCAAGTCAGGTTGTGGAGGAGAGAGACATACTTTGCCCGTCCTGAGCCTGCTATAATGCAGGTGTTTTTACATCACCACCCAAAACAAGATTCAGCCAAGAGTGAGTGAGTACACTGGCCCACTTGCACTGGTACACTTGTCCATGGCACTTATTAGTTACTACCCATATTTGTAGCAGTTTGGGGGGATAGTACAGTATACGCATATTTAAGGGGATCGCACGGATGGTGTACTGGTGGGACCGATTTTGGTGGGCCGGTCTGGGCCAAAAATGTCAGGGCAGATTTTTTGTCCCAGTCCAGCCCTGCTGCCGGGACCTGTGCTAGAACTTAGAAGCACTCACTGGACGGGTTGGTTTCACAATAGCCCGGTCCAGGTATTTTGTGTTATTATTAGACCTTTGTTTGTGACACATGCCATGACGCCTCAACCTTTGACGAGCATGAGACAAATGTCTTTGCACGAAATGTTGCTTGGTGGTTTCGTTTTTCATTTCATTGTTATCATTTCCAGTAACTTGGTCCATGATTAGTACTTGACCTACCTAACCAGTTTTTTCAGACCATGTAGGCCAGGGTTGGAGTTATCACCTGAGAGCTATGGGGGCCCCCGAAACCGTGCACCGGTGGAATTTTCTTTTTTTTCTGAAATGATGGCCGTTTTCGAAGTCATATTTAGAGGAATATCTCATTAGGATTAGAGTCTAATACTAATGAGTAATGACATCACACAACAGTCTAAACATTAGACTATTGTGTGATGTCATTATTCAGTTCATTTTCTTACTCACCTCTGATATATAATGCCATATTTACTTATTTGCAGTTTGCATCTGATAAAATACAACAGTTTAATTTGACAAATGAGACAAAATGTATGAACTTGTGTAGTAGAATTCCAGCCAAACTGGTGTTTATTGTACTGTATATCATGAAGCACAGAATGGCGAAAACACAGAGGTAAAATACATACACGTTTCTTCCCCCGCTCCTAAAGTACAAGAAACGAGACACCTCTGACTTAGTAATGCAGCTGTTGGTTCAGGCTTCCTCAAATCTCTGTGGAGGGGGGTTGAAACAAGCAGACGCTTATTGAGTAAGAGATAGTGTCTCGTTTGATCCTTCCTGGGAAAGTCAATAACATGGGTGATTTTACAACCCAGGGCCCTAGGCCATCTGGTCCAACAAAGAAACTGCCATGGGAAGATGCCAGTTTGTCTCTGCTGAAAACAAAAGATGTAAGATCAAAAGAAAAGACCATTTGAAACCACATCGTGACGCAATTCGATGTAAAACGTCACGATAAGGAGTTAGCCAATGAGAATTGAGAGTAAGTGTCCTCCAATAGGAACACTCGAGGAGAGGTTGGAAAACGCCCGCTTGCCGTAACATTAGAGGCGGAGCCTAAATTTGATATTAGCAGACTCCGTGCTAGTAGAGGCACAACAACCGACCCGAACAGAGACCCAGGAAGCGACAAAGAACACACACCCTTTTTCTCCACAACAGACTGAGGAAACCACGCAGCAGAGAGACGGCCGCAAAAACCTACCATCTGAAGAAGCCGAGACGAGACATGCCCATAGATATTGAATATTTAGCCTAAAGTCTGGTGAACCTCGGCATAGTGAGGTCTTCCATCAGGTTTTATTGCAATTGTTCTTTCAAATCTTTGATTTGTATTGATTGAAATCCTTTTTATTAAACACGGATTCCTTTTCAAACTGCTCAGAACTCGATTTCTTCAACCGCCGCGCCGTGTTCTCTGAAGGTGTACGAGCAGAAAACCATCATATACATGGTTATCTGCATTTGTAGCTAAGTAGTACTTCAAAGAGCTTTTTAAGGTTTAAACACAGCGCAGAGTACGAAGATTAAGCTAGGAAGTTACTACAATTTTGGTGCTGTGGCCCTTGAATAGAAACGTCCGTTTTGAACGAGAACAAAGGAGAATTTTTTTTTCTTCCTCTTTCTTCACCTCGAACAACAACAACAACAACAACAGATCGTCTTCGCGTAGCTCGGAGAGTTACCAAAGGTGAGTGTTATGGAGTGTACGGGTGTTCAATTCGAACCAACGAGGGGGTTGCTAAAAGTATGACTGTAATTAAGTATTAAATGAAATGTTCTGACCAAGGGGTAGCGACTCAAGGCTGTGTGTGATTATGGGTCCTGTGAGCAGGATTTTTAACCACGCTGTGCTGTCGTATTCCTTACAGTAAGGGAGTTAAGCACGGTTATGCGTAGTATTTTCTACAGTAGAAATTTTAGCATAAGTGAACGAGACGCTGCCCGTGGTCGGAACATTAAAGATTGGTATGGAAGTATTTAGGAACAATGTCTAGGTTTGTGCTCAGGGTTAAGCAAGGGGAACATGTGCATAGTACGCCTTATAGTATTGGCTTAAGCACATTTTGCGTAGTACTTTCTACAGTAGAAATGAAGCATGAATAGAGTCTAGTTTTACCCTGGGCACCGCCGGACGGGTTAAATTTAAACAACGATAGGCTGTAACATATGTTTGGTACGTGAGGTGGACTCGTATGTTGCAAGCTATGGTTAAACAATTACTAGTGTATGATGTTTGTGTATGAGTGGAAAGCGTTATGGTTAGGTTTAACATGTGTAAAGTATATAGATTAAATCTGTAAAGTGGCACTTATAATATGACTGAGAACGGTTTTTAATATTGAATCGGGTACACACGCGACGTCCAAAGTGCACACACGCAACGGTAAATGCGCCACCCAGCTTCGTGGTGGGGGGCGCGTGCGTGTCGAAGCGCGCAACATGCTACAAACGATAGCTCGTTGTGACTCGCCTGGGACGGTTTAATAATGGGGCGATAGGAGTTTAATACTGTATGTTGTGATTGGGGCGATATTGCAGTATGACTGAATGATCGTTTGTGATGAATGAGCTGGGTGGGTTGCAGTGTGAGCTACTGTTTGCAGAGTATTGGCTGAAAGTTTGAATGTATGCAGGATGCATGATGAATGAGTGAACTCCGCTTCGGAGTGCGCGCATGCGCGCTTGTGAGAAGGGACATTGTGTGTGTGAGGCGAGTGAGACTGAAATTAATTATGATGTTGATATGAGGCCACTAGATGGCGTCAGAGTACACTGGGTGACGATAGAGGCATTAGACTCTCGTCCTAACCAGCGTGTCATTATGATGTGGGTAAAAGACCACTAGATGGCGTCAGTGTCAACCTTATGCACTGGGTGGCGGTAGAGGCATTGAACTCCCGTCCTAACCAGTGTGTCGTGTGTGGCTGTAAAGCGTTTCAGATGTGTGTAGTTTTTCTCTCTCTCTCGCTCTCTCTCTTTCTCTTTTTCTTTCTTTCTCTCTCTTTTTCTCTCTCTCTCTCCCTCTTTCTCTCTCTCTCTCTCTCTCTCTCTCACTCTCTCTCTTTTTCTCTCTCTCTTTCTTTCTATCTCTTCCTCTCTTTCTCCCGCACATGCCATTTTCTTTCACCCCCCCCCCCCCTCCCTTAGCCCCTCTTCTTCCTGCTCTCTCTCCCCTCCTCTTCCTGCTCTCTCTCCCCTCCTCTTCCTGCTCTCTCTCCCCTCCTCTTCCTGCTCTCTCTCCCCTCCTCTTCCTGCTCTCTCTCCCCTCCTCTTCCTGCTCTCTCTCCCCTCCTCTTCCTGCTCTCTCTCCCCTCCTCTTCCTGCTCTCTCTCCCCTCCTCTTCCTGCTCTCTCTCCCCTCCTCTTCCTGCTCTCTCTCCCCTCCTCTTCCTGCTCTCTCTCCCCTCCTCTTCCTGCTCTCTCTCCCCTCCTCTTCCTGCTCTCTCTCCCCTCCTCTTCCTGCTCTCTCTCCCCTCCTCTTCCTGCTCTCTCTCCCCTCCTCTTCCTGCTCTCTCTCCCCTCCTCTTCCTGCTCTCTCTCCCCTCCTCTTCCTGCTCTCTCTCCCCTCCTCTTCCTGCTCTTTCTCCCCTCCTCTTCCTGCTCTCTCTCCCCTCCTCTTCCTGCTCTCTCTCCCCTCCTCTTCCTGCTCTCTCTCCCCTCCTCTTCCTGCTCTCTCTCCCCTCCTCTTCCTGCTCTCTCTCCCCTCCTCTTCCTACCCCCCTCCCCTTCATCTCCTCCTCTCTCCTCTCCTCTCTTCCTCCTCCTCTCTCCTCTCTCCTTTCCTTCCTTTCCTCCTCTTTCCTCTCTCCTCTCCTTCCTCTCCTCCTCTCTCCTCTCCTTCCTCCCCCCTCCCCTTCATCTCCTCCTCTCTCCTCTCCTCTCTTCCTCCTCCTCTCTCCTCTCTCCTTTCCTTCCTTTCCTCCTCTTTCCTCTCTCCTCTCCTTCCTCTCCTCCTCTCTCCTCTCCTTCCTCCCCCCTCCCCTTCATCTCCTCCTCTCTCCTCTCCTCTCTTCCTCCTCCTCTCTCCTCTCTCCTTTCCTTCCTTTCCTCCTCTTTCCTCTCTCCTCTCCTTCCTCCTCTCCTCTCTCCTCTCCTTCCTCTCCTCTCTCCTCGTCTTCCTCTCTCACTCCCTCTTTTCTCTTTTTCTAGCTATCTTGCTGTTCGATCTCTCTTCCTTCTTCTCCATAGGAGACATGGGGGCAGTGCAGGGTATGATGAATGTGTTTTATGGTGTGGAGCAGGTCTGTTCGGGACTGCGAGACCCCCACACCCCCCACCCCTCCCCCACTTCCCTGCTGTTCCTTTGAACCACCCCCCCCCCCCCCCCCCACTTCCCTGCAGTTCCTTTGAACCACCTCCCCCCCCCCCCCACTTCCCCGCTGTTCCTTTGAACCACCCCCCCCCCCCCCTCCCCCACTTCCCTGCTGTTCCTTTGAACCACCCCCCCCCCCCCCCCCCACTTCCCTGCAGTTCCTTTGAACCACCTCCCCCCCCCCCCCCCACTTCCCTGCTGTTCCTTTGAACCACCCCCCCCCCCCCCCCCACTTCCCTGCTGTTCCTTTGAACCACCCCCACCACCCCCCCCCCCCCCCCACTTCCCTGCTGTTCCTTTGAACCACCCCCCCCCCCCCCCCCCCCCCCCCCCCCACTTCCCTGCTGTTCCTTTGAACCACCCCCCCCCCCCCCCCCCCCCACTTCCCTGCTGTTCCTTTGACCCCCCCCCCCCGCTCCATCCTGTGCCCCACTTGCTGTGCCTCTCTCCACCCTCCCCCCTCTTCCGTCTGTAGACCGGCATGGAGTTACATGTGTTCCCTCTGGCCTGGTTCTCCCTTGGCCGGTGGGCGGCTACGTTGCGGCCTTTTCTACATGTCCTGGTGTTGTGTTTAGGTTGGGGTCTTCATGTCAGTAGACTGAGGGTATGTTCGGTTATAAAGTTGTGTTGTTGTTTGTGGGGATTGCAGGACATATTAGGATACGCGCCGGTGACGGAGGGAGGAGGAGGAGGACGGAACAGACAAACATGGTTCCTGGTTTGAGAGACAGTAGTAGACGGGTGCTTCGGGGGGGTGCCGTGGCAATGATTTGGTTATGTGTGTTGATCGGTACTATAATGTATGATCCATACCTGCGACCTGAACAGCCAGAGGTGGTGGTAGTGGGTAGGAGGTCGCAGCCAGACCATCACGGTAATCTGTTTTTGGGGATGGCGAGGACTGTGGCTAAGGTAGCCAATAGGTCGGATTGTTATGTGTGTGGCTTAGCCCCGCTAGCAGGCGACGCAGGTCTTCCCTTGATTGCACACCCCTTAACGAAGTGTCATGCCAATGTGTTGAGGGACGAGCCTCTGCTCGGCCTATGCGACGGGGTGGGTCATGATAGGATGTTGAGGTATTTGGGCCGGGAACAGGGGTCGAATAAGGCAGTGGGTTATGGGGGTCTTAAGGACACTAGCCCCATTCCGGTGGCGTTTAGGGCGGCTGGGTTTGAGATGTGCGTAGAGGGGAAGTCAGGTGGTAAGGACGTGGGATATTTGGACGGTTGCAAGGGTGAGAGTGGAATATGGGGTAAGAATTCGGAGGCGCCGGCCCCTAGGGGGGCGTTTTGGATTTGTGGTAAGTATGCTTACGCGGCGTTGCCTATTAAGTGGAGGGGTAGGTGTGCGTTGGGGTATTTGGTGCCAGCTATGAGGGTGTCAGATGTTTTGCCAACGTTTCCCAAGTCAAGGCGCAGGAGGTTTATAGATGCGGACCACTTTTTCAGGGTGGCGTTTCCCTGGTGGGGGACGTATGCAAACATGGGTGAACTAGACCATCTAGCTCGCGTGTTTGAGGATATGACGGCTACGACCGCCAGAGGTATGGCCCTGGAGGCTCAAGAGTTACGGTCCTTAAGAATGATGGAGCTGCAGTCAAGGACGGGTTTGGACTTCCTGTTGGCGAGTTCAGGGGGCACGTGTGCATTGATTGGTCAGGAATGCTGCACGTTTATCCCCGAAAATGATATAGGCGGCATACAGGAAGTTATAGAGCATTTGAAGAATATTACTAGGGAGATGCAGCCCACGCAGGAGGACTCGTGGGAGGGCTGGGGCCAAAGTTGGTTAGGTTACATAGGATGGACAATTGTTAAGTATTTGCTGTGTGCTGTGGTGATGTTTGCGGTATATAGTTTGTGTGAATGTTATCAGGGTGTGTGTGACGTACGTGTTCAAGTCTCTCGGCGCGGCTGGTTCTGCGTCGGGGGACCCACACCGCTCGGTTGCGCCTGCGTATGCAATGATGGTAATGAAGGTTGGCGCGGAGGGTGGCAGGGTGGGTGTGGGCGTTCCGATAAAGCCGTGGTGCCGGCGTCCGCGCTGGCGACTATTCTCTGATCTGGGTGGTGGACATTCAGGGTTGGGGAGTGGGAGGGCCGGGGCGTGCGTGTGGGTGCGAGGCGGGGGACGTTCCTGGACGACCGTTGCGTTGCAATTGACGGGATAGGATTGTGTGTACAATTGTGTTTTTTTTTCCCCATAGTAGGTACGTTTGGAGGGCTGTGTGATATGGGGCGGTGTGCCCGGGGTTCGGTGTTGGGTCTGGTCGGCTATGTGTGGCCGTCCGGCAGGGCACTGGACTCTGGGGATACTGGCCTGGAGCACAGGAGAGGTTGCCGAGATGCTGTCTGCTGTGTACCTGTGGTGAGGTGGGTTTAGGCCGCTGTGGAGAGGCTGTCAAGGTC
This sequence comes from Notolepis coatsorum, assembly GCF_963971535.1. Taxonomy (NCBI): domain Eukaryota; kingdom Metazoa; phylum Chordata; class Actinopteri; order Aulopiformes; family Paralepididae; genus Notolepis; species Notolepis coatsorum. Next base: position 8,300,788 of record NC_140184.1, on the reverse strand, counting down.
TTTTCAGAAAAACAGGGTCGACACCTCACGGCGTGCGTGGCGCGGCGTCTGTGGCATTCTTTAGATTACCTCTGGGGGACACGTGTCTGGGTGACAGGTGTCCCCTGGGGGGTGTGGTATTGAATAATGAAAAAGAATGTGAAAAAATTAATGCAACTATATTAATCATGATGTTTTTGCTTTGAAAAAGAATGTGAAAAAATTAATGCAACTATATTAATCATGATGTTTTTGCTTTCCGAGGGGTATCAGAATTGGAGCAGAACCAAGCGGAAGTAAAGGAGAGCGGAAAATTCGAAACATAGGAACCCAGTGTGTTGACAGAGATCGAACGAGAAGAAAAACAGGGAGTAGAAACGGGTGGTATCACACACATGTATCAATTACAATTGTCTCATGTTTAAGAGTGTATGAGGAAAGTAAAAAAGATACTCGTACAGTGAATGAAAGAAACCTCTCAGGAATTTGATTAAAAAGACAGAGTAAAGTACAAGTCCGGTTGATAAATTAACAAGAACTGTTGTCATTGTGTGCTCTGATCTACAGCAGTTCGATTGGACACGCGGAACACCACAAATCAGGTAAGAATAGTAATTTCAAGGAGGACAGGAGAGAATAGGAAGGGCCCACAGTGCCACTATTGGCTGTCCGAGTAGGAGATAGTCACAAAAGCCTAGACACCTACACTTAGATAGGGATTACACAAGCTATTGTTCTGCCTGTTGCCATTGTTACGAGATAAAAGAGACAAGAGAAAAATGGGGCGGAAACGAGACAATCTAAACGCATATAAAAAGATAAAAGACAGAACCGACGCAGGTAAGTCGACCGTAATTGGGTGGATGGAAGAAAGTCCGGTACAAATTATTGCAAATGAACACGACACGACAAAAGATAACGAATATTATTTGGACAAAGCAATTTATATATCAAAAAGATGGAATAAAAGATGGGAGCTTTGGCCAGTCGATGGTTCTTTTGATTTGGAGTTAATAGCTAAAATAGGAACACTAATTGAGGCCTACACATATCAGGGGAAAGAGAAGGGAAGAGCAAAGAAAAGGCTACAAGAAAATAGCTTTTTAAAAGCTTATAGACGGGAAGGTGAGAAAAGGGAAAATGAAAGGAAGGCCATTGCAAATGGCAATGATGCAGACAAGCCAGTAGAGGGGGTAGTCCAGGTCACCAGAACTCCCCAGGCCCCTGAGACAACACCTGTCACCGCCCAACGTGCGGTGCAGTTAGCCTCACCTAACCCAGCCTCCTATCTTATGGTCCAACAGGAAAGAATTGAGGAAGCTTTAGCACCCCCGCCATATGCCAGTGAGAAGGGGGAGCCGATATATCCCATCCTACCTTTGTTAGAGATGATAAGCCCTTACCAGTTGACAGATGATCTGGGGAACCTAGAGAGGGGACAAGCAAAGACATCTATTCAGCTGACAGCTAGGCAACCAGATAGATCAGACTGGAATAGGTCAGACAGAGGGGGTGTGGACGCCTCATGGCAACCAGATAGGTCAAGGTCAGACAGAGGGGGTGTGGACGCCTCATGGCAACCAGATAGGTCAAGGTCAGACAGAGAGGGTGTGGACGCCTCACGGCGACCAGAAAGGCCAGCCCAGACTGGGTCAGGCAGAGAATATGTAACCACCCAACGACCAAGGGATAGGCTAGTGATGTTTGAAGAGCAGACGGAGCGAACAAGAGTGATACAAGCAGCTGAGAGAAAGGGTAATGAAGGCTATGAGGCAATGTTAAGAGAGAAAGAGTGGGAAAGGGTGAAGAAGGCCCATGGTCTGCCTCAGAGAGAGTGTAACCCCCAGAGAGACTACCCGAGAGAGCCTGTCCACCAGCGGGAGCACCCCCAAAGCTCCCCAGCTCATATGCCCCGTACTATATCTCGAGAGCTCATTCCCCCCCAGCATTATACCTCCCCCCAACCACAGGGCCACAAGGGGGTAGCACCTGACAGTCACAAGATTGATCTCACAATACCACCACAGGTGACTAGGGTTGGAGTAGGTGAGGATCTAGAGTCTCTCGACGTCGTACTTGGGATACAGATGGGACGGATAAAAGATGATCTGACGGAGATAGAGCGGGGGCTCATAGACTTGGACCAAGATCAAACGGTCCTAGCAGAACAAAGACCCGGCCCTGAGGCCATGCAAGAGGGGGGGGAGGAATATCAGATATTCATGAGGACGCAGGCTGGCATTGAGGGGAAGCAAAAGGACCTGGAAGACAAAAGAGGAGAGAAGCAAGAGGCCCTTATGCGGATACAAGAGCGTGTACAAGAGCGTGTACAAGAGCGTGTACAGACAAGAGCCCAGACGAGAAACACGCAAGCCCCTATCCGCATGGCTCCTATAATAATAAGGGGACAGGACCTGGAATATCACCCCCTGAAGGTGTCGGACATGACATCGGTGACTGAGAAATTGCCACCCCTCGAGAATGGGGCCAATCCTTGGATTGCCAGACTGGAGGAGGTAATGGTTGGCACGGAATATGCAATGGGGGATGTCAAGAAAATATTGACAACCGTGATGGGAAAAGACTCCATGGAAAAGATACTGGAGGCGGCTCGCCTGCAAGGCCATGTGGGGACTGGAGCGCATGATGCGGACCTGTTCCTAGCGTACAGGGGAGTAACGTGGGCGGCCCTACGAGAAGCCTATCCAATGAGACTGCACGCAGACCAAATTCCGATTGATCCTTTGGAGACATCAGGGCACCCCAGGCAGTACGTACAGAAAGCCTACTCCACGTGGAAGAACACAACTGGTCGGGAGGCGGGACTTGACCCTATGCTTGAAGCCCAGTTGAGAACCAAGATTGAGAGCGGTCTCCCCATAGAGGTAAGGCAGAAATTGGACGAGGTGGTGTCATTGTCAAAGATGGCCGTGGAATTATATACAGATCAAGTAGTGCATTACGTTGAACTGTATCGGAAGAAAGAGCAAAGAGCAAAGGAGAAGGATGCAGAGCAACAACGTAAAATCATGTACCAACAGCCGACCGAGGCAGTAAAGGTAGTGGAATACCTTCAAGCCTTAGTCCAGGCGGCCCCACGACCAAGAAATGGGACAGGATATGAAGGGGAACCACAGGGACAAAGACGGGCTCAAGTGGGAACACAAGAGGGTTATGCGCCGGACCAACAACAGAGGCCGAGAGAGTGGCAACCACGGCCGAAAGGAAGAGGACAATCCCGGAATCCGGGAGGATTCCGGCCACGGCCGGTGGTGTGTTGGACATGTGGCGGGACTGGTCATATCGCACGGGAGTGTAGACAGGATTGTCAACCCGGAGAGGGAGACCAGGAAAGAACTTGGCAAGGCCAAGGTCAACCCCGAGTCCAAGACCGAAATGAGAACAATGGCCCGGTAAATCCAGCAAGAGGGCCAAATGAATCATCACTATGAAGAGGCCCAGAGAGTCCAATGGGGAGGTGTCAGCTGTCAGTGTCGTCTTTAAGGGAGGAGCCTATTGTGTGCGTAACGGTGAATGATAAATCTGTCGAGATGATGGCAGACACCGGCGCGGCTTACACGGTAGTACAACCCCAAGACGCGACGCACCTAACCTTGTCCGGTCGATATGTACGGACAATTGGATTTGAGGGAATAAACCAGCTGACGGCTGTTACCGAACCTGTGACTCTGAGATATCAAGGCAGGGAAGCGACTCTCCCTGTGCTGGTCTCGGAGAGCACACCTATTAACTTGCTCGGCCGAGATGGGCTGGGGTTACTGGGGATGGACATTAAATGTACTGCGGAGGGTTGCGTGATAGCCGAACGGGAAGACCAGTACTATCAGATGGTACAACGTATTGACAGTGAACCACCAGAGATCTATTGTCTAGGGGGATTGGACCAAGAGCTACTTGGCCCCGCCTTACAATGGGAGAAATTTATCACTGCCAATATGCCTGAAGCAAGGGATCCAAAGACCCCCTATCACTGCACTCTGCAGTATCATAGAGATGCAGACTCGTCACAGACTAAGGAGTGGCTGAGGGTGCAACCTGACAAAGTACAGCTGAATGCTACCAATATCATATTGGGGCCACAGGGAGCAGCGTTACGTATTGCACGGAGTGACTATCTGAGTAAAGAGCACAGCATAATGGATAGTGTTCCCCATGTGACTTTGAAGGTAATCAGCTCATGTGATCAACAACACATAGGCGAAATGATGAAAAAAGCTGAAGGGATAGAATTTGAACAGATGAAAGAAAACAAACGGATCTGGATAAGCCCTGATAGAAGGTTTATTAAGATCATGGTTCAAGGCACAGGGATGGGTCATCCCCGAACTGTGCAATTATCCCAAGAGACACTGGGAGAACTCCCTAATGCATCAAGCCTCCAAGAGGACATGATGGAGGCGGTGCCTGAGACGCTGTGGGCAAAGAACAGCACTGACATTGGACTAATTAAGTCCGCTCAACCTGTGAAGGTGGAGCTTAGACCTGGGGCCACCCTGCCTTGGAAGAAACAGTATCCATTGAAGGAGAAAGCAGTGGCTGGAATCGAGCCACAAATTAAAGGACTTTTAGCTGCGGGAGTCTTACGGAAAACAACTGATCCCCAGAGCAACACGCCGTTGCTACCCGTGGAGAAGCCGGATACCTCTTACCGGCTGGTGCACGATCTGAGAGCGATCAACGAGGTGTTACTTGACTATCCGTCCGATGTCCCCGACCCCCATGTGCTATTGACATTTATCCCGTCGAAAGCCGAGTACTATACAGTTATAGATTTGTGTAGTGCATATTTTAGTGTGCCCTTGAGTGAGGAGTGCCAGCATTTTTTTGGGTTTACTTATAAGGATGAACATTATGAGTATACTAGGATCCCGCAGGGACTAAAACATTCGCCACACATATTCAACAAAATCCTAAGGGAGGATTTAGAGGGGTTGGATAAAGTCATGACCTCTAGGGTCATTCAGTACATGGATGATCTGATACTGTGCGCGGACGATCAGGAAACATGTCATCGCGATTCCGTGGTACTGTTGCAACTGTTGGCGAAAAACGGCCACAAAGTGTCGTTGAAAAAGTTGCAATATTGTAAACCTAAAGTGGTCTATTTAGGACAAACAATTTCACAGGGCCATCGGGCTATTTCAGAAGAACATTTGGTGGCCATAAGGACGGCACCCAAGCCTGTGACGGTACGACAGCTAATGGGATTTCTGGGTATAATGGGGTACAGCTCTCCGTGGGTCGAGAACTATACGGAAATAGTGAAACCATTGAGAGAGATGCTGAAAGAAACGGGCGTTGATAAACTGAGCAGTAAAGTGGTATGGACCGAAGATGGCTCACGGGCATTCGAAACAATCAAGTCCCGACTGTTAGAGGCGCCGGCCTTGGCGTTGCCTAACTATACCAAGAAATTCGTACTATACGTCTCTTCTTCACCAGATCAGAAGCAGGCGTGTGCGGTGTTGGCTCAGGACACAGGGGTGGGGGCGCGACCACAGCCGATGGCGTACTACTCAATTGCCTACTCGGAAGTAGAGATGGGGATGGCTCCATGCTACCGAGAAATGGCTGGAGTGTATACGATGTACGAAAAAGCCGCAAGTATTACGATGGGATATCCAGTGGATATCATGGTGAGGCATGACTTGAAGAGTCTGTTGGAGTCCGGTAAATATGCACTGACGATGCCTCGCATTAAACACTACTACAGACTTTTGGAACAGGAAGATGTGACGCTGGTCAGGTGTTCCGTAACGAACCCGGCAGCTGACATCCCTACGCCTGAAGATGGAGAGCCCCACGACTGTTTAGTCGAAGTCGAGAGGTACTCTAAACTCAGAGCAGACTTGCAGGCATTTCCATTTGACAGTCCAGATCTGGAATTATGGACTGACGGCTCTTGTTATCGTGTTGGCGAGGGACTAAAAGCAGGTTACTCCGTGGTAAGGTCACAGGGCGAAGGATTTGTGGTGGAAAAAGCTGAAGCATTATCACAACCTTGTTCAGCCCAGTTAGCAGAATTGGTCGCACTGACGGAAGCATGTAACATGGCAGAGGGCAGAACTGTAAATATCGTAACAGACAGCGCCTATGCACATGGTACCGCCTTCTTGTTTGGCACAGTGTGGAAAGGGAGAGGATTCAAGAAAGCCGACGGAAGCGCCATAAAACATTGTAGTCAGATTAAACTTTTGTTAGAAGCAATTATGAAACCAAAGCAGGTTGCGATAATCAAGTGTGCTGCTCATCAGTCAGACGAGTCCAAGATGTCTCGAGGGAACAGAAGAGCGGACGAAGCTGCCAAGGAAGTGACAGGGGCTGACAGAGCAGGCAAGGTATTGGTTATCACACACGGAGTTGAGTTGGAGGACAAGATAACCTACAAAGAGATTTTGACTTTCCAGGAGGAGGCTAGTCAGGTGGAACGGAACCTCTGGATAACCAGGGGAGCTAGTCAGGATGATTCAGGTTTGTGGCGCGACGCCGGTGGATTTGTGGTGGCTCCTGCTGGCCTGGTCGGACTGCTGATCCACACGGCGCACGACTTTTGCCATGCGCATAAAGGAGAGGTAAGGAGAAAAATCAGAGAATATGGCTTTTGGGCGCCAGATTTGGCCAGTCAAATTGATCATGTGTTACAAAGGTGTGTAATATGTTTGAGAAACAATATACGTAAGGGGATTAGTGTGTCACCAGGACATATCCCCACGCCCAATGGCCCAATGCGAGACCTTGTAATTGATTACATTGACATGATTAAGCCCATTAATCAGAGGAGATATATCCTTGTCGTTGTCTGTCGTTTTTCAAGGTGGGTGGAGGCGTGCGCCACCCGGCACAAGGATGCAGCATCTGTGGCTAAGTTCCTGTGCCAAGAGGTAATTCCCCGTTTTGGTTTACCAGATAGAATCTCGTCGGACAATGGAAAAGAGTTTGTTGACAAAACTGTACGTTTAATACTCCAACACTTAGGCATAAAACAGCGATTGGGGGCCGTTTATCATCCGCAGAGCCAGGGGTTGGTGGAACGCATGAACGGGACACTAAAAAACAAATTGGTAAAGATCTGTCAACACACAGGCTTGAATTGGCTAAACGCTCTTCCTTTAGCTTTGATGGCTTGTCGTTCGTGCGAACTTCGCGGTCTGCGTTTGACACCGCACGAAATGATGCTAGGTCGCTGCATGGTAGTACCAGGTTTGCGCGCGACAGGCAAAGGTCCGAGTTTGGACATCCTGGACAACGACATGCGTGAGTACGTAAAATACATGTCAGAGATACACAAAAGTATTCTGGTTCATGTCTCCAGTAGACAGGAGCATGAAACCGGGGATGAGGTGAATAGGCAGACTACACCTCAAATCATACCAGGCGACTACGTTTATGTCAAAGTATTTAGACGCAAGTGGTTTGGCGCGAGACGGGAAGGGCCATACAAAGTCGTTCGAGCCACTGAGAGGGCTTTACAAGTTGAAGGATCGCCTATGTGGTTTCACGTTACTCATTGTGTAAAAGCAACCAATACGGACCAAGAATGGGAACCTGAACCACAAGACCTTGACGGTAAAACCGGGGCGTCGCAACCATTACACGAAGGCGAAGTGAAGGCGGCGCTAACCCCAAACGATGGGGAAAACCCGGATGATTATGGCGAGCCAGACCGAGGGGGCCACGATTGGCCACCAGTAGAAGATGAAGGTTTTTTACAGGAACCAGACAGAGGAGAGGATTATGAATTGGAACATAATAACTTCTCCTCTGTGGACATGGAGAAGGTACCAGAAGAGCCAGAGGAACCAGTGCTTAGCACAAGCCCGGAACAAGATACTCGACCACAACGAGTCATCAAGAAGCCTAAACGATATACATAGGCAAAGGAAGGGATAGTGTAACTGATAGGCCTTGGAGAGGGCGTGTACATATTAATTTTTGATTTTTGGTTTTTCATTAGCTAAGCTCTCTCCTTTTTTAGAAATGTTTAGATAGTAAATGCAATGTAAGGTCTTTTCTTTCAGAGTGAATTGCACAAAACAGACACATTTGGATAAAAAACACATAAAGTATAGTCTAAAACCTGGTAATTGGTACGATCATCTTTTTGTATAAAGGGACGGACCTAGACGGAAGTGATATTGATATAACTGATAACATTGTATATAACCTGCAAAATGAGTGGAAATTGTTAAACGGTGTGCGTGAATAGAGAACTGTGTAAATAAAAGATGGGTCCATAGTCGGTCAGTGGGGGAGGGAGTAATGTGGGTGTTGAAAGCAAATGATACTAACAGATATGGAAAATGAGTCAGAAGGATTCTGGAAAGGTTTGGCTCTGAGCGAATTAGGTTAAACAGTAAGGTTAAGGTAATTGTAAACAGTTTGTTTGAGGAATTACTAACATGTATCTTGGGGATTATCAATCCCCAAACCGGGGAAACTGTAGTAGAATTCCAGCCAAACTGGTGTTTATTGTACTGTATATCATGAAGCACAGAATGGCGAAAACACAGAGGTAAAATACATACACGTTTCTTCCCCCGCTCCTAAAGTACAAGAAACGAGACACCTCTGACTTAGTAATGCAGCTGTTGGTTCAGGCTTCCTCAAATCTCTGTGGAGGGGGGTTGAAACAAGCAGACGCTTATTGAGTAAGAGATAGTGTCTCGTTTGATCCTTCCTGGGAAAGTCAATAACATGGGTGATTTTACAACCCAGGGCCCTAGGCCATCTGGTCCAACAAAGAAACTGCCATGGGAAGATGCCAGTTTGTCTCTGCTGAAAACAAAAGATGTAAGATCAAAAGAAAAGACCATTTGAAACCACATCGTGACGCAATTCGATGTAAAACGTCACGATAAGGAGTTAGCCAATGAGAATTGAGAGTAAGTGTCCTCCAATAGGAACACTCGAGGAGAGGTTGGAAAACGCCCGCTTGCCGTAACATTAGAGGCGGAGCCTAAATTTGATATTAGCAGACTCCGTGCTAGTAGAGGCACAACAACCGACCCGAACAGAGACCCAGGAAGCGACAAAGAACACACACCCTTTTTCTCCACAACAGACTGAGGAAACCACGCAGCAGAGAGACGGCCGCAAAAACCTACCATCTGAAGAAGCCGAGACGAGACATGCCCATAGATATTGAATATTTAGCCTAAAGTCTGGTGAACCTCGGCATAGTGAGGTCTTCCATCAGGTTTTATTGCAATTGTTCTTTCAAATCTTTGATTTGTATTGATTGAAATCCTTTTTATTAAACACGGATTCCTTTTCAAACTGCTCAGAACTCGATTTCTTCAACCGCCGCGCCGTGTTCTCTGAAGGTGTACGAGCAGAAAACCATCATATACATGGTTATCTGCATTTGTAGCTAAGTAGTACTTCAAAGAGCTTTTTAAGGTTTAAACACAGCGCAGAGTACGAAGATTAAGCTAGGAAGTTACTACAACTTGAATGAACATTTATTTAACTCTGTCTCTGCCCTTAAAAAACGAACTAAATAAACCGAATGGAAAATAAATAGTTGTATGGCACTTAACAGCAGCATTTATCAGGATACAGTAACATTATCATCTGATATAACATAAAATCATAAATACTTGTATAAATCAAAATAAATAAATAATGTTATAAACAAATGTGCACAGGTAATCAAGAACTGAATGAAAAATAAATGCACTGAACAGAGGCATATTTCAGTAGCAGCATCTTAGAGACTTAGAACAACAACAAAAAAAGGCTGAACGGTGGTGTAGTGGTTAACACACAGCAAGAAGGTCCAGGGTTCGATTCCTGCTTGGGGACCAGGTTTCCGCGTTGCTAGGTACCCAGGTGGGGTATCTCCCAGGCCTTTCTGTGTGGAGTTTGCATGTTCTCCCCATGCTCGCAAGGGTCCCCCCCCCCCCCCCCCCCCCCCCGATAAGAGAAACCCAATGGAAAAACATGCACAACAGACTGCTGATGCTTCGTCCCTGACGAAGACGGGCAGGAGCACTTGGATTGGTCCTCGGGCGCGGTACCTTGCCTGTCTGCTCCCGGCTGCCCTTGGGGAGAAGGACGACGGGATGGGTCAAGCGCAGAGCTCAATCGCATCGCCCCCTAAAAAAACAGTGCATGTGTGTGTGTCATCCATCACTGCATGTGATTGCATGCCGAATAAAGACTTCTGAGTTAAGTCCTGCATTTTTTTAAGTAACTACTGCAGCATGTCACCAAATAAGCAGCAACATTACGAGTAAACAACAGTAATAAAATGCATTCTTCAGTCTTTCTCAGCTCTATTCAGTCTCAGTTCAGCTCTCTTGTCTTCCTCAGTTTCAATTTACATTTTTGGTGCAATTATTCCTTTAAACCAGGTATGCCTACATATCTTTCACCAGGCCATACCCATATAATCTCTTCAATCCCATTGAATGGATATTTTAATTTCTTTTGCTAATGGGACTTTTGATCGACTTAGTTGAACCTGGTACGGGGAATAGGGCCCAGATAGAGAACATTTCAACAACAACAAAAATTAATATCTCTATTTTGACCTATTTCTGAATCCTGCAACGTTTTTGGCTTTTGTGAGGAATGTTCATTTCGGACACAATCCGACAATCCAGTACCGGTCCCGAAATGACATCTGGTCATAAATCAATATTTTTTATGATTTTTTTATGGCCTTATAAATACATTTGATTTGATTTGATTTAGAGTTGTAACTGAGGGGTACAATTCCCTGACTGTATTACTAGATATGATACTTACTACCACTACCTTTGTACTTAATATTCGGCCACCCAGTACTCGGCATAAATATATTATGATGAACACTGTCACGTAGATGAAACGGATCCAACACAAATGTACGAATTAGAAATAGGTCTTTATTTCTACACAGCAATGGTGTGTAGAGCAAGCACTTAATCAAATCAATCACATTTATGAATGGGAATTAGTATGCACTTTTATGGCAAGAGTATTCGTCGGTATATCAATAGAGAATGTCCAATCTCTGAAGGCGCAGGTGGTACATATACGACCTGGAATAGTTTAAGGAATAACAGCAATGATACTTTAATGATTACAGACTGGATACACTAGGGGGGGTTAATCCGGTCGCTTGTAAGCCGACAGGAGTAGGAAGGGGGGGGGGGGGTAGAGTCCGGCTGCCTCATCCGGCCAAGGGTATCCCAGGTGAACCCACTGTAGTGCCGTTCAATGCGCCGGCGATCCTTGGACCGCAGATGAAAGCAGATGGACTCTTTGTGGGCCGGCGTCCTCCGGTCCACGGAGGAGAGACGTGAAGCGACCTCGTCTTGCAGAGCGTCTCCTCACCTTGCGTCCTCTCCAGGGGGGGGGGTTCCAACACACGGCAGCGTCGGGGGTCTTTATCCATGGAATAATCAACGTATACAAAGCATAATCCGTGCCTGGGAAGGCGGGCTGTCGTCGGTAGAATAATCCGGTATACAGGTCCACTCGCTCGTCGGCTCTGGGGCTCCTCGGGTGCAATCTCACATGGGGTCGATCATCCTGGATAAGCAGCCAGTTTTCTGCCCGAAACGATGGGGTGCTGACTACGGTAGTATTCTCACCGCACGAAGCACTATATATTAACAGACTATTATTAGCTTAATAGACCACGTCCAACTCGACGATATAGTGCCAAATATGACTATTCAAATATTAATACACACGATGTCTCAATACCGATGGTAGGCCGAACTTGGCCTTACTCCCACACGTGGCGTCGCGGGGAGGCTTTACGTCTGTCACTCTATTGGAGGGTAAGAAACTGGACTGAAAAAAGGAGGTCCTACTTTAGTAGCGCAGTATATATACGCACTATGAACAAATAGTACCGTTAGTGGTGCGGTAGCCAGATTCCTACGCGGAACTAGGACTTGTTCGTACATGTTGAGCGGTACGTTTGAACTGGGTCTGGGGGGTATGGCAGCCTGGCACCAAGGTCTCGACCAATAGTAGAATGGAGACTATTATGGGATGTTCAGTAGGCTAGAATGGATATTCAATGCATATTGTACAAGGAATATACAAGGGATATCAGGGAATATTAGAGAATATACAAATACAATTAAATATATATATATAATAAATATATATATTCGGTTTAATCTGGCCCTTCACAACAGCCACCCCCTGATTGGTCCCAGACCTAATCAGTTAAGCAGAGACAGATTAATCGCGTTGTCTATTTACACATAAGGGTTTGCTGTAGGGGTCAGTCAACTTCACAAAGTCATAGGGTTATAGGGTCATGGTCATCATCGATTGTGTCTGGGAGTCGGGGCAGTTCTATGAGCCTCGCCACGGGACGGGTGTAAGTGCGACCCTGGACGAGCACTTCAGCTGCTCGGACCTTGCCGTCGGCACCGGTGATCACTTTGCTTACGCGGCCGGCCGGCCACATAGCTCTGGGCAGTGATTGATCAATAATCATGACGACTGTTCCTTCTGTCAAATTGTCTCTCTCCTTTACCCACTTCTGGCGGGTCTGTAGAGACGGTAGGTAGTGCAGTAGGAAACTGCTCCAAAACTTGTCGGCTAATACTTGGCTGTACCTCCACATTCGTCGGCCGTTCGCTTCTTCAGGCCGGTACATTGTCTGGGGTAATGCAGGATCTAGCCGCCCCATCAGGAGTGTGTTGGGGGTGACTGGGTCGATATCCGCCACATCACTGGAGACATATCCGAGGGGCTTCGAGTTAAGTACTCCCTCAATCTGTCATTAGGACTTCTTCCGCCACAGTCTGGGCCCCAAGTACTGCGTACAGGGCTGTCTTTATGGAGCGCACTTCTCGTTCCCAAGTGCCACCGAAGTGGGGTGCGTTTGGGGGGTTGAATTGGAAATCAACCTGTGCTGGAGCGAGGTGGGTCTTAAGTTCTGGGCCCATAGCTTGGAAGCTCTCTCTCAGCTCTCTTTCGCCGCCTTTGAAGTTTGTCCCATGATCGGACAATAGGGTAGACGGTCTTCCTTTCCGTGATGTGAATCTACGGAAGGCCATAAGGAATGAGTCTGTGCTCATGGTCGGGAGAAGCTCGATGTGTATCGCTCTGGTGGTCATGCATTTGAATACAATACCCCACCGCTTCTCGGTTCCTCTTCCTTTCTTTATGTGCAGCGGGCCAAAGCAGTCCATACCCGTTGAGTGGAATGGCTTGTCACCGATTCGGAGGCGACATGGAGGAAGGTCAGCCATCCTTGGTATGCTGGGCTGCGCGCGCCACTTGCGGCAGTCTAGACATGTTCGCTGGAAGCGTCGTACCGCTTCTCTTCCTTGTAGGATCCAGTAACGACGTCTGATTTCCGCGAAGACTCTTTCTGCTCCTGCGTGATGTACATCCTCATCGTATTTCTTTATAATCAGCTCTGTGACCTTGTGTTGGCTGTTCAATACGATCGGGTATTTAATGTCATCCGGTAGATTGGGGGCTCTGCGTAGGCGACCACCCACTCTGATGAGGGTATGAGCGTCGCTCTCGGGGGCCAGATGAATTAATCTGCTGTCGGATGGGACGGGCTTTCCTCCCTGTAGACAGGCCAATTCATCGGGGAACGAGTCTCTCTGGGCTCGCTGCAGTAGAAGCAATTCTGCTTCCTCGTAGTTAGCTGCTGACATATCAGCGGGGGACTTGCACTCCGGGTGGTACCGCAGGAATGTTCTTTGTTGTGCACTCTCTATGGACGTGCAATCGTCTATGTTAGGGTCGGTGGAGGCTACGGTGCTCAATACACAGAACACAGACTTCTTATTTTCCACCTCCTCTGGACTTGCTTCCCTCGGGATAGGCATGGGCCACTGTCCTTCCGGGAGTCTTAGGAATGCGGGGCCGTCACTGTAAGCATTGTGACGGGTGAGGTCATCCAGGGGCATCCCCCGGGTGATGACGTCAGCTGGGTTCTGTTTTGTATCAACGTAGCGCCACTCTGTTTCTCCGGTTAACTCTTCGGTTAAGTCTTGAATCTCGGTGACTCTGACTCCCACAAAGACTTTGTACTTGCATGAGTCCGATTTGATCCAGGCGAGTACTGTCGTGGAATCTGACCACAGGATTGTTCTAGACACCGGTATGGTGAGCTCACGTTGGATGAGCGTGGCTAGGTGCGCTCCGGCTAGGGCTGCGCAGAGCTCTAGACGTGGGATAGATTGTTGCTTGCGTGGGGCTATTCTCGAGCGGGCGAGGACAAATGCTGTGTAGATCTCTCCCCCCTTTTCTTGGGCCCGCAAGTAGGCTACTGATCCGTATGCGACCTCTGAGGCGTCACTGAAGACGTGTAAGTCCATTTTACATGTCTCTGGCCTCACCGTGGGTGGGAAGTAGCTTCGGCGCATATTAACGCCTGGGAGTGAGTGGAGCTCCATCTCCCACTCTCTCCAGGTGGATGCAAGGTGTGCGGGAATGGGGTCGTCCCAGCCCTGGTCCTTGTCCCACAATGCTCGTACAATCATTTTTGCCCTGGTGGTGTACGGTAGAATACATCCTAGTGGGTCATATTGTCGGGCGAGTGTTGTGTACACACTCCGTCTGGTGGTCGGCGCCGCCGCCGGCCTTCCCTGCTCCGTAGTCAGGGGCTTGTGTCTGTAGTGAAGCGAATCTGTTTTGAATCGCCACACCAATCCCAGGGTCATCTCCTGGGCTTCTCCCGGGATTGTAGCCATCCAGGTCTCGCTGCTGGCTGCCTTGTCCTCGGAGGAGAGGCTGCGCAGTACTTGCGGATCGCTGCTGGCCCACTGCCTGAGATCAAAGCCGCCTTTGATCAATGAGGCGCGGAGTTTAATCAGGAGAGCCTCGGCTTCTTCCTGGGTTGAAAGGCTTTGTAGACAGTTGTCTAGGTAGAAGCTGTTCTTTACGCTGTGTCGGACCTCTTCGTCCGCTGCTGGGTCCTCTGCTACATGTTTCTGTAGTGCAAATGTAGCACAGCAGGGGCTGCACGTCGTTCCGAAGGGGAGGACTTCCCATTGGTAGATGGCTGGGTGCTCATCTCCTGGCTTCTCTCTCCATAGGAACCGTAACAGGGGCTTGTCCTCCTCTACTAATCTCACCTGCAGGAACATTCCTTTAATGTCCCCGCTGATGGCCACCTTTTCCTGGCGGAAGCGGAGTAGAACGCCGAGTAGGGAGGGGCCGAGTGTGGGACCGGGCAGTAACTCTTTATTCAGATTTTGGGATCCGATCTGGTAGCTGCAGTTAAATACTATGCGGTCTTTACCGTTGTGATGGACCTTGTGGTGAGGCACGTACCACGATTCAGTGGTCTGGTCAGCCTCTTTAATGTCCATCTTTGTGACGTGTCCCGCTGTGATGAGCTTCTCAATCTCAGCGCGGTATACACTCTCTTGGGCGGGGTTCTTGGCTAAGCGCCGCTCCGTGTTCAGCAGGTACCGTTCTGTGGCGTCTGTCTTGGCGTGGAAAGTAGGCATTCCTTCTCGCCGCAGGAGTGGCGTGGCGTATCTCAACACGCCGTTGACCGGGACTCTCTTGGTCCCTGTCTCGAGGAGGTGAATGGCGTAAATGTCATCTTTAGAGCGAATGTCTTTCTTTCCGTTCTTAAAGGGCATTTGTTCCAAGGTCCATAGCCGCTCTACGTGTTGCAGGAGTGCGGTTTCTCCCTCCGTGACTCGGGAGTGGAGACATCTAGTGGCTGTACTTCGGTTGAGAGATTTGGCGAGCGGGCCTTGGAGAGTCCATCCCAAACGGGTCTCGACTGCTGCAGGACAGCCTCGGGGTCCGGTATGAACCCGGTCTATCGGGACAATGAGGTCTGCATGGTCGGAGCCTATCAACAGGGTCGGCATAGCATTGTCTATGAGCGGGATCGGTAACTTGCGCAGATGTGCATATTTCTCCATCAGCTTGGCGACGGGGTATGTGTACCGCGACAGTCCTATTTCTTGGCTGGTGAAAGCGTCTGTAATCTGGTACCGTCGCTCAGGCTGGCCGCTTGCTGCGATAGAGAATGAGACATTCTCGCCCTTTATCGTCTTCAAATCTCGTCTTATTGTCCGAATTGTCATTTGGGTTTCGCTTCCCCGCAGCCCTAGCTGGGCCGCAGCGGAGGCGAGCAGAAGGGTCTTCTCTGACCCATCATCGAGGATGGCGTAAGTGTCCAGGACTTTATTCTGGTAACTTAGTGTCACACACACTACTTTTAGGAGTACTCGGGCTCCACTGCTGCTGGCGGGATCGATGTACATGACGCTCGCTTTGCTGCTGGATGGTGCGGGTGAAGGGCGCCGTCTGTTACTGTCGTGAAGTATGTCCAGATGGGCTCCATCGCACTTGGTGCACCTTTTCTTTAAGCGGCATTCGGCTGCCATGTGTGAGCGCGCACAGCGAAAGCAGCGCTTGTTGGACTTTATCCATTGACTTGCTTCCTCCGCGTTCAGCTTGGGGAAGGAGTCACATTGCGCTAGCCAGTGTTCTTTCTCACAGTAGGGGCACACTATCTTCCACTTCTCCGTTCTGGAGGGGGTACTGTGGCTCCTGCTGCTCGGTACTGACTCCGATTGGTGCATCACAGTCACCGATCTTCTTCCATCATTTAGTCGTCTGGTTCCTTCTCTGGAGCCAGGGGTGCTCCGTCCGAATGTATCTAGCCGTAGGCTGCTGACTTCTCTCGCCAGGAAGTCTGCTAGATCGAGGAGGTTCGGTTCGGGGCCATTCGGGTCTCGGTGGTCTCTCTGCCGCCTAAAACGCTCCTGTCGAGCGGGCGGCAGCTTCTCCAAGATCCTTTCCACATTTGAGTTGGCGTAAAGTTCATGCCTCCCCTTCTCTCTCTGCGCTCCCAACATCCCTACCAGGGACTGCACTCTGATGGACAGGTCGTCCAGTGCTCGATTGTCTATTGCTGGGGGTAAGCGGTCGATGTGTCGGATCTCCTGGATCACGTAATCCCATATGCGCCCATACCTCTGGTCCAATGCTACCAGCGCTGCTGTGTATGGGGTGGTGGAAGTCGCGTAGGCGAGCGCTATATTATGTGCGCGGGGTACCTTTAAGTGCTTCAGTAGGATGGCGTATTTATGGCGTTCATCCAATACATCCACCAACATGGTCTCCAGACACATGCGGAGTTCTGTATACTGGGCCCGGTTCTCTTGGGTGAAGTCGGGTACCATAGGCGTGCCAATGTATGACGCTGACTGTGGATACATCGGCGAGCGTTGGGGGAGAGGCCTCCTAGGCGAGTCTCCTCCCGCTCCTTGGTATGGGCTGGTACCGGCAGTGTACCATGGCCCGCTTGTCCAGGTGCTGTTCCTCGGTGCGGGTCGTGCGTCGTGCTCACCCGTGTATAGAGTCGGGGGTCTGTAGCGCAGCTCCGCGGGAGTATAGCCTGGGCTGTACCGGACCTCCTGGTCCGGTAGAGTACTGTGCTGTCGTCGGGCGTGGTTCTCCTCCTCTTCCTCTTCGTCTTCAGTTAGGTCATCCAGTGCTTGTAGTCTCTGGTTTAGCCTCTCCACAGGATATGCTGCTCCTTCCCGGTTGCTAGGTCTCGCTTGGACCGGTGGGGGGAGGTGGTCTGTGGGGGGTATAGACCTCGTCTGTTGGTCAAGTTCAGGGTTGTTTACTCGGCTAGGGGATGCCGCCCTGGAGGTGTGTCTAGACGAGTTCCTGGAGCCTCTGGCGGAGGGAGAGGGTGTTGTCCGTCTGATCAGCTGTTCTATTAGTTGCGCTTGCTGTCTGTCGCGCTCTGCGTCCCGTAGAGCACCAGCAGCTGCTCGCTGGCTGTCTGCTCGGTCTCGGGCCACATTCTCTTCCCTCTGAATGCGTCTTATTTCTAGACGTATATGCTCTTCTTCGCTCCGCTGCTGGATCTGCAGTCGGTCGCGTTCAGCAGCGGCGTTCAGGCTGATGAGGAAGGCCTGCTGTAGGGTCCTCTCTGCCTCGCTGGGAGAAGGCAGTTGTATAGGGGAGCCTTCCCTCGGGGTACTCCTTGCGGAGCCTTGGAGCTCTATCTCCACGGTGCTCTCCCCGTCTTCTTCCGTGCCGAGTTCTCTCTCGGTAGCGTTGTATTCCTCCCGGGACTCATCGGGGACTACTTCTTCAGTACTGGCGGGGTGTGAAGTCATGTCTGGTTCCCACTGGTCCCCACCGTGAACTTGGTCAGTTACATTAGAACCCGTAGGGGCCTCTATGGTCGGGGTAGTCTGGGCGTTGGGGTTAGACATACTTTTACTTTCTAGTTTTACCGCGTTTACTGTTAGTAGAAGACTAGGTTGTTGACTGACAGCGTAAGCCTCTAAGTACTGAGGGAGCCGTCGTTCGCGCTGCGGGCGTTGGTTAGGAGGATCGTTTCGTGGAGTGTTCATCATAGGCCATTTCAATATTAATAACACTATATTAATATTACACTAATTACCATCCGGCTCGAAGGACCAATTGTAACTGAGGGGTACAATTCCCTGACTGTATTACTAGATATGATACTTACTACCACTACCTTTGTACTTAATATTCGGCCACCCAGTACTCGGCATAAATATATTATGATGAACACTGTCACGTAGATGAAACGGATCCAACACAAATGTACGAATTAGAAATAGGTCTTTATTTCTACACAGCGATGGTGTGTAGAGCAAGCACTTAATCAAATCAATCACATTTATGAATGGGAATTAGTATGCACTTTTATGGCAAGAGTATTCGTCGGTATATCAATAGAGAATGTCCAATCTCTGAAGGCGCAGGTGGTACATATACGACCTGGAATAGTTTAAGGAATAACAGCAATGATACTTTAATGATTACAGACTGGATACACTAGGGGGGGTTAATCCGGTCGCTTGTAAGCCGACAGGAGTAGGAAGGGGGGGGGGGGTAGAGTCCGGCTGCCTCATCCGGCCAAGGGTATCCCAGGTGAACCCACTGTAGTGCCGTTCAATGCGCCGGCGATCCTTGGACCGCAGATGAAAGCAGATGGACTCTTTGTGGGCCGGCGTCCTCCGGTCCACGGAGGAGAGACGTGAAGCGACCTCGTCTTGCAGAGCGTCTCCTCACCTTGCGTCCTCTCCAGGGGGGGGGGTTCCAACACACGGCAGCGTCGGGGGTCTTTATCCATGGAATAATCAACGTATACAAAGCATAATCCGTGCCTGGGAAGGCGGGCTGTCGTCGGTAGAATAATCCGGTATACAGGTCCACTCGCTCGTCGGCTCTGGGGCTCCTCGGGTGCAATCTCACATGGGGTCGATCATCCTGGATAAGCAGCCAGTTTTCTGCCCGAAACGATGGGGTGCTGACTACGGTAGTATTCTCACCGCACGAAGCACTATATATTAACAGACTATTATTAGCTTAATAGACCACGTCCAACTCGACGATATAGTGCCAAATATGACTATTCAAATATTAATACACACGATGTCTCAATACCGATGGTAGGCCGAACTTGGCCTTACTCCCACACGTGGCGTCGCGGGGAGGCTTTACGTCTGTCACTCTATTGGAGGGTAAGAAACTGGACTGAAAAAAGGAGGTCCTACTTTAGTAGCGCAGTATATATACGCACTATGAACAAATAGTACCGTTAGTGGTGCGGTAGCCAGATTCCTACGCGGAACTAGGACTTGTTCGTACATGTTGAGCGGTACGTTTGAACTGGGTCTGGGGGGTATGGCAGCCTGGCACCAAGGTCTCGACCAATAGTAGAATGGAGACTATTATGGGATGTTCAGTAGGCTAGAATGGATATTCAATGCATATTGTACAAGGAATATACAAGGGATATCAGGGAATATTAGAGAATATACAAATACAATTAAATATATATATATATAATAAATATATATATTCGGTTTAATCTGGCCCTTCACAACAAGAGTGTTGTATAAAAGTTGCGATATTTTTTCAAACATATTCAAGTATTAACATCATAAACATGTCACAACAGCATGTAGAATGTATATTATCATCAATAATATTAATAATAATAATAATAATAATAATAATAATAATAATAATAATAATAATAATAATAATAATAATAATAATAATAATAATAATAATAATAATTAAAAAAATCTAACCCTAACTAACCTTACTGTCATGCACTTGTCCTAATAAACTAACACTGTAGCACTCAACACTTTATGAACATTGTTACTCAGCTGATAGAGTTGTGCCCTTCCTGATGACTTGTCGTACAGAACTTGTAAGTCGCTTCGGATAAAAGCGTCAGCTAAATGACTAAATGTAAATGTAAATGTAAATACGTTAGTTTAGCAATAGCTTAAAAGTGTCATTCGATAGATTTAACTTTTCGATTTGGTGAAGTCTATTCCGAGAGGGCGACCATTTTGGAAATTTTGAACCATGGGAATTTTAGTCTTTTTACGGCCATTTTGTAATAGACATCGCTAGCTGTCGATCAGCATTGGAATTCTTCCAAACTACACTTCCTGAAGGGATCTATGGGGTTCAAGGTTCATAGTTCTGTATGAATTTCTTTAATAACTCTTATTATTCGGGATAATATAACACAAAAGGTAAAGTTTTTTACAAATATTGAAAGGCTTTCAAGTTTCTCTTCCCTATTGTTAACATGTAGGAACAATTAGATCTGAAATTAGTTTCAAAACGGTTGCACTGTGGGGGGGAAAAAAGTACAGTAGATTACAGTAGATTTCATTATCTGTTGATTATGCACGCCTGGTGATACTAAATCCAAATTGAACTCAGGCATTTGAAAGATAATATATGTATATACATAAATGTGCGAATTGGCTATAATGAGGTAATTTATAAGCCTCCTATTCTATATTCTATAATAATATTTCAAATTGCATTGGTCCGGATGGGAGAATTCAGTACTGTATCTACAGAACCTTCTGTTTAATCATCCTCCCTTTATTAATTTCCTTAGATTTTTTGTACACGTGATCTCAAGAAGGTACTGAATGAGATCAGTCGCAGTTTTTAATGTTTGGTCATTATTAGCATGGTGTTATTCACTGTCAAAGATGCAAAGAAAAATCATAATTCATATTCTCCTTTGTTTCATCACAATTTAAGCAAGCCTAGTAATAGACACAATATTTCCGACACTGTGAATACATTCCCTGAGGTCCAAAGATGTCTCTAGATACCAAGAATATGCAAATGGACCTTGTAGAAGTGGAGCAATATTCCATTTACCTAGGTATATATTTTAGGCGGATTTTCAGAAAATATTCCACAGGTGGAATAGGTTAAGGACCAGCCAGTCACTAGAACGGGTTCCATAGGTACCAAAATTCCAGTCCAATAATGATGTAGTATAAGTATAAGGAGGTAGCTTACCAATAAGGGCCTTAAAATACCTGTGTTTGATGCGCCTCTCCATCAGCGAGGACCAACCAATATTCTCATAAAGGACACAGTGATGAGTGTCATATCTTTCATCAGATAGTTGCACTAGTTGCACTGCGGGCGACCCTCTCTGATGAAATGCATATGTGTGGGGGGACTGTGTGTATGTGTAACTAGGAGGGATATGTGAAAAGAAAAATTTCAATTGCCTTGTGCACATTGACAATATACTAATCTTCTAAATCCGAACTATCCCTTTTACAATCTCCCCACAGCATTTTATTGTGATTAACAAATCCAAAAGATCCATTTTCACAAAGGACAAAGAACTCTTTGTCCCTGAACTGTGGGAACAATCAATCATGGATATCTTGAGAACTCTATTCATCTATTCATGTGAAAACTCTGTGAATATCTCATCTGTTACTTATGAACCTGAATAACTGCATACTTGCCAGCTGCATGACTTAGTAGAATGCACCTCGGTTTCACTAGTGATGGATGGACTGTATGGTAAATGACGTCATGTTTCCTTGTAGTAGGGTATATAAGGTTGGTGTTTATAAGGGGGCACAGTGCACTCGTACATGTTGCTTCAGAGGATCATGTCTCCTGTCACACTGTCGCTGCTGCTGCTGCTGCTGCTGCTGCTGGTTTCAAGTGTGGCTGGCTGGTCCAGCAGAAACACATACAGGTACTATGGTGGATCCACAACCTTTACCCCTAAAGGCATGAGTTCAGACGGGACATACGAGGTGAGTTTAAGTTTCCATATATAGCTTAAAAAAACGTTAAGCTCATTTTGTTTTGTCTTGTTTTTCTCCCATTGTAGAGATTTGGCACCTCTTTTCAGACAGTTGAACACTGTCATAAGCTTTGAATGAAATACCATGAAATAATAGTTTATTATTGAGAATAATAATATTATTATTATTATATTTTGATTGGATAAGCTATACTCCAGTATATCAGTATAAATAGGGTATTTATTGGATTTGCTAAATCTTCTGGTATACATAATACAAGATCACCATATAATATACATAATTCAAGATCACCATATAATATACATAATTCAAGATCACCATATAATATAAACACACCCTGCCCTTCCCTGACCCTATGGTCTCTCCTACAGTCTCTCCTACTCATCCTCCCAGTCCCACCCCCCAGTCCCACCCCAGCAAGCTACAACTGTCCACATATATATATTTATTCAAATGATTAATCCTGCACTGCACTGTCTTGGTCCTGTGTCTGTTGTTTTGAGCCACAGACCTTCAAAGACATGGAGCTGGTTTTCTTAACGATGCTAGCAGAACGACTTCACTACTTCAAGAATTGCATTCCAAGTTTAATTTAGAAGCGGAGGTCCATCTACTGGCTCACCTCACCAATGGTTCCATAAATCTGGGAGATTATGCCCTTTTTATCTAACGTTATGTCAAGAGATGGCAAAGTATCAACTGGGGTAGTTGGAGGCTTATTGGGAAAGGACTTATTGTTTCTTAACAGGATTCCTCACTTGTAAATATTGAAAGAAGAGGGCACGTTCATTTTAGGCAATCATGGTTAAAGCCATGTGACCTTCCACACAATCACACACACACACACACACACACACACACACACACACGCACACACACACACACACACACACACACACACACACACACACACACAATCACACACACACACACACACACACACACACACACACACACACACACACACACACACACACACACACACACACACACACACACACACACACACACACACACACACACACACACACACACACACAGTTGTCATTTCACATGTCATTTGCTCTCAATTACAGGTTGAGTCAATTACCGTGACCGGAAGTGACTTTAGCAAATTCTTCATAAAATTATTATTTGAGAAAAAAATGCATTTTCCTCAAAACAAATCCTAAAATCGGAATACTACATTTTTGTTTTTTCGCCGACTTCTTTACAGGTGGAGCTTCGCATCAAGCGGACACAGTTTCTCTGTCTCTTGGAGGGCTTCACTTGTTCCAGTGGAGACTGCGGGACCCAGATCAGCCACACCTATGTGTCTATTTCTGCTAATTCCTATCAACGCATGTGGTGCCATCAGGAGGAGGTCATGAAGAGAAGCCTGAGCAGTAACCTACCCTTCGAGATGAGGTGAGGAAATAGAATAGAATAGATAGAATATAAGTACTTTATTGATCCTGAGGGAAATTCAGCACTACAGATCACTCACAATAAACATTTAGGTAGATTAAAAATCACAAATAAGAATACAAATACAGTCAAGGATATACATTCTAAAATATGTATGACCATTCATTGATAATATAGGCCACATTTGATTTATGTTATAACGTGAGCCAGCTCTATTTTGTACCTGTACTATTTTAAATGTTAATAAAATCTTGACTACTTTTATCTTGCAGTTCAAGTTCAAGTTTTGTTTTATTTGCCACATATAAGGTACATGCACATTATAGTGAACTGCTTGGTTCTGTATGAGCCTCCTGAAATTGTACTATTAGGTGTATTGCAATGGCCCGTGGGTGAAGTAGTTCTGCTAGCATCGTTAAGAAAACCAGCTCCATGTCTTTGAAGGTCTGTGGCGTTTCGAGGGGCGCTCTGAACTGCAGGAACATTGGGATCCAAGTCAAAGTGGACCTCCCCCTGGACAGCTGTTCCTTAGTGAGGCCTCCAGGCTGTGCATGTTCCACTTTCAGCACGTCCTCTGGAATTGTGAACTGCATGAGACCTAAACGTTCACAAGTGGAGCCTGACAGTAGAGGGTGCTGGCTAGTCTTCACAATTTCAAATGAGAGTTTGTACATTTGGCCTCTCACCAGGCATGCGTTGTTCATGGGACGGGGTAGCACGGTGTGCAAGCTCACTCGCTATTTGCATATCAATAGCGCCGGTCGTCAGGTGTGTTAAATACGTTCTCAGACACATTCACACCTAACTTGTTGTGAAGACGTGTTACATTCCATTCGTAGAGGCAATTAGGCACTGTTTTTAGTCTGTGCCCAAGCGAGGGGACATTAAATGCGCATTCGCGGGAGCTCGCGTGCACGTGGTGCGTGTCACCCCAGATGATTTCAATAACGCACCACTGCCTCTCACTGTGCCTCATGTATTAAACTAAAAGTGAATAGTTGACTCTGTCATTTTGTAACAGTAGCTAACGTTAGCTCACGGAGGTCCTAGACTAGACCTGTGTTTACATGGGTGCGGGAGGGCTGGAGGAGGAGGAGGAGGAGGAGCAGACGCCGCAGTTCCGTGTGTCTGAGACAGAACTCAGCAAGTGAGATCTCCGCTAAGAATTGGATCATGTTTTTTCGATCGGTTTTGACGATCTGCGAAAAGAAAGCATTATCACCGATCACCGATCGCATATTTATACTGATTATCGGCCGATAACGATCGGTGGCCGATCGATCGGGGCATCCCTAATGAAAACTTCAATAAACAACATTTTGGAAAAAAAAACATTGATGAGAAACTGCTTCAAGAATCATTGTGAAATTGTGGGCGGCTGGGTGGCTTGTCAACGCAAGAGACACCGGGTTCGACTCCGGCTGTCTGCGTTGCCTCCGGCTTGGGCCGGCCGTCATACTAACTCAATTGGCAGAGTTAGCGGGTGGAAGTCGATGGGTGGTAATCTGGACGTTGTGGACAGTGACTCCAACAGGTTGGTCTGGAATGCCTGCACAGCAGAGACAGGAAATGGCGGGGGTAGTGTGAGCCTCCCACACGTTACACCTCGCCAATGAGAGTCCGCGCTGGCAGGTGAAAAGATGTGACAGGCTGCCTCCTCGTGTATCGGAGGGGACACGTTATGCACGGCTTCTATCCTCCCTACAACCGGCCAGTGGGGGGAATATGCGAGCAACGTTCAAGACAGGGGAGGGGAGAATTGGCACAGTGGAATTGGGATGGGAGAAAAATAGAAAAAGAAGTTAAGAAGGTTTCAAAATCGTTGGGCATTATAAAAAGGGTTAAAAACCATTTAAAAAAGACCACATTACTACAGTTTAATTTATCCTCACATCTCTTACTGCAATATAATTTGGGCCAACACTTACCCTTCTTAATTACAAGCAATTCACAGATCTCAGAAATCCATTGTAAGAATTGCAACCAACTCTTCTTATTTAGCCCCAACCAAACCATTATTTAAACAACTGCAACTACTCACAATTGATGAGGTCAACAAGTTATTATGTATAAAGTAATTGGTTTTCCTTAATCTTTACCTATTTTCTTTCAAAGTTATTTTGAGTATAAAAAATCGAACAGAAACATGTTCCACTTTAAATACATTTAAAAGCAAGCTTAAAAAATAACTACAGATCCTGTAGTCTTTAGTATCCTTGTGTAGGCTATATGTGAATAGTCTTTTTTTAAATGTTCTTCTATTTTTTCAACATTGTAATTGGTAATTGTTGTATAAGGTTTTATTTGAGATGTTCCGATAAAATTTTTTCCTTCCCGATCCGATTCCGATACCCAGTGATGCGTTGCTCATGGGACGAGATTGCACTCCGTGCAGCCAAAGATTTCAGGAATGCGCTGCACTCGCCAACTCGCTATAAGTACCCACCTGGGCTACTTTGCATATCAATAACGCCGGTCGTCAGGTGTGTTAAATACGTTCTCAGATACATTCACACCTAACTTGTGAATGATATGTGTTACATTCCATTCGTAGAGTCAATTAGGCACGGTCTTTAGTCTGTGCTCAAGCGAGGGGACATTTATGCGCATGCGCGGGAGCACGCGTGCATGTGGCGTCATTAGCGTGTGCGTGCAATCAGAGTTGATGTCAGGAACGCACCGCTGCCGATACCTAAGCTTTGGGTATCGGCCGATACCAATACTGATCCGATACCAGTGCATACATTTAAATTATTGCTGGATTATGAATAGCCCCAACTTTAGCCAAGGTAACGTTACAGCTAAAACGAGCTTTTCAGCTAGCTATTCAGCGAATGCTAATCACACCAGCAAGCGAACACATCAGAGCTCCCCGTCACACCACTGTCGGGACGATGGCATTTAAAGGGGAACTATCTTATAAATGGCCTTTTTGAGTGTTTAGCATTGTTTCCTAGCTATGTGAACTTATATTAATATGATCTATGTCTCAAAATTCTCATATTGGCGCATTCTTCCAATTCTCCTCTCACAATATTCACCCTCACTGAACTGAGTCATTTGAAAATGTGCCCTATATGTGATGTCATAAAGACACTGCTGCATGTTAATGTTCAGCCGGGGCCGTATAGCGCAGTGGTTTAGGAGCCCAGGCTCAAAACAGCTCGAGATCTTGAGGTAGAAAAATGCTGTTTTTGAGGACTTGATTAGAAATACAAAACAATGAATAAAAAAAAAATATATATTACAGAGGTGTTCCATAGACTCACAGGAATTGTGTAAAAGTGCCCAAATAGTGAAAGAAATAGTAAAATAGTTCCCCTTTAAGAAAGTATCTGCTGTTAAAATGACAAACAGCATTGACACTTTAATTCACGGTCGATTACAAACAAGTTTGTTTTATAATGCTCGCTCTCAGCAGGAGGATACTGCACGTGTTGTTGATAAATTATGTCATACGGTATCGGAGCATAGATTTGACGCATACTCGCTGATACCGATACCAGCATTTTAGGCTGTATCGGAGGCATTTCCGATACTGGTATCGGTATCGGAACAACTCTAGTTTTATTGTATGTATCTGTGTGTATGAGAGAGGGATATGCGCATGTGTGATTGCGCATAATGTGTGGGGGGAGGAGGGGATTTTCTGTGTAGCTATTCTTTAAGAGGGGGGCTCGCGTATAAGCCCTTGGGCTTTATGACCTTTCCTGCACATTTTAACTGTTTACTTCTTTTTATTCCAGAATGTATGTTTGTAAATGCAAATAACAATAATAAACAATAAATAAACTAAATAATACCGAGGATGGAACATAAGAGGAGAGAAACCTGAGATGATGAGAAATACTAATGAGAAATACTACTAATAAAGAAACTTGAACTTGAGATGATGAGAAATATGATAAATTCAAATGCTCTTTCGAATGACCAGATTTTGTGATACAAATAATTTTGTTGAATAGATATCCCAGATTCAGCCACAATGGCCGAGGATTCTGGATTGGAAACATCTATGGTTCATATTCTCGTTGGAGAACAACAACATATGTGGACCTGGGAACCCGATCTGATACTGGTGAATCCAACAGATCGCCCATCATGACTACTGCTCCTATGATCCGGTAATTATAAATTTTTTGTTTTGTTAGTGACCATTTGTTTTGGACTATTTTGGTGGCCTGACAGTGAACCAGGTTCACTAAGATTTTATGCAAAATTTTGTTTTTGGGGGCCCTATTTTGTGAAACTATGGTGGGGGGATTCCAAACCCTTTAAGGTGGGCATGCATTTAACATTTAAATGCATCAATCTGGTGCACTTTAAAAGGAAAAGAGGCTAGATCCGTGAAAAAAACGTATATATTTTTCTCACAAATTCAAATCAAACATCTCAAGTTGACCCCAGCAATGACAGAATATGATACTAAATAGGAAACACTGGGGCTCCCCTACATCAAGAAACTCCTGAAAACGTACAGGATTTACCGAATCTGCACTATAACTCCAAATTATATCTCCAAAATGCACATAAATGACAGATACTGCATTTTCCTTAAATTTCGGAATTTAAATGGAACTATTTAAGATAAAGTTAAAGTTAAATAAAGTTTGAAAATGCAACTACAGTAAGCTACTTATGTATTTCATTCAAGAAACGCCCACTTGCGGTCATAAGCAGTAGCCTATTGGTTAAATGTTTTAAGCTGATGATTTGTTAAAACATTTAATTTTTTTTTATAATATATTAAAAATATATATGATATGATATGATATGATATTAGCATTTATAATGCGCCCCCCAGCCAATCGGTCCGGGGCGCAGCCCGGGGGAAAAAAAGAATACGAATAAATGGACAGGACAAAGAAACATGGAACCAGGCAGATGGACAGACAGAGAACATAAGAACACCTCAGACACACAACACAACAGCAAAGTAACTAGTGATCATCCAGAGCGAAAAGGTGGGTTTTAAGCAAGGCCTTGAATGTCTGTGCGGTGTTGGCAGACTTGATCTTGAGGGGGAGCTTATTCCACAGTGTCGGCGCCATCACTGCAAAGGCCCGGAAACCCTTTGTCACCAGTTTGGCCCGCGGGACCCTCAGACACAGTTGGTCATTTGATCTGAGGGACCTGGAGCTGATGTGTTGGACCAAGAGTTCCTCAATGTAGGCCGGAGCGAGACCATTGAGGGCTTTGTATGTGAAAAGCAGAATTTTTTTTTATTGATTATCTTCCTCCAGTGGAGAGAGTCAAGGACTGGGGAGATGTGGTCCCTCATTCTGGTGCCTGAGTCCAGCCTGGCAGCAGCATTTTGAATGCGCTGGAGGGGGAGGATGGTTTTGTCTGGGAGACCAGAGTAGAGGGAATTGCAGTAGTCCAGTCGTGAGAAAATGAGCATGGTGATGACTTTATGAAGGTCGCTGGGGGAGAGGAAGGACTTGATTTTTGAGATGATGCACAGTTGGAAGAAACAGGACTGTACTACTGATCTTACTTGTTTATGGAAATTGAGATCTGAGTCAAATAAGACCCCAAGGTTTCTCACATTGGGTTTCACCAAGGAGCAGAGGCTTCCCATGTTTCTGGAGCTCTGAGTGACTGAGGTGGGGGTGCCAAACAGAATTATCTCCCCCTTGCTCTCATTTAACTGCAGGTGGTTTTGTGACATCCACTCCTTTATATTGCCTAGGCAGGTCTTCAGGCGGTCCAGGCCGGTGGAGTCAGCTGTTGAGTCAGCATTATGGCATTTTAGGGGGCCCCCTGGTGACTTCGGGGGCCCTATGCAACCGCATTGTCCGCATATGGGAAGAAACGGGCCTGCGCACCAGTGTAACTACATACAAACATAACAATGCCTTACTGGCACAATCTTGTTGTAACTAAGAGATTAGCTGAAAACAGTGTTTTCGCGCCTTGATTTCTAGACATTACATACAACTTTATCTTGAGCATTTCCTGGTTGTTAAACAAGGTAGTTAAATACTTCACCTACAAACACAATACTGTGCTTTCAGGACAGTATTGTGTTTGTAGGTGAAGTATTTAACTACAATATTGATGTCATTTTCTAGTACTACTATTTTCTTTTTACATTTTATAAAACAGGCAGAGCTAAAACATGGGCTAGGTTTTTGTCAAGAACAAGAACAGACTGGCTGCTGGCAGCACAGGGTTCATTGAGTAGGACACCATGGCTCAATGATTAGCCTTCTGATAACCGGTGGTCATTTAGAAGTTTTAAAAAATACTTCCAGATAATAATTATTGCAGCTAATTGTTTTCACAGCTAATCCTAGTCTGAGACTACAAATCTGTAAGAGAGAGTAAGGCTGTTATTAGATTGGATGCCTTTTTTTTCTCACTCAAACACGAGATGCGGCGGTGTACAAAGATAATTTAAAGTGCACGCAATGCGCGATACCACTGATTACCGTTGCTCCCTCAGCTAATGTTACATACTGTAAGTTACAAACATTACTACTCACAGGCACAGCCCTCCAGGCGTGGCTGTTCATATCTCGGTCATGGTAAGATCTGGTAGAAACTGCCAAAATGAGCTTCTCCTTCATTATATCCATTGGTTTGTTTTGCTGTCAATTCCTTTCTACTTGATTCAAATGTTTCCCACTTCACAGAGTAACACGGAACTGCCCAAGGAACTTCAATTTGACAGTTTTCGACCCTGATGGTGATCAGGTTAGATGCAGATTTGGATCCGGTGTAAAGGAGTGCAGATTGTGCAGACAAACTAATGGTTTCTCTTTAGATAAGGTAAGATTTTGGGGTAGGTTTCCCAAATTCTCAAAGGTATTTAATTGTTTAAATTTTTTTATCACTAGTTGATGAAATTGGCACTGAAGTGCACTGGTAAGCACGCCCTTGTTAAAATGTATTGGTCTATATGATCTCCCTCGAAATCTGCCCAAATGGTGTCCTTCTGTTCTTTCGTTCAGAATTCCTGTTCCTTATCGTATAACCACTCTCTTCATTATGGATACCATCCGTTTGAGCTGGTGGTGGAGGACTTCCCCAAAAAATACATCACTCTGTCCTACTCTGACGGGTCCTACACCGCAAAGGGTCCTCCTCTCGGGAAAGCAAGGCGCAAGCGCGCTGCCCCCGTTACATTCACGTTCTCGCCCATTACTACAACTGCTACTACTGATGGAATCACTGCTATTATAACAACAGCACGCCCTACTACTACAACTGCTGTCCCTACTACACCTGCACAGCCTACTACACTTGCTAGGCTACCTACTACTACAACTGAAGCCCATACTACTACAACTGAAGCCCCTACTACTACAACTGAAGCCCATACTACTACAACTGAAACCCATACTACTACAACTGAAACCCCTACTACTACAACTGAAGCCCCTACTACTACTACTACTACTACTACTACTACTACTACTACTACTACAACTGAAGCCCCTACTACTACTACAACTGAAGCCCCTACTACTACTACAACTGAAGCCCCTACTACTACTACAACTGAAGCCCCTACTACTACAACTGAAGCCCCTACTACTACTACTACTACTACTACTACAACTGAAGCCCCTACTACTACAACTGAAGCCCCTACTACTACAACTGAAGCCCCTACTACCACTACTACAACTGAAGCCCCTACTACTACTACTACTACTACTACAACTGAAGCCCCTACTACCACTACTACAACTGAAGCCCCTATTACTACAACTGAAGCAACCACTACTACAACTGAAGCCCCTACTACTACTACAACTACTACTACTACTACAACTGAAGCCCCTACTACTACAACTGAAGTCCCTACTACTACTACAACTGAAGCAACCACTACTACAACTGAAGCCCCTACTACTACAACTGAAGTCCCTACTACTACAACTGAAGCCCCTATTACTACAACTGAAGCAACCACTACTACAACTGAAGTCCCTACTACTACAACTGAAGTCCCTACTACTACAACTGAAGTCCCTACTACTACAACTGAAGTCCCTACTACTACAACTGAAGTCCCTACTACTACCGCCTTTTACCGTCCATCAATTGCTGCTTTAAGCAAGCTTCCTCTGCAGTTCACCATCTACGGTAAATTATTTACCCCTATTTACATTTCGGTAATCTTGTACACAATGTCATTATTTGCCATTTGAGTATTGGAACGATATCCAAATTAGGTTTTGTAACATTTCTCACAAAGGCTGACCAAAAAGGCTCGCCAGATTTGTCGCTATTTTCCTCTTTAATACTTAAAGGGGCTATAAATAACATCCACCCACTAGATGTCACACTGGAGTACCAGCATGTAATTTATCCAATCAGGTGCATTCCGTGTGGGGAAATGGGAAGTAGGGAGGGGATACATGCCTGCAACATGTAAACAACATTCATTTTGGACCCAGATATATTTTTTTTATAATACATTTATTAATCAATACTTTTTTTGGGGGGGGGGGGGGGGGGGGGGGACAATACTTTTATTCCGCACCTTTCTAAAAGCTGTGGATCTATTGTTTTTTAATGATTACTCTACATACAAATGTTATCTATAGCACCTTTAAGAATGACTGAAAAGTAGTGACCATCGCTAAGATCCATGAGTTGATGTCATTCATGATTAAGTGCTACGCGGTTACTTTCTGCTTTTTCACATATTTTTTAAATGACTGAAAAGGTTCAGCATAGCAGCCTCGCCTTTTACCTGAAAATTCCAAATTCAAATACATTATATTATGAATACGCGTTTGAATTATTTGGTACAGCCCTACATTTCAGCATTCAGATATTTTTTATTCTCACATGCTCTCTTGACCTTCAGTTGATTCGCACCACGCCCCATCATGTGTGGATGGCGACTACTTCCCTATCTTCCTGTCTCCGACGCCACTCAACGGAGTACATCTGCCTGCATACATCAATCGCACGCTCGAGATTAAAGTGAGAGGCAACGCACTATACGCCACGTAAGGACATTTTTACATTGAATTGTTTTCAAAGTCTACAATAGATTATTTTGTAGATTAGATTAGATTAGATTAGATTAAAATGTATTGCCATTATACAGCACAAGTACAGTACAATAAAAATACATTTGACAATCAACCAGAGTGAAAAGTGCAACAGCAATCTACAATGTGCGTGCAGGTGATTAAACTGGGTACAAAATGTACAAATTAGTAGTACTGAGTGTAATGCTGATCAGAGGTATGTACAGAGTTGTAGTATAATATGTAGAGTGATACAGGTATAAGGACAGTATGGTAGTAGTCATACTGACCAGCAGCGTAACTAGTAAGAGTAGCATATGTACAGATATAGAGCTAGTAAAGGACTATGTTCAGGTAAATACAGAGAGGTGAGGATAGGTATATATGTGGTGGGAATACATATATATCATATATATAGGTATATACAGCATTATAATACATGCTATCATACAGAGCTAAGGGTTATGTGCAGGTGTACAAGCAAGTATATAAATGGGTTATATTATGCAGGTATATTTAGACAAATATGGGTATATGTGGTAATATAAAGATATAAATTATATACTGTAGGAGAGTACTGGCCCCTGTAAATTCGAAACTGGCCCCTGTAAATGTCCTAACCCAACCCCCTCCAATGTACAGTAAATGTCCTAACCCAAAATACACGAGACCCTCTTCTTGGAACCAAGTAAGGTTTCGTCGATATTCCAATGTACAGTTTTGCTTGTACAGTTGTACAGTTTCCCCCCCCACCCCTCCTACCCAACGTCCCCCCCCCCCCACTCCACCACCTCCAATGTACACCCCCCCCCACTCCACCTACCCAACCTCCTCCAATGTACAGTTTCTACGTCAAATGTATATACTCTCTTTTGTAGACTCTTTTTGTATCACAAACAGTACTGTATTTGTAAATCTGGTATGTCATAAATGTATAGATGTAGCAGTACTGTGTCTATCTGTATGTTGTGTATGTCATATATGTTATGATGAATTGAAAATGGGGGACCCTGATGTAAACAAGACGAAAGTCTTTCTCTGGTCTGCATCCCCTTAAAGGCCCACTTGCATGTTGTATTTTTGTTCAATAAACAATGTGACTAGGCCAACGGTTACTTTCATGAAGAGGGCGGAAAAAAGAAATTGACCCAGTTTTAGCGTTTTTATCAAACATTTTGTCAGCCCAACCACAACCACCACGCACGTGGATATTTTAATCCATGGTTCATAACGTGCACGTGTCATCTTAATGATGACGTCACACCAGGTATCAGGGCAGCGAGGGGTGCTGAGAATCACAGGCAGGTAGTGGCAGGAAGCAGAGCCTTCTTGTTACTAGTACTAGGCTAGCCGAGGAGCTAGTATCTGTTTCACCTAACACTATTGCTCCGTGATCATAGCCATTTATCTCTAAAGCTAACCACTATTTGTAAAAGCCACAACCACGTTACCATATTTGTAAATACTCATGTAAATCATTGTGTCGGTGTACATATTGTGTATATAACGTTAGTAGCTAAGTTAGCTAGCTAGCATTCCCGAAACTCCTAACATGCCCCGATTTAAAATGGTTCTCTCCTCTTTGTATACCTTTGTCCTCACAAACAAAGTATTCTGCCAGGGAACTTATGGACACGACAGTAGTAAGTTAGTAGTTATAAGGTGTTTGAGCTTGTAACGTTAACGATAGGTTATGACTATAACCAAGTTCTGTTAATAGTGGTGACGCTCGGCGTCACTCATGCACTGTCCCCGCACGTGCACGTGCACTGAATAAAAGACCACAATGTACCTTTATATCCCAATATTTGTCTGACCA
Organism: Notolepis coatsorum; assembly: GCF_963971535.1. NCBI lineage: Eukaryota > Metazoa > Chordata > Actinopteri > Aulopiformes > Paralepididae > Notolepis > Notolepis coatsorum. The sequence goes on along the minus strand of NC_140184.1, from coordinate 8,266,499 downwards.
CACCCCTATCAGCTTCCCATATAAGCAGGGGTGGGGCCACCCCCTCGCCTCCTTCCCAAGCTTTCACCACAAGGCGAGATCAAGGGCTGCAGCGGCGTCGGACGGCGAGCGTCACCACTATTAACAGATCATATCATAGTGGCTCCGCTCGGCGTCACTCATGCACAAGGGAGGCCAAGCGAGAGCCATAGGCCGACAAATATACCCCGCTGAGGACCCCCACAACCATCAGATCAGGGAGGACCGAGCCCCCCCGACCCCCCCTAATGGAGGGCACCCCCCCTATTGGAGGTCCCCGGGAGGGCGACGGACCCGACCGTGCGAAGAGGCACTCAAGCAACTCAACGCACAGGGTGAGCAGACCGTGGCCTGACCCCACGACTACACACACGCACAACCCGCATGCCACCCGGGAACGAACGGAGGGAACAACCTCGTTACTGCCCCCAGAATCACGGGGTCAAGGGCAAACCCAACCCCGTGGCAAGGCCGTAGCAGCGGAGCGCGAAGGAAGACCCAGACCCACTGAAGGGACTGGATCCCCTGGAAAACGGGGGCCCGGAGAGGTCAATGACGCCAGGCATCAAGACCCCACCAGGCGGTCACTTAGTGACACCGCCCCCCACATCGCCAGCGTATTCGGATAAGGCCCCTCTTCTCCAAGAGCGGGCCCTTTCCCCCCAATAGCACACCGCCTGGCACACTGACCCTGCAGAACAGGCAGTCAGCATGGCCGTAAGCACACAAAAAAGGTTAACCAACGGAAGCAGGCAGCGCACCGGGGAAAACCAGGCAACAGGCTGTAACCTGAGCCTGGAGCACTGCGGACGAGACAGGCGCCAAAGGAGTCAGCTGAAAACAGCCGCCCCGGTGGAAGGGGCGTATGCTGGCGTTGTTGCATGACCAAGCCTCCATTTAAAAAAAAACCCACCCAGAGGGGTTGAGGCAGAGAAGGCTGACACGATTGGCAGACGTCATGAACGTGCAGGGGCACCCTCAACCGGGTAACCCGGGAGTTGACACTGCTCCAACAAACCAGGGAATCAACCACCTTGGTGTTACCCAATGCGGTGGTTGTTCCTATAACCCCTCAAGAAAAGACACCAAAACATACACCGGCTATACCGCAGTACAAGTGTTTCAGTTTTCAAAAAAGGGTTATTCCAGGCCTACGGGTCGACGAACATCACTTCGGACCGGGCCTGGCGGCACGGGAAGTACACAGGATTACCAGAGGAGGTCCAAGACCACCCCAACAGGCCCCTCTTCGCCACGCGTGAGAGAGGAGCGAAAAGAATGGAGAACCAGCCCTAAGCACACCGCACTTGGTATTCCCAGGCGGTCTCCCAACCAAGTACTAACCAGGACCGAACCTGCGTAACGGCCGAGATCCGACGAGATCGGGCGTGTACAGGTTGGCATGGCCGTAAGCCATTACAATAGTGCAGAGTACAATATGTACCCAACAAGGGTCTCCATAGCGCCTAACCCTGTGACACCCGGACCGACCTGGCATTTTAGCCCCCGAAAAAAGCACAAGTCCCTCAGGGTACCAGAACAGCAGATCTGCATCCCTGGCGGACAACGGGTTAACTGACCTGGACCAGCGTGACCAGACCAGTCCCGTGTCCTAACCACGCCAACATGCCCACTCCAGAAGAGGGGGCAGACATGCGTGTCGATCTAAAACATGAAAAGAGGGCGCCACCCAGACGGTCCCCATTCAGACCGTGCTCAGTGGCCCACCCCAAGGGCGTGAGACCCCTCTACATATGTTCTGATCTATTCCGTTAACATCCCCCAGATATGAACGAGAATTCATCGAGACAACCTAGTAAACTGGCGCTCGGAAGAGACAAAACTCCATCCCAGTTGCCCTACAAAAATGCTGTTTCAACAAGCAACCAAGGCGCACGTAGCCCCTGTGTGATCCTGTAACAGAAACACACCGAGCCAGCACTATGTATGCGTCGAGACCCAAACACATCAATGGATAGTCTATCAAGACACCAAACATTGTTCCTCCAAGTCGCCTGGGAGAACGACACGGAGCCGTCGTGCTTCACGTACCTTCCTCTTTTTATTCAAAAAAGAAAGAACACAGACTGACATGAATCCCTCGCGACGCAGGCTGAGGTTAAAAATTGTGTACATTTAGGGGTGCTCCAGTAGCACACCATGTTACCGCGCTCGCGCGGGACTCCGTGCTGCGTCACGGATCTGGTTGACTCCGAGTTCGATTCCCGGACCCGCCGTCATTTGCCGAATGTCTCCCCCTGCTCTCTCTCCCGTTTCACCCTGCAACTGTCGGTCATGCTTGACCAGGAAAGCGATAAACGCTAAAAAATAAAGTTAAAAAAAAAAAAAAAAAAAAAAATTGTGTACATTTTTACATCCCACCACCCTCCCATAGGGAGGAGACGGAATCCCCAGAGAGACTTCCCACGCGAGCTGTATAGATTGAAAAGAATATATTGCCATATTGAGCTACGTAATATTGGGGTTAGGGCTCTCCGAGGAGGAGGCACTGAACCAATACACACTCAATACTCAAAGTGAATCGAATACACACACAATAGAGCAGAACTCCTTTTTGAAGTTCTACTCACCTTGACAATCTCAGGAGGAGGCTCAGAACTCTGAGGAGGCTCCCTCACAGGGAAGGAGAGTCCTAACTCACAGAAGGCCCGAGTAGGAGTTTCGTGAGGAGGAGCCCTGACCACTCCCTGAAACAGATCCATCATATGGACCTGAACAGCACACGGAAGCCTTACCAACAGAGACGCGCACAGTGACGTACTCTGTGGCGGGGGAATTTCTGCGGTGCACACGCCCAATATTCCAGGGCGTGGGACCAGGAAACTCCCTCCACCTCCCCCTCACCCTGTAACGTGCCGAACAGCAACGTGACAGGAACCTTGAAGGACAGGTGGGTTTACCCCTGACCAACAGAAAATAGGGGGAGGAAAGGTTACCAGTTCACCCCTTTACGACCCCACACCCATGATACGATGTAATGACAAAAAGAGTATGACGCAGTCATAGTCAGCCCCATGTAGCGTCTAACAGCTTCACACAGCGCATGTGCCAACCTGCTATCTGATTTTTACTAAGGAAAAAACACAGAATAGAGAGGGCCCTCTCAAGAGCCCCGGTACCAGACTTACACATGTGCTTCTGTGGCCAGCCCAAACCAGTTGTAGGTCACACGACACACACAACCCATTATCACCTACAAAAAATGGCAAAAACACTCTACAGAGGAACGCCGTTTTTCATAATGAGAGAATACACAATTCTCGATTAGTATCGGCCACAGGCCTTGCTAAGCACACACGAAAAAGTGACCAAACAATCTTTTCTGTAGGAAAATAAAGTTTCTCAAGCGGTTAGCACAACCCCAACAACTAAGCTAAGGGTTACATCGTATCCCTACCACACAGTGACACAATATAGTGTAACAACATGTCTGAGAGGAGGATGAAGAAGTCCCCAGGGAACCGGGGGGAAACACAACCCTCCTACTTTACCCTTAATACGGCCAGTTAAACAGGTAAACCTGTTAATATGTGAACACACTGTTCATTGTCATTACAGGCTGAGAAAATAATCATTATTTACTCATATGTCACTAAGCATAGCTTTATAGGTTAGTTTAACCCCCTTAGTTGTGAGTACACGGTACATGAACACACAATGTGTCTCAACACAACAAACCAGATCATTTTCACATCTGTAACAATAACCCGATTTGCATGGAGACCAGTGACAAGACAATTCACACATAACTCGCGTTGTATCCTAAATGTAGTGCAGCAACACTCGTTTTGGAAAACATCGTTATTTACAAAACATTTAGAAGGGAAAGCAAGAAGAAGTGTTCAAGGTCTGGTCAGGACCTTGCCTACCGGGAGCGCAGATCAAGCGAATTGCAGTCTCTAACATGGCACCGAAGTAAACACAGCCTCCTGTGTTTGACGACACGGGCAGCTCGCTGCTCCAACCCGCCGCTACGGTGCTCCTTGTTGACGCAGTCCTCGCCGGCCTGGCTCAGGGCAGGTTCGACGAACATCCTCTGTCAAAGATGACGTCGTAGTCAAGAGTGTTTAAAACATGTTATAGTCACAGAACATTCAACAGTGTAGCATTAAGCTAACGGCCGCTCTCGGCCGATAGCAGCAAGCTAACGTTACCTAGCCTAGTGACACAACAGGCTTGGTAAACACAGCGAGCTAGCGCCGCAGCTAACAGCTGACTGGCTAACACAGTAGGCCACAACTAGCACGCAAGCTAAGCAGCTACCACCTGAACTCGTACACAACGATACAACAAGTCACACTCAGACAGGCCGCCGTTCTGAAACCCTCCTCACCTTTTAAGAGAGAAGAGAAACGAGATGTTAACACAGTTTTACAACGGTGCTTTTACCAACATCCGGCCTAAGGACCCTAATCTGGGGCCGGTTTTTGCAAACATTGTCAGCTAGCCCCCATAGCACTAACAGACAAGTGGAGCTCGCAAGCAAAACATTACTCACCAACCTGGAACCCACCGCTTCTCACAACAGCGGCGCGTCCTACAGTCCAGCTGTGTCGCTGGAAGGTTTTACCGCAACCAGCCACAGCAAGGAGGACTGCAGTTGAGAGGCATGTAGCGGCATAAACTCCCAATACGAAACCCGACGGAGGTGTAGAATGATCATCATCTTCCAGACACTCCAGTACGAAGACAATATCGCCGTATTTTCTCGAATATAGTGAGAGAGAAAATAAAGATATGATGTCAACGTATCTCTTGTTTTCCAACTCTTCTCCTACTATCACATCACGTCAAGTGGGGATCTACCGAGGCACTTCCTTGTGGTGAAAGCGAGAAAGGAGGCGAGGGGGTGGCCCCACCCCTGCTTATATGGGAAGCTGATAGGGGTGTGGTCAGACAAATATTGGGATATAAAGGTACATTGTGGTCTTTTATTCAGTGCGTGTGCACGTGCGGGGACAGTGCATGAGTGACGCCGAGCGGAGCCACTATGATACAGAACGTTAGTTAGCTATCGTGGTAGCCCGTTTCGTGACCGAGTGCATCACAGTCATGAAAGGGGCTACTATCGTATCAACATGCCGTGACGTGTAGCTTGCTAGCCGGCATGATGTGTGCAGTGCTTTGCCCCACAGGTCTGAGAAGAGGACCTGCACATTTTACTCGTTCCCCAAACTCTTTTACATGCCCCGATTTAAAATGGTTCACGACAGTAGACATAATGCTAACATTAGCGGGGTAACGTTAATGTTAGCCAGAGCCATATAGCCAGCTTGGTACTATGACCCGGACGGGCATAAGGCATAAGGCGACAGCCTAACAGACCAATAGCGCTGCTGTACTGAACATACATACATACGGTACATGTAGTTCTTTTTTTACGACATTAAAAACCTTAATTCAACCAAAAATGCAGTTGTAGCTGGTCCATCAAAGTCTCTCCGACGATTAAACCCATTTGCGTCTTGTAAGGCGTCCATTTGGATCAAGGAAATGGCTTTCTGCACCCGTAAAACTCCATTGTAGTGGATCAGAAGTAGGGGAAAGTTAACCTGCAGTGACGTCATGGCACTGATAGCGTCTGATAAGCTTTTTCATTGGCTCCATACATGTTATTCGTGCGTGGACCTTTTTAACCCTTTCTGAGTGGAATTTCCGGCGTCAAATGGAAAAAAATAAATAATGAAATTAGATACCAATGGTAAACTACCCATAATTGAAGAGTAGGGTTTAACCTGCAAGTGGGCCTTTAACAATTGTGTGTATTGAGCTGTACTGTATTGTACCCATTCTGCAATCTGTTAATAAAGTTTTAAATTAATCAATCAATCAATCAATAATTTTCTCAAAGTATTGTTCGAATTGGTGTTGCTGTTTTTGTTATTTACTTACTACTGTCTCTCTTGTAGTATCCGTGACCTTATTATCAGTGGGCCACAAGGAATCATCAAACAGAGAATGTCCACAGATGCATTTGTCCTCAAATGGACGCCAACTGACAATGAACTGAATGACCACTTCCCCATTTGTTTTGTTTTGGAGGCAAAAGACAGGTGAGTTTTGTAACCATATGACCGTAACGTATAATATAACTGATATGGCATACAGACCCTCATCTGCACCTTTGATTACACAGCTTACTTGCTCATATGCTTATATCCATTAATTAAGTTAATTATATTGTTCATATTGTTAATTATACTGCTTATTTTTATCTTTACTATAATTGTATTGCCTATATTTATGTCCTCTACTATTACCATGCCCATTTACCCCCTCCCCCACGCTGCTATGACGCCTGTATTTCCGCCAAGGGGATCAATAAAGGAATACCTTATCTTGTCTCATCTTATCTTATCTTACCTGGAGTGCTATATCCATCCAGATAGTTTCGGTGTGATCTGCACAGTTCTGGAGATATCTGTCGTAGAGATGTCTGCCGTCACTCCAATACAATGGAGCTGAATGACACTTGGCTTGTGGCACGCAATGCACCATGCTCACGATAATACACTGGCCTTGTCGTGAGCAGTTTCATGCCCATTGGGAATGTGTGCCTATTCGGGAAGCCTGAATACTTTTACCAACGGATTTCCAGTTCCGCGTTCGCGTTCTGCGCTCTGATTGGCCACTGACGTTTCTGGTCGCGCCAATCGTGTGGGGCGGGGCTAGGGGGTGGCTACTTGGGCTCAAGCCCCGAATGTTTTCTGAAAAGCCTCGAATCTATTTAATTTTTTTTTTCTTTTTTTTTCTTAATCATTGTTACATGAAAATATGTTTGCACCAGATTTAGCAGAAGCTAATTTCCATCTGTAGTCTATCCAGCTGCTAACTGTATTTGAGTGAGTTAAGTCTTGGTGTTATGGTAGACTCAGACCTAAGCTTTAAATCACAATCAACAAATTGACAAAAACATAATTCTTCCACCTTAGAAAGATAGCTAAAGTACGGCCATTTATAAATCAAAAGGACGCTAAAAACCAGATCCATGCCTTTATCTCAAGCCGACTCGACTACTGTAATGCACTCCTTACCGGCCTCCCGAAAAAATACGATGATAACTATTTTATTGCAATGCACTATTGCATTATTTTATTCTATTTTACTAACTATTTTATTGCACTGCACTATTTTACTTTGTATCAGTGATAATCAAACCGTAAACAAAGACGCATATTAACACTTTCAGCGTTTCAGCCTTTTAACATGGGGATACGTGGCCGTGTTTGCAGGCCTAAAGCTATATTATATATTATAGCTATGGATCTAATAATGTAGTTGATTGTCATTGAGTTTCTTCCGGTCAAGATACAAAAAACAGATCATTTTTCCATCCATACATTTCCGTTTTATACCGTCGTGAATATGAGTGTAGTTTCAGGGTGGTCTGGTGTCATTTCCAAAATGACAGACACCAAGCCACATCGTTTCAAATGGAGTGCAATAGCGGCCGCAAGGTGTTAGGCGGCGGTATTGGACTTTTGAGATCTCAGACCCATCCCCAGTGATAACACAGGCTGCCGGCATGTCTTTATGAATGGAAATATCGAATAAAAGAAACAACAATGCGGTCCTGGCGCTCAACGTTCGGCGAGTTAACCCTAGATCTTAGATCCTAATATGAAAAACGATGTGATTTAATGTTCTATGTCTTACCTTGACTTTGTCTATTTTACTGCTATCTATTTTATGCTTTATGTCTGCACTTTATGCATTGCTCTTGATCTGCCAATGTTGTGCTCATTTTATGCCTGTCTTTTTGTACTGCTGTGAAGCACTTTGAGCTGCAATTCTTGTATGAAAGGTGCTATACAAACACAGTGTATTATTATTATTATTATTATTATTATGATTATGATTATTATGATTATGATTATGATTATGATTATTATTATTATTATTATTATTATTATTATTATTATTATTATTATTATTATTATTATTATTATTATTATTATTATTATTATTATTATTATTATTATTATTATATAGTTTGCTTCATTAATTAAAGGGTGTGAATTTAAGTGTTCTCTAGTGCATTTTGTCCGCTTTAAGGTGGTGGTATAAGTTAAAGGTTGTGGTGTCGAAGTAAAAAAAATCCGTGCACGCTAATGCGGGCACCTATCTGGGCTAACCCCCGGATCTCCTACAATCCTAAATCCGCCCCTGCGTGTGATGCCTTTTTCTTTCACCGGTTGAGCTTAGGCACTCTTTCGAAGTTGGTTAAGGTTAGAGTTTGTCTTAGAGCAGGGCGATAGAACACCAGCCAACACATGCCTTCTCTACTTGAACGACCACATCAAACAAGAGGTGGACGCGGGCAAATACTGCGGCATGGTCATGCTGGACCTACAAAAGGCCTTCGACACTGTCAATCACACCATTCTGATTGACAAGCTAAAAGCAATTGGTTTTGATAGTTTATCAGTGAGCTGGATACAATCCTACCTGGAGGGGAGGGAACAGATGGTGGAAGTAAACGGTACCCTATCCCCCCCCCTCACAGTGAGCTGTGGTGTTCCACAAGGAAGCATACTAGGACCGCTACTATTCCTAATTTATGCAAATGACATGTCGTCAGCTTGTGACTGCAACTTGTTCCTGTTTGCGGACGACTCAGCCCTGCTGGTCTCTGACAAGAACAAGTTACAGGTTGAAAAAGCCCTCAGCTCGGAACTAGGCAAAATCTGCATATGGCTCGCCGACAACAAACTATCATTACACATGGGCAAAACGGAGTCCATTCTCTTCGGTTCAAATAACAAACTCAGCAAGACTGACGGCTTCTCGGTTACAGTGGGTGACAATATTGTCACAAGGAAAGATGAAATTACCTACCTGGGTTCCATCCTAGAGGCTAATCTTTCCTGTGACAAAATGGCATCCAATGTAATAAAAAAAGTCAACCAACGAACGCGATTCTTGTACCGGATCTCCTCTCTGGTAAACAAGAATACCCTGAAGACTCTAGCAGGAGCACTCATTCAAGGGTACTACGACTATGCTTGCACCTCATGGTACCAAAGCACCTCAAAGGCACTAAAAAACAAATTACAAACATCTCAAAACAAGCTAGTCAGACTACTACTTGACCTGACTCCTAGAACCCACCTCACCCCTGCCCACTTTGACAACCTAGGATGGCTTAGAGTAGACGACAGAGTACAGCAACTTGCAATGGGCCTGGTCTACAAGATACACTACGCGACCAAGGTACCCATGTACATGTCAAAATACTTCCCAAAGGTCAGTGAATACCACGATCACAACACCAGAGGGAGCTCCACAAATCATGTAAAACCCAGATTCGGCTCAAACAAGGGACTAAACACGTTTCGCAATTATGCCACATCAATGTGGAACGCCCTGCCTAAAGCTGTAAAGGAATGTGAATCACTACCCACCTTCAAAAACACTCTCAAAAAACACCTACGTGAGACTGCAATTCGAAACTGGCCCCTACAAATGTCCTAACCTAGTTGTACAGTAAATGACCAAGTAAGGCTTTGTCAACATTCCAATGTACAGTGTAAAATGTGTGTGTGTCCCCTACCCAACCCCCCCCCCCCCCCCCCCCCACCTCCAATGTACAGCCCTCACCCAACCCACCCAACCCCACCCCACCAACCTCCTCCAATGTACAGTTTCTACGCCAAATGTATATACACTCCTTTTCTGGACACTTTTGTATCACAAACAGTACTGTATTTGCAAATCTGATATGTCATAAATGTATAGATGTAGCAGTACTGTCTATCTGTATGTCATGTATGTCATATATGTTATGATGAATTGAAAATGGGGGACCCTGGTGGAAACAAGACGAAAGTCTTTCTCTGGTCTGCATCCCCTTAACAATTGTATGTATTGAGATGTACTGTACTGTACCCATTCTGCAATCTGTTAATAAACTTTTCAATCAATCAATCAATCAAAGCCCTGATTCCATACTCTAACCTTAACAAACTTCGAAAGAGTCGCCTAAGCTTAACCAGTGATAATCTAGGTGTTAGGTAGTTTGCTGCTGTTCGAGGCGGAAATAGGCGCGTCACGCGATTGGGCACACATGTCACATGACCAGAAACGTCAGTGGCCAATCAGATCGCACCAGAAACGTCAGTGGCCAATCAGATCGCAGAACGAGAACAAGGAACTGGAAATCCGTTGGTAAAATAATAGACACATTTGGGAACTGGCCGAATGATTGGCCCCCGGAAGTGCCCGTCTGGAGGGCGTGTCCGTGTGTTAAGCGTAGATGTTTGGACCTGACCGATTGATTGTGCCCTGGAAGGTGCTGCTTGCAGCGTTGCGTTCAGCGCGTACCGGTCTGGAGTGCGTGACGATACACCCACGAGTCAATCAGGTGAACGGTTAGATATATGAAGTATGAAGAAGGAGTGAAGGAGCTTTATTATTATGGCTATTTAAACTCATGGTGCTGCTACAGCGCCACCTATTGGCCAGATGGCACCAACGTTGTCAGGGTCACTCAAAAATCATATCTATGTACTGTATGTCCATCAAATGTGGTTCAGGAGATATGATTTAATTTTTTTTTTATATATATAAGCCATGCCCAGCATTTGAGGTCCCAGCTAGCAAAACTAAGGAATATCATCTGATCAATGGCCAGAGATGGCCTGTACCAAATTAGGTAGGAGGAGTAGCAAAAAAACAAAAACACAGACAAAAATGTGAAATGGCGGAAAATATATCTAGACGCCGCAGTGGAGCCGATAATAATCAATTATGCACATGATCAGGTCTCGATGGTTGATGCTAATTTATTAGTAAAGCATTAGAAATAAAATTACAATGGAGATCAATGAGCTATGGCAGAGGGGTCTGTTGTCAGGGCCGTGGGAGGGGTGTAAAGACAAAGGAGGGGAGAGGGGGTGCTCTCCCTTAGGTCCTCAGCAATACATGCATGAAGTCGACCGGATGAGCGGTTACACGAGATATGTGTGTGCCAGGGACACACAGACACACATACACACAGACACACAGACACACTGAATACCTGCTCTGGTGTGTTGTTTCAGATACAGCAGGATCTATCACTCAGAGATGCGATGTGTGATTGCTGACGTTGGACATTACGGTTAGTCCGTTGATTACACTTGTGTAACTCCTCTTTTTTTATGGACAGAATACAAGAATCATACACACACACACACACACACACACACACACACACACACACAAACAAAATTATCAACAAACAATCAGACAAAGCAGGAAAACAAAAGTACAAGACAACCACAGGTTGGAAGGAAATGGTCAGGACGTAGAGCGGTTGTCTGGTAATTGCTCCCGATGAGCAGGTTGGCACCTTGCATGGTCGCCTGCGCCATCTTGTGTGTGAATGTGTGAGTGAATGGGTGAATGTGAGGAACAAAAATGTAAGTAAGTAAAGCGCTTTGGATAAAAGCTGCTATATAAATGCACCATTTATCATTAATTTACCATTTACCATTTATTTACCATTCGGTAGCACTTTATAATAACACTCAGTTATAAGACCTTTATAAGGTATTTGTAGATAATTAACTAATCATGAACAAATCATTTATATACATTCGTAAATTATTATTAAATCATTTATAACTATATTTGTATAACATTTACAAATTAGTTCTACATTATTTATAACTCATTATCAACATTGTTTGTACTTGATTTGTTCATCATTAAATAATGTTGTTTAATGTGTAGTAACACATTTGTAGATGCTTTGAAAAATGGATATGAAAAAACGACTATACTGTACCTCCATTTATTTGTTCATGTTCAACAAATGATTTGTTAAGACATTCATAAATCATTTGCAGATGCTATTGTGTGCCCTAATCTGAAGTGAAGCCTATTCATCATTAACAAATGTCTAATACCGTTAATTATTTGTTAACTTTTTCATCACCTGTTACAAATGTTGTAGACAGCTTTCGGATACACCCTTCTTTGTGACATCAAACAGTGACAGAATTAGGACTATAGAATGCAATTTTATTAACATATAAAATACATGTGCATGACATATAGTGTAACGTGGGGGCACTCGGACCCAGGAGTACCTTGGCCAGGGATTGAAAGAGTATGTAGACGGAAGTCTCACGCGAGTGAGACTTGACTTCGATGTGTGTTGCCGTCTGTTGAATGGAAGCATGATACATTAGCAGAGCCAAGTTATTCGTGCTGCCCCACGCTTTTTATTAAGGTATGAGCAGGCTAAACACCTTTTTTGTTGGTAAATCTATTCCATAATTTCCGATCTACAACTCTTGTTGTGTAGACGTACTTGATGTGGTGGGTGCTAACGTTACATTTGAAGTATGTGTTTGTTCCTAATGTGTGCTCAGTATATTGCGATATGTGATGATGACACGACACACAAGGGTAATAATTATTTGTATTTTCAGGCTGTATAGGCGCCGATACAGCCTGAAAATACAAATAATTATTACCCTCGTGCAATATACTATATATATGAACAAATAAATGGAGGTACAGTATAGTTGTTTTTTCATATCCATTTTTCAAAGCATCTACAAATGTGTTACTACACATTAAACAACATTATTTAATGATGAACAAATCAAGTACAAACAATGTTGATAATGAGTTATAAATAATGTAGAACTAATTTGTAAATGTTATACAAATATAGTTATAATTGATTTAATAATAATTTATGAATGTATATAAATGATTTGTTCATGATTAGTTCATTATCTACAAATACCTTATAAAGGTCTTATAACTATGAGTGTTATTATAAAGTGTTACCTACCATGCATTTACCATTTATTTTCCATTTACCATTTATTTACCATTTATTTATCATTTATCATTTATTTACCATTTACCATGTATTTACCATTTACAAATAATATGATCTCTTCCTGCTTAGACACCGTTGTTCACTGCAATGAGACCACGATTATAGTGGAAGTGGAGAAGTCCGATCTCATCAGACGGAATGAGGCCAACTTGCACCTGAAAGGCTTCAGCGAAGCTAACTGCAACCTGTCAACCTACTCCAACAGCACCCACCTGGTCGCTATCATGTCACTGAACACCTGTGGGACCACACTAGAGGTACAGTTTGTAACAGTCACAGATGTGCCTATTATAGTTTTGTGTTATAATTTAGTTGCAGTGCCATGTTTTGGTCACTAAGTGGCGCTCCATTGTTTGTACCTGATGTAGCAACAGGTTTAATTTGATTTAACTTGAGCCAGTGACTCACTTCACTTCCTGTCCACCTGCCGTCCGGCACAGCATTAACCTTTTCACTACCACGCTACAGACGGTTAACCGTCTGTAGCGTGGTAGTGAAAGGGTTAACATTATGTAGTGTGGTAGTGAAAGGGTTAACCTTCTGTATTGTCACAGTGAAAGGGTTAACCATTTGGTAGTGTGGTAGTGAAAGGGTTAACTTGTCTAGTAACGTTCTCCAGTTCAAGTTCATGTTTTGTTTTATTTGTCACATATAATGTACTGGTACATTACAGTGAAATGCTTGGTTCTGTATGAGCCTCCTCCTGAGATTGATTGTGCATACTGTAATTTTTTTTTTTTTTAAATGAATGATGTGGCTGTGAAATCTATTTGTTGTATCTACATGTATGATATGGTCATAGGCTTAAAACCACTTATGCATCGGGCAAAAATGGGGCTATTTTATCATTTGTTTTGACAATTGCATACCCAAAGTAATTTGCGATTTATTATACTACTTTATACTTGCATGCTACATGCATGAGTCTGGTCTCTTTTGAAAGGTAACATTCTGAAGTTTCTTACACAATAAAGGAAAATCATTTTGAGTGCTAATGAAATAGAGTTACAGAGGTTTGAACACACAGAAGTAAACATTTTGTGTACTTACATTTCTGTTTACTTGTTGCCAGATGCCTGTTTTTAAGTTCCAACTGAGAGGTAGGAGCTGGAAAACATAACCGTTCCATAGCCTGAAGTCTTATAGTCATACAGGTTCAATGTTTATAAAATTCAAAGGTTTTTGTAATGTGTGTAACTCAATAATTCAGTGTGATTATCCAAAATGGCCGTCTGCTCCCTTTCATTCAGAGGCTCTCGTCAAAACAATGGACTTCTTCATCTTCTTGTGTCACCTTCCCCCACTCTCAGCGCTCGTCTGGGATCGCTTTCAGAGCAGACGTTCCTTGGCTACAAAGGCGGTCAATCATTTACACCGTTGGGGGTCATTGGTCCACTCAGGACAGGGGCAAACCGGACGCGGTCACTCTTCAAATGACGCTCGTTGGATGGTTCGTCTTGTAATTCGAGACTAGAAGCATGCAATAGGTTGAGTGTGGTGACGATCGAAAGGCGGCAAATTCAACTTTACAACAATGTATTGGTTGATCGGCAAAAACGCAGCCCGGAGCCGACAGATGACGACAAAGTGCTGCGACGTGCCCACAAGTGCGTGGCAGCCCACCATCGGGCCGTACGATGCTTAACTCATTCTGCGCCATCGCTTAATCCGTAAGAGGGCGATAGAATGCCACCGCTTTAATCATTGGGGGGACTGCGAGATTATCAGTGAGTTGCTTCCAGTCAACACGTACAAAACGGATTTCCGTTTTATACCGTTTTGAATATGAGTATAGTTTTGGTGATTCTTAGTAATTCCAGGAAAAGACGCGATAATAGCCCTTTAGTGGAATACACTAAACACGTTGTCATTTTTCGCCGGATTATCGAATCTTCCTGAAATCAATGCTAGTTCATCATTATTATCCTTCCTCAAGTTTCTTTAATAGTTGTCATACAGAAGTACAGAATACTTTTATACAAAATGCTTCTTACTGTTACGCTCCAGAGACTGTGCAAGACAAGATAAGTATGAAATAAAATAACATAGTATAGCATGTAAATTAGAAGTAAAAAAAATTAGGTCACAGTGTTCAGTATAGACATATGTACAATGTTCGATGCAGAGTAGACGTAACTGAGTTACCATATAATATACAATACTGTGTAGTGTACTAATATACAATACTATATAGTGCAAGGCAGAAATAGGATGAGGTGCAATTTAGGTACAATTTACAGTAGGTGTACGAGTTGTAGTGCAAATCCTTTATCAATAAATATAAAGTGTGTTTGTGTGATCTAAAGTGTGGAGAGTGGGTGCTGCAGTGTGTTGTTTGTTTAAGTGAGTGTGTGCGTGTGGGTGTGTGTGCTGTGTGCATTTGATGGTTGTTGCATAGTGTTTATTGTTCGTTTAGCAGCCTGATGGCCTGGGGATAGAAGCTTCTTCTGAGTCTTTCTGTGCTCGCCTTAAGACTCCGGTATCGCTTGCCTGACCGCAGCAGTTCAAAGAGGCAGAATGAAAAGAGCCCTGGACCGCGGGGCTCCCCCGCCACCTAACGGCACACAGCCACACACACACACAGAGACAGCTTCGATCGGGGTAGAAAGACATATCAGATCAACGCAAGCTTTTATATATAGTGTTCTTACCTGGTATCTGATGTAATGCAAAAGAAATAATCCAATTATCTGATCGCCATTCCAAATACTGCTCGTGGAGGTCCGTACCACATTACGTTACACACGAACGGGCGGGCGGGGTTACTGTTCCATACTATCGTTGCAAAGGCCTACCTCGCCTGAGCACCTAAACCCCGCCTGCACGGCTCGGATCGTCCCAGAAAAGAAACTACACAATTTATAATGGAGTGCAATACCAGCTGGAAGGCTGTAGGCGGCGGTATTTGCCCTTTTGCAAGCTCAGACCCATTCCCAATGATAACATCATGCTGGATGGATGAAAATGAATGGATATAGCTAATATATATAGCTATATATATAGCTAAGAAATAACGATTGAAACCTGACTATACTCGTGATTGGCGCTCAAGCGATGGCGAGTTAACCTGAATATACTCGTGATTGGCACTGAATGAGTTAATAGGTTCTAACCTTATGTTTTTAATAATAAATGGGTGTGTCCTGAATCCCAAAAGCGACAATGTCTGATTAGCTACTTGCTAAGCTAAGCTATCCTGGTGCCGTTATTTCATGCTGACAAGCTAACGTCACACAGCCAGACACCTTCCATGTTCAGGTTACAGAGGACACTAAACTGGAGCACCTGTAGTGTATGCTGTTTATATTTCCGTCCTGGGCCTCTTCTTGCTTCGTTGCCTGGCATTTTTGACAACCAGCTCGACAGAACTGAAGGTGTCGTATGATGTTCAGCATTCATGCTATGGCTGAGGTGTCTATTATTTCTATGGTTACAAGACGGCAAGAATCGAGTATTCACCCAGGCCACGGTATAATAAACGTTATTCATATGGGGCATGGTGGTGTAGTGGTTTTCACAGCTAGAAAGTCCAGGGTTTAGGGCGGTCGGGTGGCGTAGCGGAGATTGCGCTTGTCACCAATGCAAGAGGCTGCGGTCTCGACTCCCGGAGTCAGCATTGCCTGTGGCTTCGGCCGATCGTCATACTAACTGTTATGGTTTGTAACCGACCCCAATCGCACAACACAAGACAGGTATGAGAGTAAGCCAAAACAGGGCATTTATTTCTTACATAACAAAAAGCGGCACAGTCCCTTTAAGGGAGAACAAAAAAACACTAGAGTCAAGGAAAATATGGAAAATGCGGCACTGTGCCTTTAAGAGGCGAACAGGCTAAGGGACTAAGGCTAAGGGCCAGGGCTAAGGACCAGGGCTAAGTGTCAGGACCAGGACCAGGGGCACTGGAGAGGGGGACAGGGACAGAGGCCCGGAGAAGCGGGCTGGAGACAGGGACAGAGAACAGGGTTAAGGCCTTGGACAGGGCGAGGGCCAGAGCTGCTTACAGGGATGAGGACAGGGTTCCGACGGCGGAGGCCTGGCACGGGGACAGGGGCCCGACGGCGGAGGCCTGGCACGGGAACAGGGGCCCGACGGCGGGGGCCTGGCACGGGAACAGGGGCCCGACAGCGGGGCCTGGCACGGAGATCCTCCTCCTCCTCTTCGGATGGACAGGAGCACTTGGATTGGTCCCCGGGCGCGGCCCCACGCTGCAACCCATGTCTGCTCCCGGTTGCCCTTGGGGGGGAAGGACGACGGGATGGGTCAAACGTAGAGAGGAACATTTCATCGACGACCCAAACATTTCAAAAATTGCATGTGTGTGTATCTGTGTGTGCCGCCCATCGCATGTGTGTGTCACTGAAAGGTTAACCTTATATATTGTGGTAGTGAAAGCTTAACCTTCTTTAGTGTGGTAGTGAAAGGTTAACCTTCTGGAGTGTGGTAGTGAAAGCTTAACCTTCTGTAGTGTGGTAGTGAAAGTGTTAACCCTTTGTACGGTGGTAGTGAAAGGGTTAAAGAGTAGACAGATGTGCCCTTATGCCAATAGAAGCATTGTACAGACATCGGGTTACATTTTTATTTTCTTCCATTTCCAGGAGGATGCCAATAACCTAATTTTCAAGAACGAGATCACGTCTGCCGACACAAGCAAATTAATCTCCAGGCAACATGCCGTTGAGATTGCATTCTCGTGCGTCTATCCCAAACGAGCCAATCTGACCCTGGGATTCATACACAAGAACCCGTACGCGTTCACGGAGAGAGGCTTCGGTGCTTTCAGCTTTCAGTTTGAGTTCTTTGAAAGTCAGCGATTCAGGGAGCGGAAGGACCCCGACACGTACCCAGTGGACGTGTACCTCAAACAGATGATCTTCATGGAGATGGAGGCAACCACCTCCATTCCCAACACCGAGTTGTTTGTGGACTCTTGCCGGGCGACCCCCTATGACAACCAAAACTCTCGTATCACCTACACCATCATCGAAAATGGGTAAGAGAATGATCTGTGATGAAATATTTTAACTCAACGTGTCATTCATGTCAATTCAATAATGTACCTGATACATTGATTACTGACTTTCCCTCTGGATTAATAAAGTACTTCTATTCTATTCTATTCCACCGTGTCACTTAACACTTTGATCGCCGGGGTTAAATTCATAATTTACCATCCCTCGCCAGCCCTATTTAACATGGAGAAGTTCCCCTTCTTTGCAGGGCTATAACTTTTTAAATTGTATTGCTAAATTGACATTACTATGGCCCATTCAACGTCCTACATCTATTGTTCAGGGTGTAGCAACATTATACTTTTTCATTCACATATTCATACTAAAATACGGTCTAAAGTATAAGTATGTTTTTATCGTTTTCTGCAGCTTTCTCCAGAACTTGATTTATAGCCCCAAATGCATTATATTGATGATCAAATACAGTTTGATAGGAATCTGTGCGAGAAAAAAAATTTCAACTGGACGTGCTTCTAGGAGTTACTAAGTATGATCTGATGTTGACCGGATGGGCGGGGGGTCGTTTATAATTCCGTGGGCAACGTTATATCATTCATCTAGTGTGGGTGATATGATCATTAGAGCAGTTAGTAAAGAACACGTTGAAAAATAGCGCTGGATCTTACCGTATCTTCCTCGCGCCATTGGACGATGAGCGTGGAACTGAAATATTCCTATTATGGGATGTAGAAATACCCGATCCATTTCCAGGTTGTATAATAGTATATACGTCCAAATCATGTTGTTTATCGAGTTATTTGCAACCGATCGACATCCAGTGTGTCAAGATGGAGTCCTGCTAACGATAGCGAGTGCCCGGACGAAATATGGGTGAGCACCACTTCATCCGCATCACTTCCTGTTTGGGCGATCGGCCGATCGGCCACCAGATGGCGCTCTTGAACCGTTGGAGAGTTGAGAGGGGCTCACCAGTACATATAATGTCTCCGGGGGAGAAACATGATTTCGATCACAGATTTTTGAAATATTGATATCAAAGACGCTGTCCAGCGTCTTCGGCAGAATAAGCATGGCGGGGAAAGACACTGCACAGCGTCTTCGGCGATTAAAGTGTTAATAATGGTAAATGGGCTATATCCAACTTTGCAACTTATGCCTCACATTCACCAATTCACTCACATTCACACAACGGCATGGGGAAACCATGCAACCAGTGCCGACCTGCTCATCGGGAGCAGTTAGGGGCAAGCCAGAATCTTAACCTGACACATCAGACCCCTGGAGCTCTGGTGGATTATGATTTATGAATGATTCCGTAGTCAGATCTTAGGCTGATCAAAATAGATTTAATAGTAAAAACAATTATTACAAAGTACAAGTGCGTTAAATGAGCTTTGGAGTGCTCTCCTCATGGCCAGCTAGGAAACACTGAGAGAAGTGCTCTGATCGTGGCCAGCTAGGAGACACTGAGAGGAGTTCTCTCATCGTGGCCAGCTAGGAGACACTGAGAGGAGTTCTCTCATCGTGGCCAGCTAGGAGACACTGAGAGGAGTGCTCTCATCGTGGCCAGCTAGGAGACACTGAGAGGAGTGCTCTCATCGTGACCAGCTAGGAGACACTGAGAGGAGTGCTCTCATCGTGGCCAGCTAGGAGACACTGAGAGGAGTGCTCTCATCGTGGCCAGCTAGGAGACACTGAGAGGAGTGCTCTCATCGTGACCAGCTAGGAGACACTGAGAGAAGTGCTCTCATCGTGGCCAGCTAGGAGACACTGAGAGGAGTGCTCTCATCGTGGCCAGCTAGGAGACACTGAGAGGAGTGCTCTCATCGTGGCCAGCTAGGAGACACTGAGAGAAGTGCTCTCATCGTGGCCAGCTAGGAGACACTGAGAGGAGTGCTCTCATCGTGACCAGCTAGGAGACACTGAGAGGAGTGCTCTCATCGTGGCCAGCTAGGAGACACTGAGAGGAGTGCTCTCATCGTGGCCAGCTAGGAGACACTGAGAGGAGTGCTCTCATCATGACCAGCTAGGAGACACTGAGGAAGGGAAGGAGACTATGAGCTTAAGTATAGAGAGGGGTGGGGGCTGTAGCCCTTAGCCTCTCACCTAGGTGTGAACTAAACTATTGTTTGGGGCAACCAAAGGGGATTCTACTTTTTAATTATTACTATTTCATTATTATTACAGGTGTGTAATGGACGACACAGTGCAAATCTACCCAAGCTCCAAGTTACAATTCAGGTTTGGAATGGAAGCTTTTGAATTCATCGGCGCCCATGAGAAGGTAAAGTGAAATGTAGAAGCATTTTGTTCAGCAATGTGTAAATAAATACATGTGTAAATACACGTGTAAATATATTCTTGTGGTGTGATTACAATGACAGAACATTACCAAAGAGGTCTATAATATATTGTCCGTTAGGGGAGTGTCACAAAAATGGAGATAAAATAAACAGAAGGTATCATTTATTTCTTTTGAATTAGAACCTAGCAAACGTAATTGTGCGTTTGCATAAACAACAGCGTTGGTATGGATGATGGCGTATCTGTCGGTTGCAAGAGTTCATCCTCTCCAAACCTTTCTGTCCGTTAATAAGGATACAAATCTGGTGACTCATCGTCAGCCCTGTCCGACAAACGGATACTCTAATAATAATTACATTTACATTTAGTCATTTAGCTGACACTTTTATCCAAAGCGACTTTCAAGGTCAGCCGGAAGGGTACAACTCTGGGAGCTAAGGGTAAGTAACATTGATCATTGTCGAACTTGAGTGCTACAGTCTACAACGGAAGATTGGCTGTGGTGGGAAGTTTGTTAGGACCGATGGTGGAACAAAGTTCCCACCACAGTCAGGAGGACAGCTGAAACCACCACAGTCAGGAGGACAGCTGAAACCACCACAGTCAGGAGGACAGCTGAAACCACCACAGTCAGGAGGACAGCTGAAACCCACCACAGTCAGGAGGACAGCTGAAACCACCACAGTCAGGAGGACAGCTGAAACCCACCACAGTCAGGAGGACAGCTGAAACCACCACAGTCAGGACAGACAGCTGAAACCACCACAGTCAGGACAGACAGCTGAAACCACCACAGTCAGGACAGACAGCTGAAACCACCACAGTCAGGAGGACAGCTGAAACCACCACAGTCAGGAGGACAGCTGAAACCCACCACAGTCAGGAGGACAGCTGAAACCACCACAGTCAGGACAGACAGCTGAAACCACCACAGTCAGGAGGACAGCTGAAACCACCACAGTCAGGAGGACAGCTGAAACAACCACAGTCAGGAGGACAGCTGAAACCACCACAGTCAGGAGGACAGCTGAAACCACCACAGTCAGGAGGACAGCTGAAACCACCACAGTCAGGAGGACAGCTGAAACCACCACAGTCAGGAGGACAGCTGAAACCACCACAGTCAGGAGGACAGCTGAAACCACCACAGTCAGGAGGACAGCTGAAACCACCACAGTCAGGACAGCTGAAACCACCACAGTCAGGAGGACAGCTGAAACCACCACAGTCAGGACAGACAGCTGAAACCACCACAGTCAGGAGGACAGCTGAAACCACCACAGTCAGGAGGACAGCTGAAACCACCACAGTCAGGACAGACAGCTGAAACCACCACAGTCAGGACAGCTGAAACCACCACAGTCAGGAGGACAGCTGAAACCCACCACAGTCAGGAGGACAGCTGAAACCACCACAGTCAGGAGGACAGCTGAAACCACCACAGTCAGGAGGACAGCTGAAACCACCACAATCAGGAGGACAGCTGAAACCACCACAGTCAGGACAGACAGCTGAAACCACCACAGTCAGGAGGACAGCTGAAACCACCACAGTCAGGAGGACAGCTGAAACCACCACAGTCAGGACAGACAGCTGAAACCACCACAGTCAGGAGGACAGCTGAAACCACCACAGTCAGGAGGACAGCTGAAACCACCACAGTCAGGACAGACAGCTGAAACCCACCACAGTCAGGACAGACAGCTGAAACCACCACAGTCAGGACAGACAGCTGAAACCACCACAGTCAGGAGGACAGCTGAAACCACCACAGTCAGGAGGACAGCTGAAACCACCACAGTCAGGACAGACAGCTGAAACCACCACAGTCAGGACAGACAGCTGAAACCCACCACAGTCAGGAGGACAGCTGAAACCACCACAGTCAGGAGGACAGCTGAAACCACCACAGTCAGGAGGACAGCTGAAACCACCACAGTCAGGACAGACAGCTGAAACCACCACAGTCAGGACAGACAGCTGAAACCCACCACAGTCAGGAGGACAGCTGAAACCACCACAGTCAGGAGGACAGCTGAAACCACCACAGTCAGGAGGACAGCTGAAACCCACCCAATCTTCTGTCATCGACTGTTGCACTCAAGTTCGACGTCGACTAAAAACACACTTCTTTAACCAATACCTGAAGTGAAAAAAATAAATAAAAAATAAAGGAAATACTAACCTTGTAACCTTGTACTAGTATACCTACCTTGCCTATTTTACTACCTACTATGCTAATATACACTCAAGCCTGTAGCACTCAAGTTCGACACTGTTTGACGAACCATGTTACTTAGCTGCCAGAGTTGTACAGTACCCTTCATGCTGTTGTAATAATAATAATAATAATAATAATAATAATAATAATAATAATAATAATAATAATAATAATAATAATAATAATAATAATTAATAATAATTAATAATAATAATAATAATAATAATAATAATAATAATAATAATAATAATAATAATAATAATAATAATAATAATAATAATAGTAATAATAATAATAATAATAATAAATAATAATTAATAATAAAAATAATAATAATAATAATAATAATAATAATAATAATAATAATAATAATAATAATAATAATAATAATAATAATAATAATAATAATAATAATAATAATAATGATAATGATAATAATAATAATGATAATAATAATAATAATAATAATAATAATAATAATAATAATAATAATAATAATAATAATAATAATAATAATAATAATAATAATAATAATAATTAAAAGCAAACATAGACTGACGGGGTCCTTACAGTGTGACAAGCTCCAAATGATCCAGGGAGGGAGTGACCGTGGGGCCCGTGTGTCTGTAGGTTTACATCATTTGCGGCGTCATCCTGTGTGAGATCGGCGTCCCCGGAACCAGGTGCTCTCAAGGATGCATGAAGTCCGACACAGGGCTCCAGCGCCGCAAGAGAGAAGCCACCATCGAGACAGCCAGGCACTCCATTTCCCAAGGACCTCTGCACCTGACAAGAGCCTCTGACAGCCCAGGTACAATATACTATATATAGACATTACACTCAACAAACAGTTTAACAATTGACTTTCGACACTTTAAATGCTTTTAACACTACACTATATTTATCGATTTATTACAAAAAGATTTGCACTACATCCATACCTAATTTGAGAATTTAACATTTTGTACCTCATTGTTAGCATTTTGTACTTCATTTTGTACTTTAGGTTGTACTTTAGTTTGTATATAGGCTATTGTATATTTTGTATAATGTTTGGACTTTATCCTTTAAAAATGTTTTACTGTATGAAGCACATTCTCAGGGGGCTCATACAGAACCAAGCATTTCACTGTAATGTACATGCACTTTATACGTGACAAATAAAACAAAACTTGTACTTGAACATTAGGGCTGTCAAAATTGGCCTAAAATGACATTAGACTATTCCTTCTTAAAAAAAGAAAAAGCACATGGGTTTGAACCATTATTGTGCATTATGTAAACAAAATAAATTACCTTTGAGATAAACATACCCCCCCCTCCTGCCCCCTCTCTGTGCGTGAGGAGAAATTGGTGCTAGATTGAGAAGGGGCTGTCTCTCGGATCGAGATCAAATGGATGAACGTTTTACTGTATATAGAACATTCATACACAGCAACGCCCCTCAGAGCAAGGTGTGATGAACATGAAACGATATGTGTTCCTTGGCATGAAACAAGAAATAGTAATCAAACCATTGCGTGACGCTTCTGTCTCCATTAATTTATTACCCTGAGGGATGATTTACAATAAAGTAAACTAAAAATGTAATTTATTCATTAGAATATTGAATATTTGTTGACAGTCCTAATAGGCATATACATCTCCTTCACTGAAATGTCTTGCTATTTGAAATTCCCTAAGTCTGAGTCCTTTGAAGCCTTCTTCACTAGAGAGGGAATTGCCTTTGTGTGTGTTGAAGAAGATTCATTAAGATATGGTTTGTAGAAATAGTGAGAAAGTAACCTGAGACTAAGAGTTACGTTTTTCTGTCTCTACCAAGCCAGAATAAGATTAAGGAGGGGAACCTAACCTACACAATGTGTGCAGACACACATCTTATGTCCAGAATCATAATACACACCACACATGGTTTCCCTCTCCTAGAGGTTAACATTTAGTTTCGTTTAGGAGTGACCTTTACCCTCACACACTAAACTGCATGTGCCAGACACACACACAATGTGCAAAGTAGAGTGCACGGCAATACACACCAAAAGCATTCTTAAAAGTTTCTAAGGCGAGGATCGACAATGTAGATTCTCATCTTGTGAGGCTCCCTGGTACCAGTCTGAAGAGAGCTGTAAAGTATGTTGTACCATTGTATTAGTGATATTGCAATCCTTTTCGGTAAAACTTGGAAAAAACAACATTTTGTTTGTCTTCATCTTCATTGAACTCGACCCATCAGAACCAGTGTTTTTTTAATCAAAGTGAAGTGGTAAATTCCTCCAAAGTGTGTGAGAGATCTTTTTGGTTTTTTCATGTTTTGCTTCTTTTCTAGTCTCTCGCCTGAGCCTGAATCTGGGCCTGAACGTCATCTTCATCGTCGGCTGCCTCCTGGTGTCCGGAGCGGTGATCTACCGGTTCAGAGGCTCCAGAGTCAAATACCAACCACTGGCAACCTCTGACTTCAACTGAGGACACAAGGCCGTCCCGGCACACTCACCAGGAACAATCAGGAGGAGTGACATGATGATAATAATATGATGACACTGTCTATTTTTTACTGAAATGTTTTTGGTATAGAGGGTCTTTGTGTACTCGTCTGAATCTTTACTAAGCTAAGGGTGAATTGAATCAAAGTTTGAGAGAAGATTTTATTATTTAGGGCATGTATTATTATGTCAGAATGAGATTTTGTATTGGGAAGGTAGGCTTGTCATATTTACATAATGTACATGTAATCTTATATTGAAAGGTGACAATACCAATTTTGTACAATGGTTTGTACAATTTGTGCCCAAATGCAATTTTTTTTTCACTCGGGTCAATCATCTATTCATTAGCAGCGACTATGATTAGGGTGGACATTAAAGTATGTACACATGCCCTGCACTTAAAGGAACACGCCAACTTTTTGGGAAATTAGTTTATTATACTACCCTGGAGTTAGACAAGCAGATTACATACGCTTTTCTTCTCTGTGCCAGTGTAGCCTAGTTCCCAACAGTCACGAAATACACTCCAAAACTTTCCTGTAGGCTAAACATGTTGTGACCTGTGTATTTACCAGAAAAAATATATATATATTGACATTTTCAGATATTATACTCTTATATATATATACTAAAAAAATGTTGCCTGTTAAAGTTAGAGGTTCTATGTAGGATTGTTAGTAACTGTCTAACTGCATATATAACTGTTTCCACTAGAGGGCGCTCTAGGCGGAGCCACTCATGATACCACCAGGTGGCGAGTATAAATAGAGATGTCTCCTCCCCCTCTACCTCTTTCTCCACCAGCCTCTCAGTGAGAGGAGAACTCATGTGCTGCTGCTCATACCATGTGAATGAATAAACCACGCCGTTTAAAGGCTAAAGATAGAAACCATGCCTCTTGACCACATTATTGTCACCCCATAGCCAGATTCTGTCAACACGAACCACTGCTGCCTCGGCGCAATGATTTCATCACCTCAAAATCACTGTGCATTTTATTTCATGTGCTTCCATGTTGTTTCTGTGACATCTTGGCATATCCACTGGATAAACACATACCCCTGCTCTTCTTGGGTTTCTATATTTAGACCGTTGCAATTCAGCCTCACAGGAAAAGAAGTCTGTACAGCTTGATGGCTACCATCACTCTGCCTCTATACTGCACGTCAGGGGCGGATTTAGGATTGTAGGAGATCCGGGGCTTAGCCCAGATAGGTGGGCGCGTCAGCGGGCACGGATTTTTTTTTACTTCGACACCACAACCTTTAACTTATACCACCACCTTAAAGCGGACAAAAGGCACTAGAGAACACTTAAATTCACACCCTTTAATTAATGAAGCAAACTATAATATAATAATAATAATAATACACTGTTTGTATAGCACCTTTCATACAAGAATTGCAGCTCAAAGTGCTTCACAGCAGTACAAAAAGACAGGCATAAAATGAGCACAACATTGGCAGATCAAGAGCAATGCATAAAGTGCAGACATAAAGCATAAAATAGATAGCAGTAAAATAGACAAAGTCAAGGTAAGACATAGAACATTAAATCACATCGTTTTTCATATTAGGATCTAAGATCTAGGGTTAACTCGCCGAACGTTGAGCGCCAGGACCGCATCGTTGTTTCTTTTATTCGATATTTCCATTCATAAAGACATGCCGGCAGCCTGTGTTATCACTGGGGATGGGTCGGAGATCTCAAAAGTCCAATACCGCCGCCTAACACCTTGCGGCCGCTATTGCACTCCATTTGAAACGATGTGGCTTGGTGTCTGTCATTTTGGAAATGACACCAGACCACCCTGAAACTACACTCATATTCACGACGGTATAAAACGGAAATGTATGGATGGAAAAATGATCTGTTTTTTGTATCTTGACCGGAAGAAACTCAATGACAATCAACTATATTATTAGATCCATAGCTATAATATATAATATAGCTTTAGGCCTGCAAACACAGCCACGTATCCCCATGTTAAAAGGCTGAAACGCTGAAAGTGTTAATATGCGTCTTTGTTTACGGTTTGATTATCACTGATACAAAGTAAAATAGGGCAGTGCAATAAAATAGTTAGTAAAATAGAATAAAATAATGCAATAGTGCATTGCAATAAAATAGTTATCGTATTTTTTCGGGAGGCCGGTAAGGAGTGCATTACAGTAGTCGAGTCGGCTTGAGATAAAGGCATGGATCTGGTTTTTAGCGTCCTTTTGATTTATAAATGGCCGTACTTTAGCTATCTTTCTAAGGTGGAAGAATTATGTTTTTGTAAATTTGTTGATTGTGATTTAAAGCTTAGGTCTGAGTCTACCATAACACCAAGACTTAACTCACTCAAATAATTTTTAATATAGAGTGTATCACCAATAAACTGCAATCGATAATCTATATCAGCAGTTCCCAAACTGTGGTGCGCGAGAGCCCTCTTGGGGGTGCATGACATGAAAAGGCTAATGGCGGTGCTATGGTGTTATTTTACTAATAAATATAACTAATATACATTATTTCAAATGGGGATTTTCACTGTGTAATTCATGAAATTTACGAAACGTTTCAATTAAAAACGTATGTTTTAATAATAATTAAAATAAAGATGTATCCAAAATGCACTTTACTTCCTGTGGGCTATTATTGTGGCAGCGTATATTATGTGTTTGCCTAAACTTCATGCGTTCTTGGAGGGAAACAAAGTTGTCATGGGTGAACCTGTAAAAAGCCTAATAACAGAACACCTCAACCAACTCGCTGAGCAGCTACGGACATATTTCCCACCTGGATGCAGACGTGGATTCAACCCATTTGAAGTTTCCCCTCCTGTCCCACAACTGTCACTACAACTGCAGCAACAGCTGATCGACCATCTGACGGAGCAGATACCCAGACCTGGCAATGCAAGCTGTGAGGATTTAAATGCCCTTCACCAATACCTATCTATGCGAGGCTGGATTCTCTGCACTTGAAAATTCATGAAAATGCGTATTGGCCAATCTGTTTCTGAGTCTACGCATGTAATTCTCATTTTGTTCTTTCGTGTGGTGAAGTATTTTATTTGTTTGTCATAGGCCTACTGCACTTTGGTATGTGTTCTTATTGGATTAAACCTGATGCCTTTAGTGCACCTATGAATAGACTGTGTTGTCTTTTTTATGTTGGGCATTGGGGGGTGCGTCAGCTAGGTCGGGAGGTGACGGGGGGTGCATGGCCAAAAAAGTTTGGGAACCACTGATCTATATTATGCGTTTAGGCCTATAACTAGCATTCTAGGAATTACTGCAAAAAACGATAAAAACATTTATATTCTAGACGGTATTTTCGTATGAATCTATGAATGAAAAAGTATAACGTTCCTACATCCTGAACGATAGATAATCGATGTTGAATGGGCCATAGTAATGTCAATTTAGCAATACAATTAAAAAAGTTATAGCCCTCCAAAGAAGGTGAACATCTCCATAGGCTTAGAGTAGTGGCAGAGAGTGGTATGAGAGCGGCAAACTATGTGGCAGTTAATGTGTTAAGGGGATGCAGAGAAAGACTTTCGTCTTGTTTACATCAGGGTCCCCCATTTTCAATTCATAGACATTTATGACATACATGACATACAGATATACAGTACTGAGAGAAAGAGATCATAAAAAATTATATTCGAGGGGGAAGAAACTGTACATTGGAGGGGGTTGGGTTGGTGGATGGTGGGGTGGGGGGTTTGGACATTTACCGGGGCCAGTTTCGAATTGCAGCCACCCATAGGTGCTCTTTGAGAGCGGTTTTGAAGGTGGGTAGGGATTCATATTATTTTACGGCTGTGGGTAGGGCGTTCCACATTGTTGTGGCATAATTGCGAAATGTGTTTAGTCCCTTGTTTGAGCCGAATCTGGGTTTAACATGATTTGTGGAACTCCCTCTGGTGTTGTGGTCGTGGAATCCACTGACCTTTGGGGAGTATTTCGACATGTACATGGGTACCTTAGTGGTGTAGTAGTGTATCTTGTAGACCAGGCCCATTGCAAGTTGCTGTACTCTGTTGTCTACTCCAGGGGTTCCCAAACTTTTCAGGCCGCGACCCCCAAATAACGGTGTCAGAGAGCCGCGACCCCCACTATTATAGGAGGTAAAATAATAATAATAATAATAATAATAACGCACATGTAACTGGTCTAAGGCCACCCTCTTTAATGTCATCCGGGTCACGGCACCACTGTAACTGGTCTAAGGCCACCCTCTTTAATGTCGTCGTGTATGGGAAGTGAAGAGACAGGCCGTGATCCATTTCAGCATTTAATTCTGTTGAAACATCCCAGATAGGCACATATTAACATTGGCCAGCAGATGGCGTCAACAGCTCACATATGCCCTGTCAGCATTCCAGATAGTCTGAAGTTTACAATCATCCACTGAGATATCACATTAAAATAAAATACCCAATGAAATAATACAAAATAAACAATAAGACATCTCAAATTACCTGTTGAAGACATTCAAGGAGGCACATATTAACACTTGGCCAGCAGATGGCGTCTACAGCTTACAAGGCTGCAATGGGGAAACATGTCACGCTGTCAGAACGAGGCCTACAACACATTGCTCAACCATTTACCACTAGCTCAGTCAGCATGTGTCATACAAGAGTTCGCCACCACAGCTAAACCACATTACAAAAAGTGCAGAATTGTTCATCATTAACACAGTTACCACTATATACAACTCTGGTTCATTGCCCGGCAACTTATTTACACAATGTAAGGCCAGACTGAACGGGAGAGGCACGCACCAAAGTAAATACGTCACTTCGGGAGGAAGTGACGACGGTTTCAAAATAAAAGACTATGAGAGTAAAAGATAATAATAAACAAATTAAAATAAAACGTTAGGGAGGGATTCTTTGTGGAATACATATTAGTATATTCTATATATACCTGCTACACACACACACTAATAAGCATTGGAGGCTTTTAACCAGGGCCGGACTGACGAAATCATTCAGGCCAGGAAATATAGTGCAAAATATAGCCCGTCAGGCCACTTTTTAAGCAGGGGGTCTGGGGGTCCCCCACCAGAATTTTTTTTGTTACAAAGACCCCGACTTTGGGAACCCCTGGTCTACTCTAAGCCATCCTAGGTTGTCAAAATGGGCAGCGGTGAGGTAGGTTTTAGGAGTAAGGTCAAGCAGTAGTCTGACCAGTTTGTTTTGTGATGTTTGTAATCTTGTTTTTAGGGCCTTTGAGGTGCTTTGGTACCATGAGGTGCAAGCATAGTCGTAGTAGCCTACCCTTGAATGAGTGCTCCTGAGTCTTCAAGGCATTCTTGTTTACCAGAGAGGAGATCCGGTACAGGAATCTTGTTCGTTGGTTGACTTTTTTATTACATTGGTTGCCATTTTGTCACATTTTGTCACAGTAACCTCAGTAATCATAAGGCACCTTGCATGGTTGCCTCCGCCATTGGTGCGTGAATGTGTGAGTGAATGGGTGAATGTGAGGAATCAAAATTGTAAAGCGCTTTGGATAAAAACGGTTATATAAATGCACCACCATTTGTCAAGTTTGGTGTAAGTGTGACAAAGCATTCATAAACACATCACTTCATTAAATAGTTACATGCATCTAGGATAAAGCACTAGGTGATAAGAGCACAGTGGCATCCCTTCAAACACAATATTTATTTGAATGTATAATATCAACAAAGGCATTTGACCCTCCTGTTCCTGCCAGGCTGTGGTCCTTTGCTTAGTCCAGTAGATGGCAGCATTTAGCCATTTTTAACACACAGATGGACGGTGTTGAAATTGAGTACAGAACATAATATTTGTACTGTCAACATTCCTCTTATCACAGCACAGGGTTGGGGATTATGTTGTTCTAATCTCGATGACACTGGATAAACAAAGTATAAAATGTCAGACAAAATCACTGTCACTCTTTCAATCAGATAGGGACCAATTAGATGACTTACAAATGGCGGAGGGGTTCATTGATTGGAGGTCAGTTCCTATGAGTGAATTGGTTCTATTAAGAGATTAATTTTATCTCACAATTTTTATGGATCCCAGTCGTGACCCAGCTAAACTCTTCAAACGCAGGCGGGTCACAGAGACGAACGATGTACAGCATTCCAGATGCGTGTGATAATTACACATAATGTTAAAGTTATTAGGAGTGGCGCATGCCTGGTAACGAAATGAATGAATGAATGAAAACTTTATTTAACAGATTGCAGAATGGGTACAATACAGTACGGCTCAATACATACAATTGTTAAGGGGATGCAGACCTGAGAAAGACGTTTGTCTTGTTTCCATCAGGGTCCCCCATTTTCAATTCATATAGACATATATGACATACATGACATACAGATAGTCAGTACTGCTACATCTATACATTTATGACATACCAGATTTGCAAATACAGTACTGTTTGTGATACAGAAGGAGTCAAGAAAAGGGAGTATATACATTTGACGTAGAAACTGTACATTGGAGGAGGTTGGGTGGGGGGGGTTGGGTACATTGGGATATTGACAACCATACTGGGTAATTTACATTGGAGGTGGTTGGGGGGGGGGGGGGGGGGGGGCGGGGGGCACACTGTATAAACAAGTAACACTGTACATTGAGGGGGGGGGGGGGGGGAGACACTGTACAAACAAACACA
The DNA here is from genome assembly GCF_963971535.1 of Notolepis coatsorum. Classification (NCBI taxonomy): domain Eukaryota; kingdom Metazoa; phylum Chordata; class Actinopteri; order Aulopiformes; family Paralepididae; genus Notolepis; species Notolepis coatsorum. Next base: position 8,234,982 of record NC_140184.1, on the reverse strand, counting down.
ATTGTACATTGAACTATTGACAAAACCATACTAGGTAACTGACTGTACATTGGAGGGGGTTGGGTTAGGATATTTACAGGGGCCAGTGTTGAATTGCAGTCTCCCGTAGGTGTCCCTTTAGAGAGGTTTTGAAAGTGGGTAGTGATCCACATTCCTTTACAGCTTTGGGTAGGGCGTTCCACATTGATGTGGCATAATTGCGAAACGTGTTTAGTCCCTTATTTGAGCCGAATCTGGGTTTAACATGATTTGTGGAGCTCCCTCTGGTGTTGTGATCGTGGTATTCACTGACCTTTGGGAAGTATTTTGACATGTACATGGGTACCTTGGTCGTGTAGTGTATCTTGTAGACCAGGCCCATTGCAAGTTGTTGTACTCTGTCGTCTACTCTAAGCCATCCTAGGTTGTCAAAGTGGGCAGGGGTGAGGTGGGTTCTAGGAGTAAGGTCAAGCAGTAGTCTGACCAGTTTGTTTTGAGATGTTTGTAATTTTGTTTTTAGCGCCAATGTATTATAGTTCATATTAAAACTTTTTTTCTGATTGATTGATTTAAAACTTTATTAACAGGTTGCAGAATGGGTACAATACAGTACGGCTCAATACAAAACAACTGCTAAGAGGATGCAGACCGAGAAAAATACTTTTGTCTTATTTACATCGGGGTCCCCCATTTTCAATTCATCAGGACATTTATGACATACAGATATACAGAACTGTGTAGTAAAAAGAGATCATAAAAAAATATATACATCCGAATGGGAAGAAACTGTACATTGGAGAGGGTTGGGTGGGTGGGGGGGGGGTTTGGACATTTACAGGGGCCAGTTTCTAATTGCAGCCACCCGTAGGTGCTCTTTGAATCAGATTTTGAAGGAGGGTAGGGATTCACATTCCTTCACGGTTGTGGGTAGGGCGTTCCACATTATTGTGGCATAATTGCAAAACGTGTTTAGCCCCTTGTTTGAGCCAAATCTGGGTTGAACATCATTACGTTACCATTGACTACTGTAAAGTGCTCGTTGTCTTGTCAATGAAACATAATATGAAACGGTAGCCAAAGTAACAAAAAGATGTTTAATTATAATTACCATGGTTTTAAAGGTTAAGGGATAACATCAAAATAATAGCAAACAATGGACGGGACTGCACAGACAGGATCAGCCACCACACACGGGGGAGAACAGAACACATATTCACAAGGGGATGATGAGAACAAGAAACACCTGGGCTGATTACAAATGGATACACCTGGGAGGGAAACGACAAAGAACTACAAGACCAAGACAGAGGACTACAACCAGACATCACACATCACACTGGGGAACACCTGATCAGGATACAAACACACCCCCACGTAACAAACATGATTTGTGGAATTCCCTCTGGTGTTGTGGTCGTGGAATTTACTGACCTTTGGGAAGTATTTCGACATGTACATGGGTATCCCAGTGGTATAGTGTATCTTGTAGACCAGGCCCATTGCAAGTTGCTGTACTCTGTCGTCTACTCTAAGCCATCCTAGGTTGTCAAAATGTGCATGTTCTCTCCCATATTTCCCATTCAATCGACTTGGGCGCTGTGTATAAGTCTTATAACGGCAGGGAAAACACTGTACTAGTGACCTAATGGATAACAAGACAATTGTTAATATTCTGCCGATTTTCTCTTCCTTAGGGCTTAGGCTACTGTTAAGAGGCAAAGAATTGCACATAAAGGGGCACTGCCAAGAACAATGCTGGTTTATTTTGCACATAATCTCACACACATCCAAAAACTCTGAACAGTTTTGCACACATTCATTTAGTTTGACAGTTATTGAGAGTAAATTGGTTTTAATATGGCCCACATGTCATCGGGGACATTGAATCCTTGTATTGTGTTAATTACAGCTCTGTGAAATAATTATGTAGATGAAGAATAGCATGTCTTATAGGGACTGCTACCTTATCATTTCATTGAGCTGTAATTAACACAACACAAGGATCCAGTGTCCCTGTTGACATCACTGGTGGCCACATTCAAACAAATTTACTCTCAATAAGTGTCAAACTAAATGAATGTGCGCGCACCCCAGTGGCGAACCACATAACGCGCTGAGTCGCGGCACGGCCGACCCGGGTTCGGAACCCGTCGTTATTTGCCGAATGTCTTCCCCCCACTCTGTCTCCCGTTCCTCCTCTCTCTCTCTCTACTGGACTGCCCAGTAGTAAAAAGCGATAAACGCTTTTTTGTTCCGGGTTTTTTGATATTGATCACTAAGTGTATCTGACTCTTACCACCTAAACTGCACTGACTACAACGTATAACGTATGACTTATATCATGCCAGTTAGGGTACCTTATGTATACTGCACCTGTGTATACTGTATACTTTACTTACTCATAGTATATTATTCAGATTCTAAGTGTTATTGGCCATATTTATTGTAATGTATAATATAACTGATAGGGCATACAGACCCTCATCTGCACCTTTGATTACACTGCTTACTTGCTCATATTCTTATGTCCTGACTTAATTATATTGTTTACACTGTTTATTTTTTATCTTTACTATAATTGTATTGCCTATATTTATGTATTCTACTATTACCATTCCCATACCTGTACACCGCCCATGCTGTTATGATGCCTGGATTTCCCCAAGGGGATCAATAAAGGAATATCTTATCTTATCTTATGTGTGTGAGATTATGTGCAAAATAAATCAGCGTTGTATTTAGGTGAAGTGCTCCTTTAATTTAAAGGGTAACATCGCAGATTTCCAACATTGAAATATGTCTTTTACTGACCTTCGGGAAGTAAAATGATGAGAAAAATAAAGTTCAACTCGGTTCCAGAGCCAAGATCCGTTCTCACTGCAATGCAAAGTCATTGAGAGTTTAAAGTCCAAGACGTGAGCTGCATGATTTGAGGGCAACATGAGAGCTTATTTCAGTGTTTCCAACTGAATGAGGCAGAGAAACACAAATAGTTTGACAAAGGTTATTGTGAAACATTTGTGAATACCTCTTCTACCTCATTTTTGCATTATGTACATTTCGGTTTTGCATATTGTATATTTTGTATATTGTTTGGTCTTTTGCTGTTTTATGAAGCATAATCTCAGGAGGGTCATACAGAACCAAGCATTTCACTATAATGTACCTTATATGTGACAAAAAAAAGTCACATAAAAGAACACTAACCTTACTGTCTTCTACTATCATGCACTCTTCCTAATATACTAACATGTCTTTCCTGCTATGCACTCAACACAGCAGCACCCCAGCTTCCACACTTTGATGAACATTGTTGCTCAGCTGATAGAGTTGTACCCTTCCTGCTGACTTGTCGTACAGAACTTGTAAATTGCTTTGGATAAAAGCGTCAGCTAAATGACTAAATGTAAATAAAACAAAACTTGAAACTTGAACTTGATTCATGTATATTGTCTGTCTTTGCACTGTCTTCACTGCTGCGATGTTATTGGCTGGCGCATGTCCAGTTATGAGGGACAATCCTAGTTCAACATGAGGCAACGATCCTAAACATCCTAATTGCCCTTGTTATATTTATTTATTTGTCTCACGTCTCCCATTCAAGAACTAGATGAATACACTTAGTAGAAATGTATCACCTGAGCTGTTAGTTGTACAGTCCCAATATCTTCTGAATATTCATGACCCCTAGAGGAAGAAACCTTTTGCTTTTGGTTACCCTAATGACCTTTCATCGTGTGCCCACATCAGGCCAAAGATTTCATGAACCCATTCATGACCCCTGTTGCATGTGAAAGTAAATGCAAAGTGGGGAGATTGTTAGGCCTTGGCGGAGGACTCTGTAGGCCTACTGTGTAATCCAGTAAAGGTCACTCAATTCAATAGGTTTCTCCCTCTAGGGGTCATGAATATTCACAGCAAAGGTTGTGATTTTCGACGGGGCACCGGTTGAGAGAGTCAACAGCTTTAAGTACCTCGGAGCCTACATATCCGAGGACTTGACATGGACCACACACATTGACAGTGTTGTGAAGAAGGCACGACAACGCCTCTACTTCCTCAGGCGCCTAAGGAAGTTCCAAGTCAGTCAGAAGATCCTTAAGAACTTCTACTCATGTACAATAGAGAGCATCCTGACTGGCAACATCACCTCCTGGTTTGGGAATAGCACTGCACAAGACCGAAGCAGACTACAAAGAGTGACACGTTCAGCCGAACGCACAATTGGAGGGGGGCTCCCCACCCTCCAGAACATTTACAACAAGCGTTGCAGGGGCAAGGCTAAGAGAATCATTAAAGACTCCAGTCACCCGAACAACTGCCTCTTTGAACTGCTGCGGTCAGGCAAGCGATACCGGAGTCTCAAGGCGAGCACAGAAAGACTCAGAAGAAGCTTCTATCCCCAGGCCATCAGGCTGCTAAACGAACAATGAACACTACACAACAACAACCATCAAACGCACATAGCACACACATCCACACGCACACACTCACTTTAAACAAACACACTGTAGCACCCACTCCACACACTTTATAGCACACACCCACTTTAAACAAACACACTGTAGCACCCACTCCCCACACTTTATATTTATTGATGAAGGATTGCACTACAACTCGTACACCTTACTGTAAATTGTACCTAAATTGTACCTCATCCCATTTCTGCTTTGCACTATATAGTACTGTACATTAGTACACTGCATAGTATTGTATATTATATGGTAACTCAGTTACGTCTATTCTGCATCGAACATTGTACATATGTCTATACTGAACACTGTGACCTCATTTTCTACTTCTAAATTACATGCTATACTATGTTATTTGATACTATCTTGTCTAGCACAGTCTCTGGAGCGTAACAGTAAGAAGCATTTTGTATGAAAGTATTCTGTACTTCTGTATGACAACTATTAAAGAAACTTGAGAAACTTGAACTTGATTGTACAATGGTATGGTTAAGTAATGGTTAAGTTTACATTGCAGTGTTACTTAAGGGATACCTTAGTTAACATGCACACCATTAGTAAATTATTACTAGTAGAGACATTAGTTAAGTAATGTTGAAGAATCACCCAACGTACAGTGAAGTGCCTTAACCCTTTCACTGCCACACTACCAAACGGTTAACCCTTTCACTGTGACAATACAGAAGGTTAACCCTTTCACTGCTGCACGGCAGCATGTTAACCCTTTCACTACCACACTACAGAAGGTTGGTAGTGAAAGGGTTAAAACTGTTTAACACACACCTACAAGTTGACTATTCTGGTTATACCATGGTCATTTGTCATCAATATCAAATAAAAGCATTAGCAAATTCCTGGTGAAGGCTTTGCACTTTGCCTTTTAGTGGGTTTTCGTGTGAATGTGTGAGTGAATGGGTCAAATGTGAGGCATAAGTTGTAAAGTGATTTGAATAAAAGTGCTATATAAATTCAGTCCATGTAACATCCCACAAGTGTATGGACTGTTCTCCCCTGCTCTACCTCTCCCCATCCCTGTATGTGTGTTCCTTGTATTGCTGTCCCTTAGTGTTCTTTCTCTTCTCTCTCTCTTGCTCTCCCTCTCTCTGACTCTTCTTCATGTTCCTCTGTTAGTCTAGTGTTACTGTCTTGTATTAGGTTCTCCGTTTAGTGTCTGTAGTCTGCTTGTTTTGTCCCAGTGTCTGGTGTTTGTCTTGTCGTCCATAGTTGTAGTTCATTGTGTTGTTTCTTGTAGTTATTTGTCAGTCTGTTTCCCCTCCCAGGTCTCTTCAGTTGTAATCATCCCAGGTGTTTCTCGTTTGTCATTTGTTCCCGTGTATTTGAGTTCCTTGTTTCCTCTTCTCTATGTCGGTCCGTTGTCTCTGTTGCACTGTCTATGTTGTCTATGTCTGTCTCTGTTAGCAAGTAAGTGTTCCTCGTGTTTGATGTTCTGAGTTTGGTGATAATTGTTTGGTTTTCCCTTTTTTCCCCTCTTCCAGTGTTTACTGAGAGGTTTCGTTTTTGTTGTTTCGTTTTTTGTTCTGTTTATTATCCTTATGATATTAAAAAACCCTTGGACTCTCTGCTCGCCTTCGTCTTGTCTGCTCCTGGGTTCTATCCCACCACACCATATCGTGACAGTCCATTTATAACGAGCAAGCTTGGACAGCGGTGCTCTTTAATTTTCCTATGGCCACAGGTTGGATAGTGGATGAATTTAGAGCGGTGATTAAACTTGAGCCGAACTACGTGTGCATTAAACGGTTTTAACGCACACCTGCCGGCTAATCAGAAAATAGTATTCACCCAGACCACAACTGTTAACAAATGCTTATTATCAACAAGAAAACCACGGAGCGCACAGTGGACTTCCAAAAGACCAAAGCTGACACACACACACGCGCCCCCATCCGTATCGATGGGACGGAGGTTGAGCGTGTCTCCAGCTTCAAATTCCTGGGTGTCCACATCTCTCTTGGACCCTGGTCAAGAAAGCTTAACAGCATCTCTTCTTCCCGAGGAGACTGGGGAAAGCTCGCACCTGTGTCTTCAGATGCTGGTGAACTTTTACCATTGCATCACAGTCTGGTATGCCAATGCATGCATCATCGGTACACCACTCTCTGCAATTGAGACTTGTGACTAAGAGGAAGGCACGCAGTATCGCCAACGACACCTCTCCTCTTGACCACAGACAGTTTGCCCTCCTCCCCGATCAGGGGTGTAAATTACTTGAGTAATTGTACTTTGTTACAATACTTAAGTACTGTTTTGGGGTATTTGTACTTGTACAAGTATTATTAGGTTTGTATACTTGTACTTTTACTCAATTACATTTCAGAGAAAAAAAACATACTTTTTACTCCTTACATTTAAAATGCAGACCTACAAAGTACAAATCTTGCAGGTCCAATAATTTGTTTTTTTTTATCAACTTTTTCTCCTAATTTCTTCTGAGATTTTTTTTCTCCCCATCCCAATTTACCTCTCGTACCAATGCTCCCTCCCCTGTCCTGATCGTTGCTTGCATATGCCCCCCCCCTGGCCGGTTGTAGGGAGGATAGAAGCCTTGCATCACATGTCCCCTCCGATACATGTAGAGGCAGCCTGTCACATCTTTTCACCTGCCAGCGCGGACTCTCATTTGGCGAGGAGTAATGTGTGGGAGGCTCACACTGCCCCGCCATTTTCCTGACTTTGCTGTGCAGGCGCCCCAACCGACCTGTAGGAGTCGCTGTTCACAACGACCAGACTACCACCCTTCGACTTCCCACCGCTAACTGATTTAGTATGACGGCCGGCCCAAGCCGGAGGCAGATTCGAACCCGGTGTCTCTTGCATTGGTGGCGAGTGCAATGTCCACTGCACCACCCAGCCGCCAAGGTCCAATAATTTTTATTAGTATATTTGTTTCTCTGGCCGAACTAACGTTAACGTTATTAATGCTGCGGCCGCACTTTATTTAAAAACAGCCAATCAAATCCCCATCAATGGAAAATGAACCCGCCCATACTCATGCTGATTGGTCCTTGTGCAAGACTAGAAAGCGGGGATCTTTGATTAAACACCTGCTATCAGAAGAATAGACAGTCAGAAAAAAAAGTTTTTACTTTTACTTTTGAGTACTTAAGTACATTTAAAAGTAGAAACTTTTTGACTTTTACTCAAGTGTGTTTTTAGCCAGATACTCTGACTTTTACTTGAGTACGATTTTGAGACAGTACCCATACTTTCACTTAAGTATAATTTCTGGGTACTTTTTATACCCCTGTCCCCGCTGCTTGTAGCTGTTCCGCAACCGTTGCTATTTCCGGGGTAGGCCTGATTGGCCCCGACAGGCACGTGACCCGCCGCGGCCACGCCCCGCGGCAGCCCCAGCGGCAAGCGCGCTACTGCTTGAGTTCGCTTCGCCTTTCACATCGATGCCGTTGGCGAAAGCAGGATGAGAGGCGAGAGCGTAGATTTCGCTGTGTATCATTTAATCATTTAACATTTGAAAGGCATACATTGTTGTCATACAGAAGTACAGAATACTTTTATCCAAAATGCTTCTTACTGTTACACTGTTAGAGACTGTGCTAGACAAATGAATGACTAATTCGGTCAGAAATAACGTAACTAATAACGTTAGTAAGCACTGCTTATATGCTTATTATGTCTGCGGGGTACAGTAAACGTTTCTCCCGGTACATTCTGAAGAGCACACCGCTGTATGTTGGAGAACCAGCGGTCTTCCGAAGTTCCGCTCCTCCTCACTCGAGTGAGACTAAAGCCACAGCTCAGCCCTGTGAGACGCGAGCAGGAAGGAGCTGGGAGTCCTTCCAATCGGAATATGTTGTTTCTTTACACATATGTTGGATTATGAATATGTCTTTATAGCTACAAATGAATGACTAATTCGGTCAGAAAGCAGTAACACAACAGTTGCAATGTTGTGTTACTGCTGTTCTCGGCATAAGCCCCAATAAGACCGTGACCAGAGCTCAGCGATGCCGCTCGCGTGAGCATATTCTCCCCGCTATTTTATTTCATACAACAATGTATGCCTTTCAAATGTTAAATGATAAATGATTGCATGACTGCCGACTGCGGCGCGACGCTGTACATATGTCTCTATACTATTTTATTTCATACAACAATGTATGTCTTTCAAATGTTAAATGATAAATGATTGCATGACTGCCGACGGCGGCGCGACGCTGTACATATGTCTCTATACTATTTTATTTCATACAACAATGTATGCCTTTCAAATGTTAAATGATAAATGATTGCATGACTGCCGACTGCGGCGCGATTATTATGACTGATGACTGCGATGTGAAAGGCGCCGCAAACTCCTTCCTAATGCTGCGGGCGGCGTTGAAGGCGGAAAGCGCCTGTGAACCACAGCAGCCTCGTTGCCGCGTCCTGAGGCTGCCGCGGGGCGTGGCCGCGGCGGGTCACGTGCCTGTCGGGGCCAATCAGGCCTACCCCGCAAATAGCAACGGTTGCGGAACAGCTACAGGCGTCCCCGCTATAGAAACCTCCCAACCACAGACTGTTTGCCCGCCTCCCCTCTGGGGGGCGCTATAGAAACCTCAGTTCCAGGACCAGCAGGCTCAGGAAAGGTTTCGTCCACTCAGCCGTCATCTCGCTGAACTCTACTCCCGGACTCTCTCTCTCCCATGTGAACTCTGAACTGTTGCCTATACACTCAATCCTCTCATCACTACCTTCATTACAATACAGTACACCATTTGTTTTCCTAAACGATAATGTATGAACACTGACACACAAATAAGAAAGGAGGCATCATTTGCAAACACTTGTCCAACAGAGCTTTCTTTCTTGTAAACAGCTCAATATGTATTTATATTCACATTTTCCTACCTCATACAACCTCTGCAAAGTCCATTTTGTTGTTTTCTTTGCTCTCACAATCTTTTTATCCCATCATTGTGTTAAGTTTCACTTTCAATCTTGGCGAATGTCACAAGAAAATGTATGAGAGGCAGGGGCAGACGATGCTTAAATGACCAAACCGGTCCTTTATTAACAGAAAATTGGTTTCAATAAACAGAACACAAAAACACCTTTGTCTGCCCAGTTCATGAACAAATGTGAAACAAAAACCAATTTAAAGAAACCGAGGCATTAGAGCAGCGGTTCTCAAAGTGGGGTCGCAGGTAGGTGACAGTGGGGTCGCGCATTGGCAATTTCTTTAAGAAACCGAGAGAAAACCCGACTAGCCCAAGTCAGTTTGAGTTTTCCACTTGGAAGCTGTTTGTATTTGCCATGTCTCGCCCCTTCAGCACAGACACAGCATGTTTTTTTCCGAGAAAACTTGTCCCCTTCACATCAACATACATCTGTGAGGCCGGATTTTGGGCACTGACATTAAAAAATAAGAGTAGAAGTGGATCTGCGCCTCTTTCTCAGCACAACGCAGCCACATATCGTGGAATGTTCAAATGTACAAGCACACCCTTCCCATTAAAAACCTGTTCCACCCCAGGTGAAAATCTGCATAAAATGTATACCTAGGTAAATGGAATATTGCTCCACTTCTACAAGGGCTATTTGCATATTCTTGGTATCTAGGAACATCTATGGACCTCAATGAATGTATTCTCAGTGTCAGAAATATTGTGTCTATTACTAGGCTTGCTTAAATTGTGATGAAACGAAGGAAAATATGAATTATGATTTTTCTTTTCATCTTTGACAGTGAATAAAACCATGATAATAATGACCAAACTTAAAAAACTGCCACTGAGCTCATTCAGTACCCTCTTGAGATCATGTGTACAAAATATCTAAGGAAATTAATAAAGGGAAGACGATCAAACTGAAGGTTCTGTATATACAGTACTGAATTCTCCCATCCGGACCAATGCAATTTGAAACATTATTATAGAATATAGAATATATGCTTATACATTACCTTATTATAGCCAATTCGCACATTTAAATATATATATACATATAGTATCTTTCAAATGGCCGAGTTCAATTTGGATATAGTATCACCAGGCGTGCATAATAACAGATACTGATATTTACTGTAATCGACTGTACTATTTTATTTCCCCCACAGTGTAACCATTTTGAAACTAATTTCAGATCTAATTCTTCCTACATGGTAACAATAGTGTGGAGAAACTGACTGCGTTTCAATATTTGTCAAAAACGTTACCTTTTGTAGCTTATTATCGCGAATCATAACAATTATTGATATGATTAATTCAGAACGCTGAACTTTGAACCACCATAGTATGTGACAGGAAGTGTAGATCGGAGAAATTTCAACGCAGGCCGATAGCTAGCGATCTTCTACAAAAAAAACTACAATTCCCATGGTTCAACATTTCCATTTCCGGTTCCGGGTCAGAATAGACGATCGCAAATAGAAAACTTAAAATGATATAAGTACACTTTTAACCTATTGCTAAACTATTGTCAACCTAACGTTTTACATTCTACATGCATTTGTGACATAGTAGTGATGTTAATACTTGAAAACGGTTGATTTTAAAATCACAAATTATTTTCATCACTCATAAAAATATGCCTATATGATAATAATGTCAAAAGGGGTCGGTACCGACCCTGTCGAGTGGAACAGGTAAGTCTATTTTTATTTTTTTTATTTTATTTTTTTAATGTTCTGGCAACATATTTGGGCTGAATATGCCTCGTTTTATAAATGTGTATACAGAAACAATTCCGTTGCTTTTGGTAATATTTATAAATTTCATTGATAACATAGTCCTGTAATTTCATTTTCTAATAAATATGCATGATCAAGTTCAACAACGTGTGCTTTTATTTTGATATTCCTTATTTCCACGAAATTATGCAATACATTAAGTGTGGGGTCGCCAAAAGAAATCCTAAATAAAATGGGGTTGTGGTATAAAAAGGTTTGAGAACCCCTGCATTAGAGCACCCCTGGGACACTCCCATCTTGGATGAGGGGCCCCAGGTGTGGCCCCTGCCTCGTTATCCACTTGGCATTGGGAGCCACTTGTCTCACATGCTACCAGATGATGAGATGAGTGGCTCTCCCATGGTGAAGTTCGTAATACCAATGCCGGGGGGGCGCTGGGTGCAGAAATGTTGAAAGGGGGTTGTTGAGAGGCTCAATCAAAGGGGGCTGGTTTATTTTATTTATTCATAATTGTCTTAAAGGAACACACCATCTTTTGGGGAAATTAGATTATTTGCCATCTAGGCTACCCTGGAGTTAGACAAGCAGATACATACACTTTTCTTCTCTGTGCATGCATTAGTCTTAGGGAACAGCCGCACCGTTAGCCTAGCTTAGCGTCATTTACTGGAAGTAGGTGTGCCAGTGTAGCCTAGTTCCCAACAGTCACAAAATACACGAAAATGTCAATTCTTTCAAATTTCTCCACGTGGTAAATACACAGCATGTTTACAGGAAAGAGATGGCAAATAAGCTAATTTCCCAAAAAGTTGGCGTGTTCCTTTAAGATCAGGACTTGACAACTTGACTGGAGCCAGAGAGGGGCCTACATGCAGTTAACATAACCAAAATCCAAATCTCAAGTAACTTTTTAGCAAAGAAGGTTTACTTTACTAAGAGAGTGTTGACATGAAAATAACAGTCTATTCTTATTTCTGACCTGATGTTATGTTGAGGGTCAACATTTTAGTTAGCTAGACGGAGATAGTTATCCAGAAGGCGTCTCTCGCAGGGGGAACAGAGGTTGTGTTGAACTTTAAATAATATATATATAATTTTTTTTATCATTCCATTTGGGCTGTGGGGGGTGCTTAACACTATGGTCGCCGATGACGTGTTTAGACGTCATTCCTAGCCATGCTCATTCTGCCGAAGACGCCGTAACTCGTCTTTGATATCAATATTTCAATATTTCCCCTCCGGAGCCCTGAGATACACTGCAAAGCTCCACTCAACTCTCGAGTCTAGCGGTTCAAGAGCGCCATCTGGTGGCCGATCGGCAGATCGCCAACAGGAAATGACCCTGTGAACCGGAAGTGCTCATCCATATGTCGTCCGGGCACTCTAGAGAGTCTAGAGAGACTCCGTCTTGACACAGTGAACATCGATCGGTGCAAATAACTCGAAAAAACAACATGATTTGGACGTATATACTATTATACAACCTGGAAATGGATCGGGCATTTCTCCATCCCATAATAGAAAAAATTCTGTTCCACGCTCATCTGCCAGTGGCGCGAGGAAGCCACGGTGAGTTGCAGCGTTATATTCTAACGTGTTCCATATAAACTTCTATGATGATCATATGACCCACACTGGATGAATCATCTAACGCTGCCCATGGAATTATAAAGGCCCCCCCCCCGCCCATCCGGTCAATATCAGATGATACGTAGTAACTTCTAGAACCACGTCCAGTTGAAATTTTTTATCTCGCGCCGATTGCTATCAAACTGTATTTCATCATCAATATAATGCATTTGGAGCTATAAATCAAGTTCTGGAGAAAGCTGCAGAAAACGATAAAAACATACTTATACTTTAGACCATATTTTAGTATGAATATGTGAATGAAAAAGTTTAACGTTGCTACACCCTGAACAATGGATATAGGACATTGAATGGGCCATAATAATGGCAATTTAGCAATAGAATTTAAAAAGTTATAGCCCTGCAAAGAAGGGGAACTTCTCCATAGACAAATAGAGCTGGCTAGGGATGGTAAATTATCAATTTAACCCATGGCGATCAAAGTGTTAATGTCTGAAGGAGTCGACTGAATTCTTGTCCTCTGCAAAAGCATGCAATTGGTCCACTGATGGATACATCTTGATATTTGTCTAGTGTTCATTAGATGGGTGAAATCTTCTTTCAGTGCCTCTGTGCCCGTTTATTATGCAGTTAGCCTCTGGTATGTGCACCATTAGCGTTAGCCACGTTTCTAGGCCTCTTTGCTTTTGGAAAGAATGATAATTTTTTTTTTTATTATTATATTAGCCTATATATATATTTTTTTTTTGCATTCCACTAAGGTTGTCAGTCAACTACGGCTCCTTTCGATCGATTAGTCGACTATTCAGCCCTATGCCACGGAGAGAGAGTCTTTGTGTCTCTCCGGTATTCAGCTTGGAAGAGAGAGGGCTTCTTCAGTAGAACCTCTCCGGTATTCAGCTTGGAAGAGAGAGGGCTTCTTCAGTCTCCTTCTTCTGTATTCAGCTCACACAGAGAGAACCTGAGAGCAACCTAATTGTAACTATTTTGCTGTTTATGCCCATAAACCTGTTCTAAAGAGAATACCAGGAGCCTGTGTGTCGTATATATATATATATATATATATATTAGAGTGACTTTACTTCAACATCCACAACAACACAACTCTGCAAAATCTGAATCCAGAAAATACATAAAGATTTTATTAGATCCTACCCCATTGTTAGAAGCATTCATTTGACACACTGATAATACGTTTAATTGACCCAAAAGACTTTGCAAGGTGCCGACCTGCTTTTCGGGAGCAATTAGGGGTTAAGTGTCTTGCTCAAGGACACTTCAACATGCTGCCGGGAGCAGGAATCAAACCGGGAACCTTCCGATTACCAGATGGCTGCTCTACTTCCTGTGCCACTGTGCCCCCAATGCTAGAACAACCCACTTAAAAAGGACAGGTTTTTTGTACCCAGGCCCTATTTAAACATTGTCTGGCATGATGTTGAGTAGTACTGGCCACCAGGGCCGTGCAGAGACCTTTAGAGGGGCAGGTGCTAACATTTTAAAAAGGGCACATGTATAAAAATGTTAGAACACCAACTACAGTGTAACGTAACCAGCCAAACGTATAGCATTAGCAACCAAACTATAGCATTAGCAAGCAACTAATATTCAGAGAATGTAACACGGAATCGTACAACAAACTGCATCATGCTGATTATGCCTTAGAATAGTTTGGGATTTATCAAAATGTATTATAGATTTCTATTGGCTAGTGGGCCCGTCATTCCAAGAGGGAGGGCGACGCGTCACGCAACATAACAGAAAATCATGCACCTCAGACAGACAGGCATTCAAATATTTATTTTTATTTATAATATTATTTAAATTATTCTTGATGAGAACCATGGGCATTTCTCTTTACAAAAACAAAAATTATAATAATATATATATATTTTTAACGCCTTGTCAAAAAAGGCCACTTTGGTCATCAAGGGGCACATGGGCAAGTGCTTGGGCATCCAAACCCCCCCCCCCCCCCCCCCCCCCCTCTGCACGTGTCTGTTGGCCACAATTTCACTGATCGCTTTAGTATCGAGAAACTCATCATTTGGACGACGATGTATGATTTACAACCGTTTCCTCAGCAGAACGTATGAGAACACATCTGATTATACTGTGAGCTTCCTGTTTTGGAAAAGGACATGGTTTTTGAAGGCTGAAACACTTTCCCCACTGGAGCCTGGTGAGAGGATGCAACACAGTACTGAGTTCCTCAATACTAAAACAATCAGTGAAATTATTAATTATTATGTAGGCTACAGCATCATGCCAGACAATTTAAAAAGTTAACTTGTCCTTTAACATACATACTTGCAGATCATACTTTGTTGTACAGTACTCTATAGCAGGGGTTCTCAAACCTTTTTATACCACAACCCCATTTTATTCAGGATATATTTTGGTGACCCCACACTTAATGTATTGCGTAATTTCAACGTGGAATTAAGGAAGATAAAAATAAAAGCATGTCGAACTTGATCATGCATATTTATTAGAACATCTTATTACAGCACTATGTTATCAATACACATTTATAAAACGAGGCATATTTAGCCAAAATATGTTGCCAGAACATACAAATATATATACATATATTTTTTTACTTGCCTGTCACCTACCCACTACCCCACTTTGGGTCGCGACCCGTAGTTTGAGAACCACTGCTCTATAGCACCCTAATCACCCTGAATCAGACCTGTGATCATACATAAAATACTCTTATCTCTACTTTCAATGGACAATCAATGATTTCTTTGGATATTGGATCAGAATCATGAAATTAATAAAGATCTGTACTGGTCCAGCACTGAATTCTGTCTAACAAAAACATATTTAGACAAGTAGGCTGAGCCGGGGTAACTACAGAACCAGAACGGTCATGGTATAGTAATATTTGCACTATGCACCAGAAACTGTACAGTTCACATCTACCTTTCACATCTACCTAGAGTTCACACCTACCTAGAGTTCACACCTACCTAGAGTTCACACCTTTACTTCCATCGTATTATGTCATTCATCTGGATGATACCAAACCAATGGCTAACCTCAAACTGCAGTATATGGAGGGCAACTATCCCAACACTGACAACATAGACTATGCTTCAGGAAACTAAACACAACACAGACAGATCGAAGAAGAAGTTAGAAGACTATGCTTTAGGAAACTAAACACAACACAGACAGATCGAAGAAGAAGTTAGAAGACTATGCTTCAGGAAACTAAACACAACACAGACAGATCGAAGAAGAAGTTAGAAGACTATGCTTCAGGAAACTAAACACAACACAGACAGATCGAAGAAGAAGTTAGAAGACTATGCTTTAGGAAACTAAACCACAACACAGACAGATCGAAGAAGAAGTTAGAAGACTATGCTTCAGGAAACTAAACACAACACAGACAGATCGAAGAAGAAGTTAGAAGACTATGCTTCAGGAAACTAAACACAACACAGACAGATTGAAGAAGAAGTTAGAAGACTATGCTTCAGGAAACTAAACACAACACAGACAGATCGAAGAAGAAGTTAGAAGACTATGCTTCAGGAAACTAAACACAACACAGACAGATCGAAGAAGAAGTTAGAAGACTATGCTTCAGGAAACTAAACACAACACAGACAGATCGAAGAAGAAGTTAGAAGACTATGCTTCAGGAAACTAAACACAACACAGACAGATCGAAGAAGAAGTTAGAAGACTATGCTTCAGGAAACTAAACACAACACACACAGATTGAAGAAGAAGTCAGTCTCTTTGTGACACACACAACACAACATAACACAACACACACAAGTAGGGCCTAACAGTTTCTATTTGATTTTGTGTGTACTGTGTTCACACTACAATCTCTACATCATCACTTTCTTTTTGCTTTACTGGTTTGATATTCATATTATTCATATTCCATAGGACATGTACGCCGTATACCCTTCCCCAGATACAGATATTGGATGCGGCAACCAACCTGGCTCCCCATGAATATACAACAGCCTGTTCTCTGAACTCTGCAGAATGTTTCATGTCTAAATTGGCAGTCTCTTTGTTTTTAGTTGATGGGTAATATATGCACCCCCCTCAGTCACAGTTTCTGGTGGGTAATTCCCTTGCCCCTTTCAGCATATTAAATGATAAAGGACATTTGTCAGGGGGATCATGTGCCTCTGTGCTGTTAAGATGAGAAGCTCTCCAATGGTCTGCAGATTTGAATGTCCACATTGAGAACAATGTGCCTGTTGGAGCCAGATTCAGTCCTTATTATTTATTTATTTATTTAAATATATGAAGCAATATTGTTTGGAAAAATGATTTGAAATTAATTTGATTGATAACATCTTTTGTTTGGTGTGTTGCCTCGACAATGTGGAGGTGTGTCTGGACCAGCCCATTTTGGACAGGTGACAACAGCACCTGAGCTGGTGAACACAGTTTAACTATGGGGCTGGTTCTGGTAAGCTCTTTACAATTTATGCCTCACATTCACCCGTTCACTCACACATTCACACACCGACGGCGGAGGCGACCATGCAAGGTGCCGACCTGCTCATCGGTAACAGTTAGGGGTTAAGTGTCTTGCTCAAGGACATTTCGACACACTGCCTGGGAGGAGCAGGAATCGAACCGGGAATCTCCGGATTACCAGACGACTGCTCTACCTCCCGAGCCACTATCGCCCCATTCATTCACTTTATCATATTTAAAACCAGTTAGCATGCGCCGTCCCGCATATGGGACGTTTTTAGGACGATTTGCCCATCGGCACTTTGGCGACCCCTAGTGGCTCGGGTGTGCATATTTTGTAATACAATATATATATATTGAATAAACTAAAAGGAGAAAAACCTTCAAAGGAAAGAAGGGACCGCACACTCCACAGGACTCGTTTTTGCTTATTTATTGTTTGCACAACGCGTTTCGCTGTCGCTTCCTCAGGTGCATAGCATAGCACCTGAGGAAGCGACAGCGAAACGCGTTGTGCAAACAATAAATAAGCAAAAACGAGTCCTGTGGAGTGTGCGGTCCCTTCTTTCCTTTGAAGGTTTTTCTCCTTTTAGTTTATTTATCTCTCTTGCGCTGACCTGCACCTCCAGTCGGGGTCCAACCAGATGTGCACGAGTCCTATCTAGTTTAATATATATATTGAAATAAAGGCTTATTTGTTGCCTGTCGATAGTGACAAAATCCGACAAAATCCGTTCAGCGGTTCTCGAGTTACATGCCGGTATTTGAGGCTTGTGCAAAGTACATGGTATTGCGCAAAATACCACTCCGGACTCTTTGCGCAGTAGTTCCGTCAATCTAGATCCGATCTTGAAAATGATTGTGGAGGTGGCTTCTAATGAGTGTGGCTTTCCAATGATACCCCACCTGGGGATGTATGAATCTAAAAAACTAAAAAAACTAACGAGCGAAAACAGGAAGAGAAAAACAGCCGAATGAATTGAAGAGAAAACTGAGTTTTTCTTTTGTACACAGTTTACCCAAATTACTCCTAATCACTCATTTCTGAATGGATCTTTATGAAATTTGGACATGGACATCAGGCTTCAGGCTATGGGCCCGTGTGGCCATACCACCTTCTGGGGAAATACTACCTCTGGACTACCAACAAAGGGTTATGTATATAACCCAGTTCTATGAGTTATGGTGCGCTCAGCACCTGTCTGCATATATCTCGCTTCAGCGCATATACACTGAATAAAAAATTCCACCATGTACCTTTACATGCCAGCATTCATCTGGCCACACCCCCATCCGCTTACCTACATAAGCAGGGGTGGGGCCACACACTCATCTCCTTCCCAACAAATTTCACCACAATGAAAAATCAAGGGCCGCAGCGGCGTCCAGGTGCTGAGCGCACCATAACTCATAGAACTGGGTTATATACATAACCCTTCGTTCTATGTCGTTATGGCTTGCTCAGCACCTGTCTGCATAACAGGGGCTGAGCGGAGCCATAGCCCGACGAATGTACCCCGCTGAGGCCCCCCACAACCATCAGACCGGGGAGGACCGAGCCCCCCCGACCCTCCCTAATGGAGGATACCCCCCCTATTGGAGGTTCACGGGAGGGCGACGGATCCGACCGTGCGAAGAGGCACTCAAGTAACTCAATGCACAGGGTGAGCAGACCGTGGCTTGACCCCACGACTACACACACGCACAACCCGCATGCGACCCGGGAACAAAGGGAAGGAACAACCTCGTTACTGCCCCCAGAAATCACAGGGTCAAGAGCAAACCCAACCCCGTGGCAAGGCCGTAGCAGCGGAGCGCGAAGGAAGACCCAGACCCACTGAAGGGACTGGATCTCCTGGAAAACGGGGGCCCGGAGAGGTCAATGACGCCAGGCATCAAGACCCTACCAGGTGGTCACTTATTGACACCGCCCCCCACATCGCCAGCGTATTCGGATAAGGCCCAACCAAGTACTAACCAGGACCGAACCTGCGTAGCGTTCGAGATCGGACGAGATCGGGCGTGTACAGGTTGGTATGGCCGTAAGCCATTACGATAGTGCAGAGTACAATATGTACCCAACAAAGGGTCTCCATAGCGCCTAACCCTGTGACACCCGGACCGACCCGGCATTTTTCCCCCCGAAAAAAGCACAAGTCCCTCAGGGTACCAGAACAGCAGATCTGCATCCCCGGCGGACAACGGGTTAACTGACCTGGACCAGCGCGACCAGACCAGTCCCATGTCCTAACCACGCCGACATGCCCACTCCAGAAGAGGGGGTAGGTATGCGTGTCGATCTAAAACATGAAAAGAGGGCGCCACCCAGACGGCCCCATTTGGACCATGCTCAGTGGCCCACCCCAAGGGCGTGAGACCCCTCTACCTATGTTCAGATCTATTCCGTTAACATCCCCCAGATATGAACGAGAATTCATCGAGACAACCTAGTAAACTGGCGCTCGGAAGAGACAAAACTCCATCCCAGTTGCCCTATAAAAACGCTGTTTTAACAAGCAACCAAGGCGCACTTAGCCCCGGTCTGATTCTTTAACAGAAACACACCGAGCCAGCACTATGTATGCGTCGAGACCCAAACACATCAATGGATAGTCTAGCAAGACACCAAACATTGTTCCTCCAAGTCGCCTGGGAGAACGACACAGAGCCGTCGTGCTTCATGTACCTTCCTCTTTTTATTCAAAAAAGAAAGAAACACAGACTGACATGAATCCCACGTGACGCAGCTGAGGGTAAAAACTGTTTACATTTTTACATCCCACCATCCTCGCCATAGGGAGGAGACAGAAATCCCCAGAGAGACTTCCCACGCGAGCTGTATAGATTGAAAAGAATATATTGCAACATTGAGCTATGTAAAATTTGGGTTAGGGCTCTCCGAGGAGGAGGCACTGAACCAATACACACTCAATAATCGAATTGAATCGAATACACACACAATAGAGCAGGACTCCTTTTTGAAGTTCTACTCACCTTGACAATCTGAGGCGGAGGCTCTGAACTCTGAGGAGGCTCCCTCACAGGGAAGGAGAGTCCTAACTCACAGAATGCCCGAGGAGGAGCTTCGTGAGGAGGAGCTCTGACAACTCCCTGAAACAGATCCATCACATGGACCTGAACAACTCACGGAAGTCTTACCAACAGAGACGGGCACAGTGACGTACTCTATGGCGGGGGAATTTCTGCGGTGCACACGCCCAATCTTCCAGGGCGTGGGACCAGGAAACTCCCCCCCCCCCCCCTCTTACCCTGTAACGTGCCGAACAGCAACGTGACAGGAACCTTGAAGGACAGGAGGTTTTAACCCCTGACCAATCAAAAAGGGGAGGATAGGATTACCAGTTCACCCCTTTACGACCCCACACCCATGATACGATGTAATGACAAAAAAGAGCATGACACAGTCATAGTCAGCTACATGAAGTGTCTAACAGCTTCACACAGCTCATGTGCTAACCTGCTATCTGATTTTTACTAATGAAAAAACACAGAATAGAGAGGGCCCCCTTAAGAGCCCCGGTACCAGACTTACACATGTGCTTCTGTGGCCAAACCTAACCCAGTTGTAGATCACAAGACACACACAACCCTTTATCCCAACAAAAAATGGCAAGTACACTCTTGCTACAGAGGAACGCCGTTTTTTTATAACGAGAGAATACAGAATCCTCGATTATGTATTGGCCACAGGCCTTGCTAAGCACACACGATAAGCGACCAAACAATCTTTTCTTTAGGAAAATATAGTTCCTCAAGCGGTTAGCACAACCCCAGCAATTAAGCTAAGGGTTACATCGTATCCCCACAAACACAGTGACACAGTATATTGTAAACAACATGTCTGAGAGGAGGGTGGGGAAGCCCCAGGGAACCGGGGGGATCACCCCTCCTACCTTACCCTTGATACGGCCAAGTTGAACAGGCAACCCTGTTAATATGTGAACACACTGTTCATTGCCATTACAGGCTGAGAAAAGAATTCACGCTTCACTCATATGTCACTAAGCATAGCTTTATAGGTTAATTAACCCCTTAGTTGTGAGTTCACGGTACATGAACACACATGTTCTCAACACAACTAACCAGATCATTTTTACACATGTAAAACAACAACCCGATTTCTATGGAGAGAAGCTATACCAGTGACAAGACAATTCACACACAACATGCATCGTATCCTCAATGTATTGCAGCAACACCCGTTTTGGAAAACATTGTTATTACAAAACATTTAGAAGGGAAGGAAAGAAGAAGTGTTTAAGGTCTGTCGGGACCTTCCTACCCCGAGCGCAGGCCAAGCGAACTGCAATCTGGCTAACGGGTCACCGACGTGGAACACAGCATTCCTGTGTTGACGACGAGGGCAGCGTCGCTGCGCCACCCAGTCGCTACGGTTCTCCATGTTGACGCAGTCCTCGCTGGCCGGGCTCCCGGTAGGTTCGACTAACATCCTCTGTCAAAGATGACGTCGTAGTCAGAGTGTTTAAGGCATGTTATAGTCACAGAAAATGTTCAACAGTGTAGCATTAAGCTAACAGCCGTTCGGCTGATAGCAACAAGCTAACGTATACCAGCCTGGTAAACACAGCGAGCTAACGCCGCAGCTAACAGCTGCGCAGCTAACAGCTGACTGGCTAACACAGTAGTCCACAACTAGCACGCAAGCTAAGCAGCTATCACCTGAACTGTATACAATGACATAACAAGCCACACTTCAGACAGGCCACTGTCCCAATCCCTCCCCTAACAGGGAAAAGAAAAAGAAATGTCAGAACACAGTTGTCAACAGTGGTCCAGACATACACGGGGCCCTTCCGATAAAGGAACTTCCGATAAAGAAGATCCTATGCCCACATTTCCTCGTTAGGGTATACTTTCATTTGTATATGAAAGATGGGGCCTGCACGGGACAGAGAAGCATCCGCTCTAGAATCCTGGGATCACCAGGACCTAGCGCGGCCCACTAGATTAGCCATCATGGGCGTCAGACCAAGATCCCCCGACCGCCGTTTAAGCCGAGCAGAGGACCCTAGCCTGGAGTCGGTGTTTCGTAAATTGTTAGCTAACCCCCACAGCATCAACAACAACCAGAGCTCGCAAGCAAAACAGTACGTACCCAACCTGGAAACAACCGCTTCTCACAATAGTCGGTGCGTCCTACAGTCCAGCTGTGTTGCTGGAGGGTAACCCCATCCAGCCGCAGCAAGGAGGATTGTAGTTGGGAAGCATGTCAGCGGCGTGAGCTCCTAATACGAAAAAGCCGTTGAAGGTCGGAATGATCCAGACACTCCAGTAACGAAGACAATATCGCCGTATTTTCTCGAAAATAGTGAGAGAGAAAATAAAGATATGATGTCAACGTATCTCCTTGTTCTTTTGTCTTCCTTTCCTCAGACTAATATTTTTCTCCACGTCAAGTGGGCATATAGCAGGCACTTCCTGTGGATGAAATTTGAGAAGGAGATGAGTGTGTGGCCCCACCCCTGCTTATGTAGGTAAGCGAATGGGGGTGTGGCCAGATGAATGCTGGCATGTAAAGGTACATGGTGGAACTTTTTATTCAGTATATATACGCTGAAGCGAGATATATGCAGACAGGTGCTGAGCAAGCCATAACGACATAGAACCTTCTGTAGTGTAGTAGTGAAAGGTTAACCTTCTGTAGTGTGCTAGTGAAAGGTTAACCTTCTAGTGTGGTAGTGAAAGGTTAACCTTCTGTAGTGTGGTAGTGAAAGGTTAACCCTTTGTAGCGAGGTAGTGAAAGGCTTAACCGTCCGTAGGGTGGTAGTGAAAGGGTTAACCCTTTGTAGTGTGGTAGTGAAAGGGTTAACCGTGCGTAGTGTGGTAGTGAAAGGGTTAACCTTCTGCAGTGTGGTAATGAAAGCATTAACCCTTCGTAGTGTGGTAGTGAAAGGGTTAAATGTGTATGGGTTATTTGAATTGATTGGGGTGGATACTAAATCGCATGCACCGCTGATGAAAAGATATCCTGGGGTCTGTTGCCATCATGTGCTGACTCTCTGTAGTGATTTGCGGCTGTGGGCAGAACAGTTCCCGTACCGGGTCGTGATGCGGCCCATCAGCAAGTTCTCCATGGTTCACCTGTAGAAGTTTGTGAGGATACTTCCTCGGTTTCCTCAAGAAACAAATCAGCGACTCCGCCTAGACTATAGGATTTATCCAGCATTTAGTATTGAGGGAGTGAGAAGAGATGGATTGAGGTTGAAGTGGGGTGTAGGGGCGGTTACGAGATCATTAATGCGGTTGCAGGTCTTGAATAATCATGCATTGATCTATGCGGAGGATGTTGGCCTCTCTCTCTCTCTCCCTCTCTCCCTCTCTCTCTGACAGTGGACCAGCTTGCTGCCCATGTGAATATTGCGGTGGTCGTAGACCATCAACAGCAAATCACATTTCTGCATTACTTTGTTTCCCTATTGACGCAGTTCCATAAATACATGCAGTGTTGGGCAGTAGCTAGCTACAAGTAGCGACACTACATAGCTTAACTACATTTTTAGACCCAAGTAGTGACGTAGCGTGAGCAAACGCTACACGCTACTGTCCGGAGAAACTGCCTGGACTGCTAAATAAAGATTTGTGGAAACAAAAAAATCCCAGGAGAAAACCCAATATGATTGGTTGGTTGGTTTAGATATGAGTATGACGACTCACGATAAGGTTAGGGGCTTAGGGCAAAACATTACGGGTAGGCCAATCAGAGGCAGAATAGGGTGGGTCATGCCGCTCCAAGAGAGACACAGCGGCATGAAGTGACCAGTCTGCGCGAAATGGCAGAGGCAAAGGGATTCAATGTTACAGTGAAACTTATGGCATTGATGAAGTTGACGTCCAGGACCTGGACGTCAATAACAATGCGCCATCTCCATGGCCTGTCTGGCCATATCTGCTCTCAACTTCCCACACGTCCAGCACTAATTTGAGAACACACATTCAGGTGAGCTGATGAAAAGCTTTACATAACCATTGTCAACTGTTCCCAAACAGCACACAAGTCAGTGCACTTTTTTGTCAACAGCTTTAACTAACAGATAGAGATAGCTGCCATGTTTCACTGTAGGCATAAAATGAACAACATTATGGGGGTGGGGAAAAGAAAAGGCAAACTAACATAAATACACACACTAAGAGGGAAAAGATCATCTAGAGCAGTGGTTCTCAACCTGTGGGTCAGGACACCAGGGGGGTTTCCCACATGATTTGGGGGGGGGGGGGATCCCCAGATAACAGTGAAGTGACCATTTAAGGCCTTTTTTGTGAGGCCATGGAATGTTACATATTTAAATACATTTGGTCATTTATTCAAAGCAACTTACAAATTGTGTACAACAAGTCAGCAGGAGCGGTACATATCTAGCAGCCAAGGATATAAGTAGTATTGTTTGTCTAGCAGTGTCAAGCTTGACTGTTATACTCTGAGTACATACTGTATAGACATATTAGCATAGTTGGTAGTAGTATAGACATGGTAGCATAATAGTAAAATGCAGTAAGAAAGTTATTATTAGTTAAAATTCAGATATTGAAGAGGTGTGTTTTTGGTTGATGAAAAGTGGGCAGGTTTCAGCTATAGGAGAGGGTATCAGGCAGCCAGAAGATGCAGAATTTAGAGATAAATAAATAATAAATAAAGATAGAATAGAAAAGAAAAATACCATTACTGCATCAAAATGGATTCAAGTCATGGCACAAAAATGTGTTTGTTCTGTTCTATTGATGTTCGTTCATGTAAAGATGGATTTCGTTAATGTCTGTTTTGTGACACAAATGTTTCTTGCACTTTTTCTTTGGCCAGGTTGTCATTTTGCTATTGTGGTTTGAGTTGAAACAGTAGTTTATCCTGTGCTGAAAAGTCTCCATTCCAATAGAGATAGTATTTTGGTGTTTATTTGATTATTGTTTCACGACTGCCTTTTATTTATTTCGTTTCCACAGTTTTTTCCTCATACTTTATTAACATTTTGTACATGGTACCGCAAGGTACATTAATACAAGTTCATGTTAAAAGCATGACACAAAAAGCCAGACATTTTTCTGGGGATAGCTTCCGTTGTAGTTGAGCTATATTTAATCGAGAGTAACTTGTAGTGTAGCTTACTACATTTTCCAAGTAGCTTGCTCATCACTGAATAAATGTTATACCTGCCGTGTCTGATACAGTATGTCTTATTATACAACAGGTAGGTCCAATCATGCATTGTGATTGGTCGAGAGCATTCTAAACAGTGAGTATATTCATGATACACTCATGGTTAAATCACCATGAATATACCACTGCGCTGGCTTTAGAATGTTGTAGAAAGTTTCAACTGCCATTCATCAAACGGAAACTGTGTCAACATGACCTACTCCGTGGACAACATTACGTTTGACTTAACGTACCCGTTAACCATAAATGAGTGGATAGATAAGGACGGGTGTACATCTACCAGTATTCAGAAAAAACGCATTATTAGACATGCCAATCCAACGAAAGACTAGCTGGACGTGCTGGAGAAAAGTCAATGAAGTCAACAGCACCAAGTCGACGGCCTGGGCATTGAACTGGCCCAACTCCCGGAACTGTCCAAGGTGCTGATCCCCCAAGGTGCTGATGACTTTCTCAAACTTTCAATTACATTAGACTAATACGTCATTAGTTTGCGTTGCCAAGCTTGTTGACAGCCTACTCCATTTGAAATTCCATAGCAACGAGATATCTTTAGGAAAAAAAATTCTACGCCAAATTCACTAAAATCGATATAAAAGACCCTATAATTGTCTGTATTCATCCTATATTTTTCCCGAAGCAACCTGCTGTATAAAAGCAATAATACACTCGACAGCCTGCGGGCGCATCACAGCCATGGCAATATTCATGACAGAGAAAAGAGCAGGAGGAAGCCGGACCAGCACTCTCAGATTCAAAAAAGTTTTAATCGCAGCCTTGAACAAACATGTTTCGAAGCAAAAGCTCCTTCGTCAGTGTTAGTGGCTAGCTAATATTCTAATATTCATAACACGGCTTCTCGTGTATTATTGCTTAATCATTCTTACCAAAATGGAGAAGAAGTTGATAAAAGCCATTTAGTTTCCTGGAGCTTTAGAGCTTTTATTTGAACAGAAATAAACATTGTTGGTCCAAACGACCCGCCAACAGAGTTACCAGCTGTGTGTACGAGCTACGCACTCTCCTGCTTTCTTTCTCTTTTGGTCCGTATTCAAAATGTATTAAATATTTATTTAACAATGCATCTCTCTCTGTCTTCTCCTCTATCTTCTTCTCAAATGGAGAGTACCCTGGCAGTGATGGTGATTCTGTTAGACCTATTTTATTCTATAGCCCTCTGCATCTCTCTCCCCTTTTCAAATTGAGAGTGCTTTTCCAGTTATGTTGATTCTGTATCTCTCCTGGGTCTGTATTATAAGTTAGACCTATTTTATTCTCTCTCTCTCTCTCTCTCTCTCTCTCTCTCTCTCTCTCTCTCTCTCTCTCTCTCTCTCTCTCTCTCTCTCTCTCAGAGAGAGCACTTTGCTAGTTAAGTTGATTATTTTTGCTTCAGATCACAGTGCATATATTATGTGCTGCTACAGTATATCTCTGACAACACTTATGTCGGGGCAGATTGTGCCTGTGTAGAAGTATTTCTGGTTGACCTCTGCCACCCACAGCACTGGCACTGGTCCACTGTGTCCACAGGCGGTCCTCCCAGCCACACACTGGTAGGAGGGACAGGGACAGGTGGTGGCTAGATATAGTAGAGGGAGGAGTAGATGGAGGGGAGAGGAGAGAAAATAGGACAAGAGAGGACAGGAGGTGAGGAGGGGAGGAGAGAGGATGGGAGAGGAGATGAGAACAGAGAAGAGAGGACAGGAGATGAGAACAGAGAAGAGAGGAGAAGGAGGATCTGACATGGTCAACACACATAGACTCAGTCGTAAAAAAGGCGAAGCAGCGCCTCTACCACCTGAGACAGTTAAGGAAGTTCAGAGTATCTGGGAAGATACTCCAGTCCTTCTACTCCGGAGCTGTAGAGAGCATCTTGATTGGAAACATCACTGCCTGGTATGGAAACAGCACGGCACAGGACAAGAAGGCCCTACAGAGAGTGGTGCGCTCAGCCGAGCGTACCACGGGTATTGCACTACCACCCCTGCAGGTTCTATACAACAATAGGTGCAAATCCAGAACCTGCAGAATAATGAAAGACCCACACCACCCCAACAACAGCCTGTTATATAGCGTACTTGCATCGCGTCCCGCTCTTAAGCCATACCGAGATATACCTCATCTCATGTACCTACTGTACTCCATCAATGAAAAAACAAATACACCCACCACCTGCCAGGCCCCGCCCCTATAGAGGCGTACTATAAAGTACTGGGCATGGTCACCACTTACTCTTCCTCTTTTTTCGTTCCCATCATAGCGGATGCAAGTCGCCCTATGTAACTAGTGCTATGAAAATATTAGAGAAATTGCGTAATGTTGAATGCTTACCGGAGGTTTGCTTACCCCTGGAATCTTCGGGGCATGTTTCAGCGACACGTCGGGCCTATTGTGATGTTTCCTCGTCTTGTGGCAGCAGATCGAGGAGCAGCGTGCAAGGTTTGGCTATCGAGCCGGCTTGTACACAGGTAGGCCCTGTGTCATCAGGCATTGATGCTGGTGTTAGTAATGCTGTGAAGTGTGTGTCGGCGCCAGGGGCGGGATGGCTTGGTGAACGTTCCACTGCAGTGGACGATTTCCGAGCGATCCTGGAGCATGCTGCTAACACTAATGCTACTGCTAATGCTAATGCTGAAATGGGTCGTTGTTCTAATATTCCCCGCCGTGGGTTGTTGCCGCTTTTCCCTCCTCTTGCCCGGTTCATTAATGAAGGTCAGTCGGTAGCTAATGTGGGGGGTTTTGCTGAGGCCTATTTACCTTTTTTACAGGTAAAAGGGTTGACGACAGGGTGCAGGCCGGGTGTACCGTGGCTAAGTAGCCAGGTAGCTTTGATCCTGTGCCCCGGCGGGGATGAACGATGTCCCACCCGGCCGATGCTTGAGAGCGAATCGGCTCGGAGGGTGGCAGTATGGACGGATGAGTGTTATACTGCTGCAGGATGGTATTTAGCGGCGGCCAGTGTTATGGCTCAGCTGACTATTTTCCTGTCCACATTAGCGTCGGGTAGTGGGGCTACGGGACCAACTGACACTGAAAACATTTGGCATGTTTGTGGTGTTATAGAGATCTTGACTCAGTCGCAAGCTATAACTGTGGGGAGGATTAGGATGCTAGCAACGTTTGTTACTAGGCATATCTGGTTGGAGCACTCTCCTCTTGGGGAAGAAGATAGATTTTCTCTCCTCACGACTCCTTTTTCCACAGAAGGACTGTTTGGTCGTTCTGTGGAGGCGCAGGCGGTTGTTGATCTGGGTCCCACACCGCCTCACGCTATGCAGCCAGAGGTTGGAGCACGGCCTCGTCAACGACTGTGGCGAGGCCCTTGACAGGCGGCCATGTTTCCCCCGCCAGTGGTACCCTGGGCGGAGAGTCAACAGGGATCCACAAGGCTGACAGCCTTGGCGGCCGAGGGATCGGCCATTTTGGGTGTACTCGGCTTGGAACAAACAAGCCGTCGTCATTCTGCCGCGAGCAGCCCGCTCCCCGTTCAATCCCCTCTCCGTTACCCATTCACATGTAGCCCCTAAAATGCTTAGAAAAGGAAAACAGAAAGCGTGGAATAAACTCGCCGAAACGGAAGAGTGTCCCACGGGCGCGCTGTGATTCCGATCCGCGTGAAAATATTCACGGCCATAGAGGAGACCGTGGGACACCTTTTTGCAACCGAATATGTGTCTCGAATTTGCGAGAATTCGCAAATCGTGCAAGGAAAAATCGGCAAAATCGTGCAAGGAAAAATCGGACCAAAAATGAACCAATGCTCCAGCAGTATTAATGACCCTGATGTAAACAAGACAAACGTCTTTCTCTGGTCTGCATCCCCTTATACAATTGTGTGTATTGAGCCGTACTGTATTGTACCCATTCTGCAATCTGTTAAATAAATAAAAAGAAAGTTTGACTGGCCGCCGAGCAATTTTTTTTTTAATAAATTTTTTTTGGCTTCCCCTGTTATTTTACCCATGCGACGCCACTGTACACATGATCTCAAGAGGGTACTGAACTAAATCAGTGGCAGTTTTTTAAGTTTGGTCATTATTATCATGGTGTTATTCACTGTCAAAGATGCAAAGAAAAATCATAATTCATCTTCTCCTTTGTTTCATCACAATTTAAGCAAGCCTAGTAATAGACACAATATTTCTGACACTGTGAATACATTCCATGAGGTCCATAGATGTACCTAGATACCAAGAATATGCAAATAGCCCTTGTAGAAGTGGAGCAATATTCCATTTACCTAGGTATATATTTTAGGCGGATTTTCACATCGTGTGGAATGCTTTATTAAAAGTGCATAATGTCATAAATCATGATTGGCTGCTCAGACAGGTCAGCATGAGACATCATCAGCCATCAGGCCATATAAGGTCACAGCTGTCCACTGCTCAGGCACTCTAGGACAGTGGTTCCCAAATTAAATAAAATAGAAAATGTATTATTAAAAATAAAATTGTAAAACCGTTGTGTAATATAAAACATGGTATTATAGTATGTTATTCTCATGTGTGTGTGGCTGTGTGTGTGCGTGCGCGAGTGCACGTCCCATCTCCGGTCTAGCTGACTGTACCCCTGGCTCTCTTATCATCAGCATTATGAGATAGTAACTAAATAGTAACGCACAGCCAATTGGAAAAGTAACTGTAATCAGATTACTGGCTTGTAAAAAGTTAGATTACTATTTACTGAAAAAAAGGGTCTAGTACTTAGCCAGAATACTAAATAGTGAACCCACATACAGTACATACACACACGGCGGATGGGCCTAATCACACCAAACCACTCGGTAAAGATTCTCATAGAGGGCATGCAATAAAAACTCATCGATATGGCACACAGTAAAACTCATGGCACCTCCGACACAAGGAGCAACCTGGGATCATTTCTATATCACTCGAGATAAAGAGCAAGAGAGAGGGAATTAGCAATCAGCCTATACATAGACAGGCCCACTCACTCAGAATGTAGCACCAGGAAATTACATTCCTGTTCCAGGTGCTTCATTAGCGTTGATCCTCCCGGGGCTTCCCCACGACGGCCTTCCTTCGTCCCGGAACAGTGGATCCACGTTCTTCATAGTCACTGGTTCGCCGGCAGCCATGTCTCCCCCCCCCCGATCCGACGTCCGTCCGTCCGTTCATTCACCACCTTGGGGTTCTGTTCTCCTCCTCACATACTGACAGCTCGATCTCCACCTGCCCTCCGCTTCCAATCACAGCTTCGCACCCCCACAGCTCAGTTGAGTCCAATCAGGGGTAATTAGCGCCCACGGCCCCCGCTCTGCAATAAACAGGAGAAGATGAGGAAACCACCCCCCTCTCTCCAGTGTCTCAGACTCCACAGTCCAATGTCCTGTGCCACTTGTGCCACACAAACATGAACTGTCCCCATAGTCAGTGGCATTATGGCATTGTACTTTCCAATACATAAATAAGGGCACATACACTGTTCACAATACCCATAGATGACATATGCACAGTACTTTGTCAGAAGAACTGCTTTGTACACCCAAAAAACGACTACTATTACAACAACTACTAGTACACTATACTAAAACACTTTGTACACCCAAAAGAAAAAACCAAAAAAGGTTTTTGCTCCCGTCTGCTGGTTGCCTCTTGCTGTTGCGATTGAGTCTCCATCACCGCTTCACCAGCTGGTGTCCTCCACCACCATGTTTTCTAAAGGCTCATCAATCAAATCAAATCAAATGTATTTGTAAGGCCCGACAACACACGTTAATGTCCCCATGGGCCGGACACGTCTTCTTTAAACAAGTCAAGAAGAAACATCACAATAAGTCAAGAACAAAACAAGAACACCATAAGGGTCCAACAAATTTAAAATACTGTAAATGCAAAATAAATGAATGCAACACTCCCAGACATACCCCACGCGAAGGTAAGGAAAAACTCAATAAAACCTTGCAATAGGAAAAAATGCACCACAGGCAATGTGGAGGAGAGAAACCTTAGAAGGGCCATTCAAGGGGGGATCTCCCTTCTTAGATGTTGGTGATAGTAGTGTTGCAGACGGACAGTTGGTAAGCATGCACTCATGTGTGTAGTGAAACACAGATGAGTGCATGCAATAGCAACTGAACATTTTGAAAAATGTATCTCATTGAAAACCACAACCTGTATAAAAGCACCTCCTGAAGAGGCCAGGGCAGACGACATAAACACGTATGTGTACACGCCATTCATTCATTGAGGGGAAATATTTATTACCCAATATAACATACAGTGGACATTTGTGCTCCACTGAGCACCCATTCTATTCATATTTGATATGCAACTCCTACAGTTTGATCAGAATTGCGCGAGGAAGGTGCGTTGCTTTGGACGGATTCATTTGCATAGGGTAAAATCTATGCTAATTCGGTGCGGCGCACAAGCCACACTTCCAATTCGCTGCGCCCCTTTGTGTTGTGCACCTTGTGGATGCAGACGCTCCTCTACATTGGAAATTTGATGAAGACACGCTGTTAGACTCGGCTGCAGTCGGTGGAATTGCACCTTAAGTTGCCAGTTTAAGACAGACTTCTTCAGACAAACTTTTGTGAATCAATTTGAACTACTGACATGCATTTCGTGTATGTGTCTGTCCTTCTCTCTGTAGCCTGTGTCTGTCCCTCTCTCTGTAGCCTGTGTCTGTCCTTCTCTCTGTAGCCTGTGTCTGTCCTTCTCTCTGTAGCCTGTGTCTGTCCTTCTCTCTGTAGCCTGTGTCTGTCCTTCTCTCTGTAGCCTGTGTCTGTCCTTCTCTCTGTAGCCTGTGTCTGTCCTTCTCTCTGTAGCCTGTGTCTGTCCTTCTCTCTGTAGCCTGTGTCTGTCCTTCTCTCTGTAGCCTGTGTCTGTCTCTCTCTCTGTAGCCCATGTCTGTCCTTCTCTCTGTAGCCTGTGTCTGTCCTTCTGTCTGTAGCCCATGTCTGTCCTTCTCTCTGTAGCCTGTGTCTGTCTCTCTCTCTGTAGCCTGTGTCTGTCTCTCTCTCTGTAGCCTGTCTCTGTCCCTCTCTGTAGCCTGTCTCTATCTCTCTCTCTGTAGCCTGTGTCTGTCTCTCTCTCTGTAGCCCATGTCTGTCCTTCTCTCTGTAGCCTGTGTCTGTCCTTCTGTCTGTAGCCCATGTCTGTCCTTCTCTCTGTAGCCTGTGTCTGTCTCTCTCTCTGTAGCCTGTGTCTGTCTCTCTCTCTGTAGCCTGTGTCTGTCCTTCTCTCTGTAGCCTGTGTCTGTCTCTCTCTCTGTAGCCTGTCTCTGTCCCTCTCTGTAGCCTGTCTCTGTCCCTCTGTCTGTAGCCTGTGTCTGTCTCTCTCTGTAGCCTGTGTCTGTCTCTCTCTGTAGCCTGTGTCTGTCCTCTCTGTAGCCTGTGTGTCCCTCTCTTTGTAGCCTGTGTCTGTCCCTCTGTCTGTAGCCCATGTCTGTCCTTCTCTCTGTAGCCTGTGTCTGTCTCTCTATCTGTACCCTGTGTCTGTAGCCTGTGTCTGTCTCTCTCTCTGTACCCTGTGTCTGTAGCCTGTGTCTGTCTGTCTCTCTCTGTACCCTGTGTCTGTAGCCTGTGTCTGTCTCTCTCTCTGTACCCTGTGTCTGTAGCCTGTGTCTGTCCCCTGTGTCTGTAGCTTGTGTCTGTCTCTCTCTCTCTGTACCCTGTGTCTGTAGCCTGTGTCTGTCTCTCTCTCTGTACCCTGTGTCTGTAGCGTGTGTCTGTCTCTCTCTCTGTACCCTGTGTCTGTCCCTCTCTCTGTAGCCTGTGTCTGTCCCTCTCTCTGTAGCCTGTGTCTAGAGGGGGAGAGAGATAACTTCAGTTTTACTGTGCAGGTATGTTAGTTGGTAAAAGGTTGGCAAGATGTAAGAGATACAAATATTTGGTTATTCTATCATTTTATTTCTACATTCAGTGAGACTATTATGAACAGGTACATTGTCCTATCACGAACTAGACTGTAGTTTTGAGAACAAGCCTATCAGAATCGAGTATCAGTGTGACTGGGCGGATCTTAAGTTTGGGGGAAGACGAAGGACAATGGCGAATGCAGGGGAAACCGTCTTCTCATGGAAACTAAATTCAAAAGCGAGCTCACATCCAGATAGTTTTAAATGTTTTCTTGATTAAGTAATTGCTAAGATTTGACCATTTCTTCTTTCTTCTTTACTGCCTATACTGTTAAGACAATGTCTACATTTATGTTTGTTTTATATTATATATATTATATATATATACAATGTGGGAATGGTTAATTTTTCCTAATACATTCTAAGGGGTATGATTTATGACAAGATGGCCGCCAACCCTGAGCTGCTGTGATGGGAGTTGATTGCTGCAGGGGGTAATGAGCAGCAATGCAATTCAGGTGTGAATGCCATCTTGGAGGGGAGAGAAAAATGTTCTGTGCAGGGGAAGGATTAGGCTCCTTCAGTGGGTAAAAAAATTCCCATTTAGACCAGTAAAAGAGGGTTCAGTGAGGGAATCACTCCAGAGACGCCATTGGTATGTATGTTTGTAGTTGTGTAATTGTCCATTTAAATCACTAATTTGTACCTGTGGAGGGCTGGGTTGGTGGCAATTTTGTGGGAATCATTCCAATTAATGAATGTTTGGGTGTACTGTGTAACTAGATAGGAGGGGATGCCAATTGCCAAGTTGTTTTGTGTACATTGGGTTGGATCTGGTCCATTGTGATCAAGTAACAATTGTTTGGTTAAATGAAATTCAAACAATTGATTTGGTCTGTTTAAATTTAAAGTAAATTGTATTTTGAAGGTTGGTAAACTAATTTGGTTAAATTGAAATTCAAACTAATTGATTTGGCCTGTAAAATAGCCTAAAAACTATAAAATGTGTTTGGAAGGAAAAATAATCATATACTGAAAATACTACAAATTGAAGGAAGTGTATTTGATTATTTGGCATGCACTTGTTATTTGTGGAGTGGCTAATTTTTGTGTTTTTCTTTAAAGATTTTCAACCTACTTTCGATTATGCTACTTTTGATGATGCTACATTCAATGATGCTACCTTCAACATGATTTCAATGACTACAACATGTTTGGAATGATGATGTGTTGTCCCAGGCGTCCTCTGTCGAGGTTTCAAGCCGTTTTTCAAGTTTGGGCAGCACTGGTACCAAGGAAACAACCACATAACTTGACACAATACAGACACTTTCAAACCACGGGAGACGAGGTAAAGCATTCACATAGCCAATGTCCTTGCTCGTCCCGTCTCTGTTCAGCCATGAAGAGACACAAAGGCTTCACAGGAACCCGTCATCTTTTATCTTTACTTTCATCATGAATCCGTCTGACGAACAACCATAGAATTCAGATGAACAGTTTTCTCATGCCAACTATAATTATGTAAATATGGTAAGCTGGAGTGATGTGTACATACTACATTCATTTCATAGTCATAGCATTATGGCTTCTACAACACATTAGTAAGTTCATAGACACACTGCAATGCGATGTTTGATCGTCTCACAACAAATGGCCATGTGAAAATGTCAACATAGAACGATAGATATGAATGCATGTACCGTATCACTAGTTATGAGTTAGCGCAGAGCTTCAAAGCTACAGTAGAACTATGAATAATCCTGCACAGCCATTGACCCCCAGAGGTATATAATGTACAAAGCATAGCTACTCTGCCATCACTCTTTCCCGCCAATTCTCTTTCCCACCAATTCTAACAGTGACAGGGAAGGAGTTCCAGGCCCAGCTTGGGCATGCAGCTGCACGTCTTGCACCCCTCCTCGTGGTACCAGGCAGGGGTGTAAAGTACTTGAGTAATTGTACTTTGTTAAAACACTTAAGTACTGTTTTTGGGGATTTGTACTTATTAGGTTTGTATACTTGTACTTTTACTCAATTACATTTCAGAGAAAAAAAACATACTTTTTACTCCTTACAGTTAAAATGCAGACATACAAAGTACGAAATCTCGCAGGTCCAACTATTTTAATTAGTATATTTGTTTCTCTGGCCGAACTAACATTAACGTTATTAATCCTGCTGCCGCACTTTATTTAAAAACAGCCAATCAAATCCCCATCAATGGAAAATGAAGCCGCCCATACCCATGCTGATTGGTCCTTGTGCAAGACTAGAACGCTGGGATATTTGATTAAACACCTGCTATCAGACGAATAGTCAGAAAAAAAGTTTTTACTTTTACTTTTTAGTACTTAAGTACATTTAAAAGTAGAAACTTTTAAACTTTTACTCAAGTTTTTAGCCAGATACTTTTACTTGAGTACGATTTTGAGACGGTACCCATACTTTCACTTAAGTATAATTTCTGGGTACTTTTTACACCCCTGGTACCAGGTGCTCCCATCCGCCTAGTAGGCAGCGGGAAGCCGGTTCTCTGGGGAGAAGGCTGGCGGGATGGAGGACGGATCTCGCTCCCCCCGCCCCACGAGCAGGAGTAGTAGGGCTAGGGAGAGATCTCCCTCTACCCCTGCCGTGAACATCAATCAGGCAAGTCTTTTTTTTTGATCCACTTTTTCTCCCATTTTTCTATATTTTCTCCCATCCCAATTTCGTATCATCCAATTCAACCCAATTCAACCCTCCCCTGTCACGAACGCTGTTTCTTGCCTCCCACAAGCCGGCTGCAATGTGGACTAAGTCATACATAGCACAAGTCCCCTCCGGTACTTGAGGTAACAGCAGTCGCATCTTTTCACCTGCGCAGCTCGATCTCTCAGTGTCGAGGAGTAACGCGTGGGAGGCTCACGCTGCCCCCAACACTTCCTGATTCTACTGCGCAGGCGCACCAACCGACTTGTAGGAGTCGCTTGTTCACAACGTTCGATCCCCACCCTTCAGTTTTCCCTCCCCGTAATACGGCCAATGTGTATTACTGCGGACGACCAGCTAAACTGAAAACAATGTGGAGAGCTGGATTCGAACACGCGAATCCTAGCGTCTCCACACTGGTGGCGAGTGCCTTGCCCACTACACCACCTAGCCGCCCAATCAGGCAAGTCTTGACTGAGCAAGGGGGAGACTGAAAGGAGCACCTCTTTAAGTCATATCGCCCACAGCCAACCCAGTCTCAGACGGCACAATCTAGCTACAAAGCGGAGTTATCACCTGAGTGCTATGTGAAACCGTGCGCCGCCAAATTTCTTTTTGACAATTTTTTCCTGAAATTGTGGCCGTTTTCAAAGTCATATTTAGAAGAATATCTCATTAGGATTAGAGTCTAATACTAATGAGTAATGACATCACACAACAGTCTAATCATTAGACTATATTATGTGATGTCATTATTCAGTCTCATTCTTAATCATCAATATTTGTTCATTTTCTTACTCACCTCTGATATATAATGCCATATTTACTTATTTGCATTATGCATCTGAAAAAATACAACAACCCCCATTGGCTCCCCCATAACTCGAACCCCGGCGCCAACCCCTCAGCTTCCTCCACCACCCGCCCCCCCCGCTCCCCCTCCCCCTCCCCCCCTCCTCCTCTCCTATCTCGAGCCCAATCGGCAATTTGTCTTCCTCGAACAGTCACTCAGGCCTTCCCTGTCGCTCTCTCTCCTCCACCTCCTTTCTCCCCGCTCTCAGCACACAACACCCCCCAACCCCCCGCTTGGGTTTGCTCACCTCCTAACTCGGCCCAGTTGGCGCAAGCCCACTCAGCATTACCTCCCTTTACCATGCCTAATTTTACGCCAGCCCCATTACCCCGCGGCCACAGCTCTTCCAGCCACCATGACGAGCTCCACCGCTCCATGTACCCCCATGTGGCCTTCCCCCCTAATCCCACCTACTTTTCCCCTGGGCAGGGTTCGTCTGCTGGCCTACTGCAACAGGGGCTCCTTTAATGCCACAAGGGGGCACCGCATACCATTGGGGAGAGCTCACCCAGTCACTCCAACCCCAAGCCCAGCCAAGCCAGGCACCGGGTTCACGTCCACAATTCACACTGGTCATAGCTATCCCTGTTTCCCCTCAGTCCTCCAGCAGCCTCCAGTCCCAGCCCTCAACCCTCAGCTACAGTCCTCCAGCGGCCTCCAGTCCCAGCCCTCAACCTTCAGCTACAGTCCTCCAGCAGCCTCCAGTCCCAGCCCTCAACCCTCAGCTACAGTCCTCCAGCGGCCTCCAGTCCCAGCCCTCAACCCTCAGCTACAGTCCTCCAGCGGCCTCCAGTCCCAGCCCTCAACCTTCAGCTACAGTCCTCCAGCGGCCTCCAGTCCCAGCCCTCAACCCTCAGCTACAGTCCTCCAGCAGCCTCCAGTCCCAGCCCTCAACCCTCAGCTACAGTCCTCCAGCGGCCTCCAGGCCCAGCCCTCAACCTTCAGCTACAGTCCTCCAGCGGCCTCCAGGCCCAGCCCTCTTCTTTGCAGGGCTATAACTTTTTAAATTCTATTGCTAAATTGACATTATTATGGCCCATTCAATGTCCTATATCCATTGTTCAGGGTGTAGCAACGTTATACTTTTTCATTCACATATTCATACTAAAATATGGTCTAAAGTATGTTTTTATCGTTTTCTGCAGCTTTCTCCAGAACTTCATTTATATCCCCAAATGCATTATATTGATGATCAAATACAGTTTGGTAGCGATCGGTGCCAGATAAAAAATTTAAACTGGAGGTACTTCTAGAAGTTACTACGTATCATCTGATATTGGCCCGATGGGCGGGGGGTCGTTTATAATTCCGTGGGCAACGTTATATCATTCGTCTAGTGTGGGTCATATGGTCATCAGAGCAGTTTATATGGAACACGTTAGAAAATAACGCTGGATCTTACCGTATCTTTCTCGCGCCATTGGACGATCAGCTTGGAGTAGACAGTTTTCGATTATGGGATGTTGATCTAGATGAACCATTTCCAGGTTGTATAATACTATATACGTCCAAATAACGTTGTTTATTGAGTTAGGGCGAGCGATTGATTATCCAGTGTGTCGAGATGGAGTCCGGCTAACGATCGCGAGTGCCCGGACGAAATATGGATGAGCACTTCCTGTTTGGCGCGTCACTTCCTGTTGGCCGATCTGCTGATCGGCCACCAGATGGCGCTCTTGAACCGTTAGAGAGTTGAGTGGAGATCAGCAGTATATCTCAGGTCCCCGGAGGAGAAATATGATTTCGATCACAGATTTTTGAAATATTGATATCAAAGACGTGTTACGGCGTCTTCGGCAGAATGAGCATGGCGGGCAATGACGAGTTACGGCGTTTCCGGCGATTAAAGTGTTAACAGTGCTGGCTGAGAGTTTCTCTCTCTTTACACCTCTCTCTCCTTCTTAAATGGAGAGTGCTTTGCTTTTTGTTAAGTTGATTCTGTATCTCTCCTTGGTCTGTATTATAAGTTAGACCTATTTTATTCTCTCTCTCTCTCTCTCTCTCTCTCTCACTTCTCCCTGCCAGAGGGTTAACACATCCACCGCCATCCACGCTGTAAAGCGTTATTGCCCGCCATGCTTTGACCGCCAGATCTCACTGTACAGCGTTATTGAGATCAATATTTCATTTTTTCGCCATGGCATTCATAATTCAAATATACACCTCCGACGCTGCAGCTGGACCCTACGGCTCAATACAACGACAGCTCAATACCGCCGCCTGGTGGATGGTCAGGCGAGTTACACTCGAACAACAGGAAGTGGGGGCTGTGCGTCGATTAAATTCATCCGGCCGTCAGACATTGTTGCAAGGCTCCCGACAGACACTATAGTACATATGGATCGCTTTATAAACTTAATAATCTATATGATTTCAGCGTTTATTGCGACATACAAACCGGAAATGGACCTAGGCGATCGACGTCCTATACTATATATTTCACCGCCAGTCTCTTTGACGCACGGTAAGAGGACACTGAGGTTATTTTCAGCCCAATTGTTTATTCATTTCACTGCAAACCATCTGATCAATATATCACCCATACTACATAAAGCATTTACTGACGATCACGGAATTATAAACAACCCCCCCCCCCTTTCCTCCGCGCATGATGACGCATAACGTATACGATCATATACAGTTGCATTTTTTAATATAACGTGTCTAGGGAATAAACGGCAATCGATAATCTATATATGTGTTTAGGCCTATAACTCACGTTCTAGGAATTACTGCAGAAAACGATTAAAAACATACTTATATCCCAGAAGGTATTTTTGTATGAATGAAAAAGTATAACGTTCCTACATCCTGAACGATAGATAATCGATGTTGAATGGGCCATAGTAATGTCAATTTAGCAATACAATTTAAAAAGTTATAGCCCTGCAAAGAAGGTGAACATCTCCATAGGCTTACAGGGGTGGCAGACTGGCTATATGGATGGATATAACCAATGGCAGGGAATGTGTTAACAGGGTTCTCTTGTAGAGCACCTGATAATACAGCCCATAGGTCATAAAATGTCAAACGATGTGTTATGACACCTGCCTCGTCCCTTGCTCACCTGCTCTCCCTCTGTGATGGCCCTTCGCTGACCCCCATTCCCCACAGCAAGCTCTGCGCGGCGGAGATTGCACGCTGACTGAAGTAATGCACTGATACTGTGTGCAATCAGCTGCACAGAGGGAGTTTGAAAGTCCTTCACACATACGCAATACCAAATGTATAGTATAACATAGGAGTGTTTAGGAAGGTAGGTTTGTTGCCAAATGGGTTCAACATTATGTTCTCTAAGCGGTCAGGTGGCGTAGCGGAGATTGCGCTCGTCACCAATGCAAGAGGCTGCGGTCTCGACTCCCGGAGTCAGCATTGCTTGGGGCTTGGGCTGATCGATCTATACTAACCCGTTTGGCTGGGTTAGGGGGAGGGCAAGTCATGGGTGGGAATCTGGCGTTGTGGACAGCGACGCCTACAGGTCAAGTCTGGGCGCTTGCTCAGCGGAGGCAGGACTTGATGAAGGCAGCGTGACCTGCCACGTGTTACACTTCACCAATGAGAGTGCTCGCTGCCAGGTGAAAAAAGAGTCACTGGCTGTCGCCGCACGTGTCGGAGGAAGCGTGCGGATGACTTCAGGGTTCCCTTGTACCGACCAGTAGGAGAACATGCGCGACTAAATTGGGACGGGGAGAAAACAGAGAAAAATCTGAGAAAGAGAGGATAAAAAAAAAGAAGAAAAAAAAGTATTATGTTCTCTCTACACCTTATACACATGTATGGATATGTTGTAGAACACCCGAGAGTCTGTAAAGTACACGTGAGATCCTGTGCAATAAACATTGTTCCTGTTTGTTGTGATTTTGACTGACAAGAAAATGAGTCCCATTGACGTGTTCCAACATATTAGGCTATCATTACTCTACAGGCTCTCACATGGATTCTACAAGCAATCGGGTGTTTTACAATATATATCTACCGTTGTTTTCCTGTGTATAATAAAAAAATATTATAATAATAAAAAGAAAAGTGTGTATCAAGGTTTAATGTTGAGTGATTTGCAGTGTCAAATTTCCCTCTGGATAATAAAGTATTTCTATTCTATTCTATTCTATCAAACAGGAGAGAAGTCTGTCAGGTTTTAAACTGTGGATACCAAACAGGGAAGGTAAAGACGGCTTTAAACTGTTAAAAACAGTAATCCAGAACTATTTTATTGCACTGTTGCATCATTTTACTCTTTTTATTATTGTCTATTTTTTAAACTGAATCAAAACATAAACAAGGTGGCCTATTGGGATGTTAGATCCTAATGTGCTCATTTTATGCCCGTCTTTTTTCTGTTGTGAAGCACTTTGAGCTGCAATTCTTGTATGAAAGGTGCCATACAAATAAAGCTTATTATTATTAACATGTAACACATCTGAATGGCATGTGTGACTGTTTGAGAGAGCAATATATTTAACCAATTTGGCAAGTCACGTTCTCTGCCGCGGGCTAGGCAGAAAGACTCCACATGAAGTTCTACTGACATGAACACCATTATACTTGCGTACGCAGATCCATTCCACAATGACCACGCAAAGTGGGAGAATTCGGGAAAAAGTAGCAGAGAACAACAAAACATTAGTCAGAGCAACAACAACATCATACACCGTAGCGTTCCTCCTGGGAGGCCCAGAATCTCAGGGGATCGAGGAGGAAGTAAGGACTTTGTTCTAACCATCTCCTTGTGCCTTTACCGGGGGTTAGGCGCCTTCTATTTTCTGCCTGAGGCTTTTGATTGACACTGCACTTGACAGGGGAGCAGAGGGCACAAACGGCATTTATTTTTAAACTGTTCTGCTGGAGCCCTTTGGGTTATGAAGGCAGCGTGACAGGCGTGGTGAGGCTACTCTCTCTCTCTCTCTCTCTCTGGCTCCACAGTGTCCCGGGTTCCCACTGGCCACCTTAACCAGCACTGCCTGGCTCCGGTAGTCGACTGATGCTGCGCTCACACCGCCTTCGCTACAGGCCTTCTCCAAACCAGGCCACAGCATTTTGACAAGTGGTCAGAGCTCAGCCAGGGGAGGGGGCCCCCGATTTCACTGTGTGTCTGTGTTGGATGGATAGTACCCAGGGTGATAAGTTCAGATGTTGTCTGTCTGTCTGTCTGTCTGTCTGTCTGTCTGTCTGTCTGTCTGTCTGTCTGTCTGTCTGTCTGTCTGTCTGTCTGTCTGTCTGTCTGTCTGTCTGTCTGTCTGTCTGTCTGTCTGTCTGTCTGTCCGTCCGTCCGTCCGTCCGTCCGTCCGTCCGTCCGTCCGTCCGGACCCCCTCCTCCCCACCACATCTCATTAGGAGTTAGAGCGCATGGTGAAGCGATGCTGAATAACTTCACAGAGAGACACTTCCTCCTCTGCTGGTGCTGTGTGTGTCTGATCCATCCGAATGTACGAGTAGGTGGAACTTGTGACATTATGCTGCATTGTTAATTAAAGTTCTGATTGGGTGGTTGTGGTCGTCTATCTGCAAAGCCCTGATGTCACTTCTCGTTCTGCTACTTTCTGCCATTTATATCTTTACTAAATCGATGACACGTTGTTCATTTCCAAATTGCTTGCCTATTTCATATAATTGAAATTATTTCAGGGAACGACATGCGAGGCGTTTCCTTTTTTTTGTTTTTTATATATATATAATTGAATGCAGACATTCGTCCTCGGGCTTACTTTGCACAAGATCCATAATTTAAGTCTGGCATTTGAAACCAAGTGTATTGCAACCCCCATTTATTTGGGGTTAATTGACTCTTAGAATCCATTTCCAGTACTGCTACTTCTGAGCCATATCAATATCACTTCATTATTCCGGCAAACAAAACAGCCTTACCCGAAACACAACAAATCTCATGTGATTCCTAAACTCCCACCGCTACTAAGAAACTCCATCTCCACAATGTGTGAGGAGTTACAGTCGTTGTCTGTGGGGTTTACCCAGATATAAGATTCAATTTAGCTTTTTTCTATTCGCCTATCTACTGTGAAATCTACATAAATCTGGAATGTCGGAGACAAAGCCTGCGGTTATGTAAGGGATAATGCCAGACGAGCTGGACATTAACATATTTTAATGGACGCGGCGGAGGCAGAAAACCGTCCGACGCAAAGCGGAGTCCATTAAAATATGTTAATGTGCCGCTCGAAGGGCATTATCCCCCTCATACCATGGCCGACAGCCAAAGATAAAAAATTAAATAAAAATATGGTGCATTTATTCATGTTAGACCCACCACATGGGACCTAAGTGGCTTTCAAAGGGGTTCTCTGACATAGGGGATGATGGTGAGAACAGCCAGACCAGCTCATTGAAGACCAGTTGGCTAGATGTTACAAACCAGACCAGTTAATTTAAGACCAGTGGCTAGACGTTACAGGCCAGACCAGTTAATTGAAGACCAGTGGCTAGCTGTTACAAGCCAGACTAGCTCATTGAAGACCAGTGGATAGCTGTTACAAGCCAGACCAGTTCTTTGAAGACCAGTTGGCTAGATGTTACAAACCAGACCAGTTAATTTAAGACCAGTGGCTAGACGTTACAGGCCAGACCAGTTAATTGAAGACCAGTGGCTAGCTGTTACAAGCCAGACTAGCTCATTGAAGACCAGTGGATAGCTGTTACAAGCCAGACCAGTTCTTTGAAGACCAGTAGCTACTGTAGATGTTACAAGCCAAACCAGCTCATTGAAGACCAGTGGCTAGCTGTTACAAGCCAGACCAGTTCATTGAAGACCAGTGGCTAGCTGTTACAGGCCAGACCAGTTCATTGAAGACCAGTTGGCTAGCTGTTACAGGCCAGACCAGTTCATTGAAGACCAGTTGGCTAGATGTTACAAGCCAGACCAGTTCATTGAATACCAGTAGCTAGATCCAGAGCACATCTCACTTGCCCTCAGAGATCTCTTCCGTAACTATACTACATAAGCGTCTGTCACAATGCGTTACATTAACACACCCTTTCTGGACTATTATATTTGCACAAATACATATCATATCGTATATATGATATGATATGTATATTGCGTAGTCATGTAAAATGGCGCCGTACAGGGCTGCCGTGTCTTGCGCTCCTCCACGACCGAGCAGCTCTTTGCTAGTTCTGTTGTTTTTATGTACTTGTTATGTTGTCAAAGTTTACGGCTACTTGAAAATTCGTGATTCGACGATCACTCACCCCCATTACGGAATTTATCCGCACTGACCCCCTGTTTGTACTATCAGGAAGGAAATGCTGTTCAAAAGGTACAGGGATGAGGAAGGGATTTGACATTCACGGGTGTTTAAATTTTTTTTTTATTTCTTTCATGTTTTACATATATCGTTTTTGTTTTTTTGTTTTGCATATATATTTGTTGTGTAAGCTTTTAAATTAGTACACTCATTTGAGTAGTGGAAAAGGGGTAGGATTAAATAAGTGTATACTCCTTTTCGAACATGTAAATTGAGTTATGTTTAGCTTTTAAACATTTCTTTTTTAATTTAATTTCTTGAGATAAATGATTTGTTTTGATTTTATATTGTTTGTATTTATTTACATGTTCGAAATAAAGATTTCAAATAAAAAAATCAAATAAAAATCTGGATGGACGCAGCAGAGGCGGAGGAGAAGCCGGAGAAGGGGACGCAGATCTGGGTTGCTCGTGTGG
Source organism: Notolepis coatsorum (assembly GCF_963971535.1). Classification (NCBI taxonomy): domain Eukaryota; kingdom Metazoa; phylum Chordata; class Actinopteri; order Aulopiformes; family Paralepididae; genus Notolepis; species Notolepis coatsorum. Next base: position 8,190,588 of record NC_140184.1, on the reverse strand, counting down.
CTCAGGAAGCGAGCCAGGCGCCCCCCACTTCCCAGCATACTATTAGCCGACGTACAGTCCTTGGGTAATAAGATGAGTGAACTGAGAGCTAGGATTCTATTCCAACGTGAGTCAAGAGACTGTAACGTCATCTGTCTGACAGAGACTTGGTTATCACCAATAATACCGGACCGTGCAATAGTTCCTCCCGGTTTCTCCGTGTTTCGAGTGGATAGATCAAGTGAGCTATCGGGGAAAAGTAAAGGAGGAGGCGTATGCTTTATGATCAACAACGTATAGTGTAATTCTGCAAGTGTTCCCTTGTTGTACTCCTTCTGCTCACCTGATGTGGAATATCTGATGCTACTGTGTCGACCGTCGCCTTTGCTTCTGATGAGGATAAAGGGGCATGCTACAATCTCCGCAGGGCCATTAGATCAGCCAAGAGGGAATACAAGGAGAAGATTGAGAACCAGCTCAGTGTGAATGATTCACGCAAAGTCTGGAAGGGCATCCATACCATATCGGACTTCCAGGCTAGACCTAGCTGTGCAGCCAATGTCTCAGCCTCCCTGCCAGACGAGCTGAATCATTTCTATGCCCGGTCCACCAACACCAACCCTCCAGAACTAACCAACACCACAGCCCCCGCCAACTCCATCATGCCCAGTGATCTGATCATCACTGAGCATGAAGTGCGCATGATTTTCAGCCAGGTCAACATCAGGAAGGCAGCCAGTCCGGAGTGCAAGTGCTTTGAGACGTAGATAAAAAACGAAATGTGTGCCATCATACCCCCCACACTAGACCAGCACCAGTTTGCTTATTGTGGAAACAGATCCACTGATGATGCCATATCTACAGTACTCCATAGCACCCTCATTCACCTGGAAAACAAAAATACATATGCCAGATTGCTGTTTGTCAACTACAGTTCGGCATTTAATACAATAATTCCCTCCAAACTGCTCATCAAACTCACCAACCTAGGCTTCCCCCCTGGACTTCTTGTCTGAGTGGCGACAGGTAGTGAGCATGGGCTCCATCACCTCTGCTCCTCTGACCCTGAGCACTGGAGCTCCTCAGGGCTGTGTCCTGAGCCCCCTCCTGTACTCCTTTTACACTTACAACTGCGTATCCTCACACCACTCTAACCCGGTGGTCATGTTCGCCAACGATACAACTGTGGTGGGCTTAATCACCGATGGGGACAAGTCGGCTTACAGGAGGGAGGTCGACCACCTGGCACAGTGGAGCGAGGATAACAATCTCTTGCTCAACATTGCCAAAACCAAAGAGCTGGTGGTGGACTTCAGGAGGGGGAGGAAGACGGAGTTGGCCCCCATCACAATCGGAGGTGCTGCTGTGGAGAGAGTGGGCCAGTTCAGGTTCCTCTGAGTCAACATCACTGAGGACCTGAGATGGGACACCCATGCAGATCAGGTGGTGAAGAAGGCCCAACAATGCCTCTTCCACCTGAGAAGACAAAAAAAAGTTTGGCATGACCCCTAGCATCCTGCATGCATTTTACAGGGGCCACCACCGAGAGTGTCCTTACCGGCTGCATCACAGCCTGGTATGGGAACTGTACTGCTCACAGCCGCAGAGCAATACAGAGAGTTGTTAAGACAGCTCAGAAAATGTGCGGCTGTGAGCTCCCCTGCATACAGGACATCTACAACAGCCGGTGCATCAGCAAGGCCCGGAAGATCATAAAAGACCCCAGCCATCCCAACGACAGCTTGATCCAACTGATGCCTTCCGGGAGGCGTTGCCGCAGCCTCAGAGCCAGGTCCAGCATGGCTCAAGGACTCATACTTTCATCAAGCCATCAGACTCATGGACACTATTTAGTCATTCAGATTTTATTGTATATATTTATGTATTTAGTATTTTAGTACTTTACGTTGATTTTATTCTACTGTTGCACTTTTATATTAACCACTCTCAGCACTGTCACCTTTTTCATACATCATTATTATGCTGGTTTTTATTGTGTTTTTGTGTATTATATTGTTCTATTGTGTATTTTATTGACAAATATTTGTCCTATCTTCATACTTTAACTGTTTTTGTGGGTGCTTTGATGCAGCCATCCTCCCCTCATTGTACAGCCAGGATGTAAACAGCTCTGGTCATGTGACAATATACAGTAAACATGTGACACTGCCCATAATTCATTGAGACCCTTTATTATTTCAATATTTGCTGGAAATACATTGATACATCATTCAGTAACATTTGTAGAGCCTTATAACTAAAAAACATTATTACGGTCACTATACTAGTGGACAGCACACAGCAATAGACACCCCCGGAACTAGACATTTACTGAAAGGACAATCTGTGGGGTTTTAAATGTTTTTAAACAGACTCAGCAGATCTAATGGATGGCTAATTGAAAGAAAATTATGATTTTGTCATGATTTTGAACAATGGAGGATAGAGATTCTGAGAATTTAAAAATAAATGTGTTGTTTGGTTTGGGGGGGGGGGGGGGTGATTGAAATACAGCAGACTGTGTTTTGCCAGTTGACCTTGAACATGAGTGTCTCAAAGCTCTGAAAGGTATCGACAGTGATGGATTTACAGTTAAAATGGTTGCTATCGGCGACAGCAAGACCACCCCCACTGCCAGAGTACCTCGGGGAGTCAAAATAACTGTAGTCTGGAGGGCAGAGCTTGACTAACTGGCAACAGTCCCCAGTCTTTAGCCAAATCTCTGTCAAAATGAGGAATTTGGGGAAGTGATCAAATCATTCAGGATGAGCGTTTTGTTAGACAGGGACCTAGTATTAAATAGACCACATTTAACAGGTGTGATGGGTTGCGGATTTGGTGTAGAGGTGAGAGCAGAGGAAGAGAGACGTGGTGGTCTGTTGTAACTTGTTCAAGTCAAGTCAAGTCAAGAGTTTTATTTGTCACGGCATACAAGTATACAATGAAAAGCGGGGGTTAGTAATAACAGTGATGGGACGGGAACAGTGAGCAGTGTTTTCTGTCAGAGGGAATAGCTCCTTTTGGACTTTGGGCTTTGTAACTCTGCAGATATAATCTACATGCACCTACTGTGACGGATATACAAGAACCAGATCCCAAACGCAGACACAGGGCGAATAGAGGAGTACAACCCAAAAGCAGGTATTTTCATTTCAACCTTTATTTAAAATCGTAAGCATCTGAGGTTTTCTCATTTACAGAAAAGACGATTGTACAAATATTTATGTATATTTATTACTAAATATATAACGGGTACTCGGGCAGTTCGGGGAGTAAGCAAGGGGCTAGGTAGTCCGACAAGCGAGGGTCATAGACGGTGAACAGATACTCATACGGTCCGGGGAAAAGGCAAGGAGAATGGTCAGGCAGGTGGAGGTCATACATGGGATCCAAGACAAGAGCACAAGATCAGGGTGAAGTGCCAGGTATCGGACTGCGGGAAAGGAGGACAACACAGAGTTAGACACGGGTACACGAACAATGGAATAATCACTAACGAGTGCAAAATACTACGACTGGTAAACACAAAGTTACGATCTGGCAGCATCATGACATTATAGGTGACACAATCAGCACACAGACGTCAATCAGCTGCTTCTATGGCTCCAGCACACCTAAACTCACCTAAACTCTATGCCTGTGATATGAGAGAGAGAGAGAGAGAGAGAGACAGACCACCCCAGTTGTCTATGATTACGTAGTGAGTCCACGCTATAGTCAGCGCATTCACTTAGAACAATGATCAGACAGTTTGGTTGGAATTACGCAGTTAGGTGTACATTATCAACTTTTAACGGACCAACCAATCGGAATCGAGTATTCACCCAAACCCCCGGTATTAAAGAAAATTGCTTTTACCTTTTAGTCCTTTCAGATGAGAAAATCTACGGGAATACATTTCAGGGACATGAAGAAAAAAGGTTTTTAACCGCCAGGAACTGGCTAAAATGTCTCCTATTGTGCATAATCTTTTATCAGAAGTGACCCGTCAGAGATTAATAACCGGAGGAATCACATAACTTCCATTCAAACACCTCGGCGGTGATGCCTCACGCGAATGCACGCATGTGTCTACCAGTGTAACCGTTGTTCTAACAGCCTCCCATATGTCCAGGATCAAGCTGGAGTCCCCCAGCTCTCTAATTAAAATGTGTGTTTTTCTAATTAGCATGGTGGTTGGCGGGGTCACAGTGGGCTGATAGATGACGGTGATTATCCCTATTGGAGAAATGCACACAAAAGCCACAGCTCAACTGTGTTTAAGTTCTGTGTGGCGTGTTCAGATCGCTGCTGGCTGTTGATCACCCTTTGTTTGAGATACCACATCCTCCCCAGCTCTCTCTCTCTCTCTCTCTCTCTCTCTCTCTCTCTCTCTCTCTCTCTCTCTCTCTCTCTCTCTCTCTCTCTCTCTCTCTCTCTCTCTCTCTCTCTCTCTCTCTCTCTCTCTCTCTCTCTCTCACACATCCCTCGCTCCCACATTTTCCGGTGAGTCTATCCATCTCCCTGACTATGTGAGGTTGGCTAAGAAGCAGGCGGTGTGTGGCTCTATTTCCACGCCCCATTGTACTCCAAGAGGCTCCAAAGGGATGTTATCAGCCTCGACCAGGCTTACCCTCCCACAATGCCTCATTACCTGTGTGAGTGGTGTGTGTGTGTGTGTGTGTGTGTGTGTGTGTGTGTGTGTGTGTGTGTGTGTGTGTGTGTGTGTGTGTGTGTGTGTGTGTGTGTGTGTGTGTGTGTGTGTGTGTGTGTGTGTGTGTGTGTGTGTGTGTGTGTGTGTGTGTGTGTGTGTGTGTGTGTGTGTGTGGTATCCTTCCACAATGCTTCATTACATCTTTGGGCCTTTCTTTGTCTCCCACTGGGCTCCCTAACATTTGTCTCATTATCCAATGAGAGCGGCTTTATCTGTTCCCCGCCTTATTTACTGCGCAGACCTTTCATGTACAGTATGCATGTCTACGCGCACACACACACACACACACACACACACACACACACACACCAACATAATACTGGTATCAATGTCAGTATTGAATGATTGGGGTTATAATGGACTACATTTGTTTGTTTGTACAGTGTCTCCTCCCCCCCCCCCCTCAATGTACAGTGTTACTTGTTTATACAGTGTGCCCCCCGCCCCCCCCCCCCCCCCCCCCCAACCACCTCCAATGTAAATTACCCAGTATGGTTGTCAATATCCCAATGTACCCAACCCCCCCACCCAACCTCCTCCAATGTACAGTTTCTACGTCAAATGTATATACTCCCTTTTCTTGACTCCTTCTGTATCACAAACAGTACTGTATTTGCAAATCTGGTATGTCATAAATGTATAGATGTAGCAGTACTGACTATCTGTATGTCATGTATGTCATATATGTCTATATGAATTGAAAATGGGGGACCCTGATGGAAACAAGACAAACGTCTTTCTCAGGTCTGCATCCCCTTAACAATTGTATGTATTGAGCCGTACTGTATTGTACCCATTCTGCAATCTGTTAAATAAAGTTTTCATTCATTCATTCATTCATTTATTTATTTGTACATATATATATATATATATATATATATATATATATATATATATATATATATATATATATATATATATATATATATATATATATATATATATATATATATATATTTATTTGGACTGGACTGCATTTATATAGCGTTTTTATCCAAAGCGCTTTACAACTTATGCCTTGCCCATTCACTCACACATTCACACACCGAGCTGTATGGGGTAACCATGCAAGGTGCCAACCTGCTCATCGGGAGTAGTTAGGGGTTAACTGGGGCGCCGGCGAGAGCGGAGGCCCAGGTACGGCGAGGATGCAAGGATGGCCGACAGAGTGTCGGAGGGGGCTGCCGGTTGAGGGGTCAGGCTGGGGCAGGGGTCCGGGAGTCAGATCTTCAGAAGGCATATGATCAACAGATCAGACAGGGCAAAACACACTGATAGACCAGCTACACAATGCCGACAAAAACAGCAACTAGGTAAAGGCTTAGAATAGACACAGGCTGTACAAACCGAGTCTATATGATCTGGCCATTAGTGGGTGGAAGGCCAGAGTATATCTACAGTTGGGTCGGTGAACTGATACAGAGAGAAATGCTGTGCAAGGCCTCTACTGATGATGAAATGAAAATTACAAAAGAGTCTTTGAATGCCACGAGGTGGCGCCAGAGGTAGCGCTTCAATGCCACCATCGGCGCCAATGTTACGCTTAATATCGCCTAATCTATGTTTTAAATTATGGCTATGTGTCTAATCTGCCCGTCGCTTATCAAAGAATCCTTTTCCAGTCAGTGCTGTCAAGGCAGATTTGTTTTTTATCGCTTCATTTCCGTTTGAGAGCCTTTAGAAAAGCACCCGTTTTGAGGTAAAAAACTGTTCATTCTAGACCATTCTATGATAATCGTCTTTTACTGGAATATTCCAGAATGTTGATATTCGTCGGCCTATTTATGAATCGCTTTCAAATAAACGCTAGATGATCAATATTATACGTGCACGCAAGCACATTCGAGCCGCGCACGGATAATCGCCGTGTTCATTTCCTCTTGGACTTTTACAGTGAAACCGAAAGAGCCCATTTCACAAAACAGCCTATATCTTCATCAAAATTAGTCTGATTATCCTAACACTGATAACATAGATTCCTTACCTGACATCAGATGGTATCCAACTGGTATATTCTAATTCCTGATCACCATTCGGAAAAATCGATAAGTGTATGGATCCAACGTGTGTACAGTGCAGTACATGATTCCGCGGGGCTGAGAGGCTCCAGAATGAACTGTGGTAACCCCGGCTGCATCAGTGGACTGGAAAATGTGGAGTACAGGATTTTTTTCCCCATCCATTTTCATTGAGTCCATTCCAAAATCCCATATGTCATCTGGGAGACGATAGGGGGCGCTTTTTTCCACATCTGATCGCCGGCGGCGCTCTGGTATACTCGGGTAGGCTCGCGTGATGCAATATGATTTCAGATCGCTAAAAAAAATTAAATAAAAAAAGAATTCAGAGAAATCTCGTGAGAGGCTTTCAACATAACTATCGGAAACCCGAGATATCTCGTGTGTGGCAGTGAAAGTGTTAAGGGCCAGACAAGACGAGGGGATTTATTTCAGGCGTTCTCTTCAGTTCCTTCTCATGATGACCTTATGTAACGGAGGTACCGCATGTCTATCCACAGTCACGAGGGACATTAAGTGAAGTGGCTGTGGACGTTAAGCGGTACTGCAAGTAAACTCACTCCCCAGAGGCATCCAGACCCAATAGCAAGAAGTGAATTCACCTCTTGGTACAGTGGTCTGTGATGCCGCCCGCGGCGCGGGAGACCTGGGTTCAACTCCCACTCAGGGCGAACCCTTAACAGGGGTCGAATCGAAACACAATGCAGAGCGGGATCACACCGGCTACACTTATGCAGGCTGCAAATGATATTGTGAATACGTAAGGCCGGAGAATAATGATATAATGCGTTACAAATGATAGAATGGGTTACAATAAGGACATACAACTTGTATTTATTGCGTGTTCAGTGTGGCTGGTGGTAGAAATCAGGCTGGGTCCTGGGCAGGAGTCAGGAGGCAGGCAGGTAGACTGGTAGCCCCTTTCGTGACTGTGATGCACGCCAACAGGGTTTGGACGAGTGAATCCACAGTCCCTTGCTCCTCCTGCACAAGGGTTTCGGACAGAGAAACGCAATGGTTTGAAAGCTCGGCGTTGCTAATAAACATTTTAAATAATTTTTATAAACTGGTCAACACGGCTTTATTTCAGGCATTGGGTGGCTGATGCGCATGCGCTGTGATCACAGTAGACAGTGTGGCAGCAATAGACTGAGAGCTGGAGCTTTATGTGGCAGCAATAGACTGAGAGCTGGAGCTTTATGTGGCAGCTGTAGACTGAGAGCTGGAGCTTTATGTGGCAGCAGTAGACTGAGAGCTGGAGCTTTATGTGGCAGCAGTAGACTGAGAGCTGGAGCTTTATGTGGCAGCAGTAGACTGAGAGTTGGAGCTTTATGTGGCAGCAGTAGACTGAGGGCTTTATGTGGCAGCAGTAGACTGAGAGATGGAGCTTTATGTGGCAGCAGTAGACTGAGAGCTGGAGCTTCATGTGGCAGCAGTAGACTGAGGGCTTTATGTGGCAGCAGTAGACTGAGAGCTTTATGTGGCAGCAGCATCGGCGTATTTAGACCACTTTCACTGGGGCACGTTCCCCAGTATCGATCAGCTGTGTCCCAGTGATCAATGTCCCCAGAAAAATTATAATTATTATTATTATATATTTTTTTACTTCGCTTTGAAATATTATAGTGAAATATTTTGCACTATTGTCGCATTTATCTTGTTGAAATCCTCCAACAGGCTCTTTTTTGTAAGTTGACTGGTTTGCACACCCCTATGTTCTTGAAGGTTATAAACTTAGACAAACCAGAGTGAAGCAGCGATCAGACCCATGGTTTGACCAAACCATAGGTGATAGTATCAAACGGAGGGACTCTGCCCTAGCCAAGTTTAACCGTTCTCACGATAAGGCTGACTTTGATCACTTCAAAAAACTCAGGAACCAGACTCAGGAAAAGATCAGGATAGCTAAGAGAGAATACTTTGCAGAAACCATCAAGGAGAACAGCAATGACCCAAGTAAACTGTGGAAAACTGTGAAGAAAATGACTTTAGGAAGAACAAAGGCAGAGGCTCTGGTCAAAGACATATCCTTGCTCCAAAGGCAGTGGGTGATGTAGACTGAGGGCTTTATGTGGCAGCAGTAGACTGAGGGCTTTATGTGGCAGCAGTAGACTGAGGGCTTTATGTGGCAGCAGTAGACTGAGAGCTGGAGCTTTATGTGGCAGCAGTAGACTGAGAGCTGGAGCTTTATGTGGCAGCAGTAGACGAGAGCTGGAGCTTTATGTGGCAGCAGTAGACTGATTGAGATGAATGACAGCTGTGAAGCTGCAGCCCCCATTTCAACACACTAGGGTCCAATCCTGCAATCAGGCACACTGAGAGAGAGAGAGAGAGAGAGAGAGAGAGAGAGAGAGAGAGAGAGAGAGAGAGAGAGAGAGAGAGTGTGACAGACCACCCCAGTTGTCTATGATTACGTAGTGAGTCCACGCTATAGTCAGCGCATTCACTATAGCGCATTCACAGAGAAGGAGCGGTCGGCGGGGTGCATGTCTGGGGAATAGCAGCCTCCTTGACAGCCTCCAAAATCACGGCTTTTAAGCAAACAGCTGATCCATTTAATTGGCTCTCAGTGAGGCTGGAACTTCCACATGCCTCTGGTCAGTGTCTGCAACAGGTAGCCAGATGGGGTGGGGGGAGAGAAGTAGAAGAGCAAGGCCCAGACCGACCAAAACATGCACACGCACATTTGAATACTTTATTTGGTTCCACAAATTATATTACATAAACAGGGAATCAAATATATTGGGGCCAAGCAGCACTGAACACTTAAGGGACACATAGCACCTCCTGCAATTTGTTTGGCTTTTCTCTTAGACATTGCAGCAAAGATGGGGAACACGCACGCACGCACGCACGCACGCACGCACGCACGTACGCACGCACGCACGCACGCACACACACACACACACACACACACACACACACACACACACACACACACACACACACACACACACACACACACACACACACACACACACACACACACACACACACACACACACACAGCTCTCAGACACTATAGGGAGGTGTAGTCTGACGTCACTTTCGTTTCCCGCGCAGTCCACCCGTATAGGGATTTATCATTGGGAAAATGTATTATCGGCTATTGTAATAATTCTGCCTCATGAACATTGGCAAGCTTTCCATTTTTGCACAAAATGAGTTCCCTTCTATCGCTAACATTATTGTTTAAACATTGTTGGTTGAAATAAAGTTAGTTATAAGGTTTTTAATTTGTTGTTAAAAAAGAACTACACTTACCAGTAGTGTACCAGTCACCCTCAGCAGTGCCAAAGTGAAGTGTAGTTCCTCAGTGAATGAAAACATAAATGTTGTTATTTTGCTACCTTTATGATTAATTGCTAATTGTTTCATGTTGAGCTATATATTGTGGATGAATACACACAGAAAGGTACACCATGCCAATGTTCATGCTTTATTTGTTTTAAAGGTCCCATGCTATTCCTTGCACTATTTGGGAAACTTTACACAATTCCTGTGAGTCTATGGAACACATCTGTAAAGTATTATTATTTTTGTATTCATTGTTTTGTATTTTCTAATGAAGTACTCAAAAGCATAATTTTTCTACCTCAGGATTTCAGGCTGTTATTGGATGGGCTCCGCCCATAAGCGCTTTGAGTGACAGTCACCCACACAGTCTGCGAGTGGCAGACAGAGAGAGATAGAGAGAGATTGAGGGGGATACTAATTAATTTCACCGCAGGGGGGGCATAATCCCACGGGACAATGCATTGGTAACTTGTTTCAAATGACAATATATACCTCTGTGAATATTATTGTACGGATCGGAATACGGGCGTGCACGTGGGAGCGTGCGCAAAGATATTTTGACAGTGATAGGGAGTGCTCCCGACTGCGGGGAGAAGGCCCATCCCCGCGGCGCACACACATTTTACACACACTCCGTCTCCTGCCGTGGTCCCTCTCTCTCTCTCTGTCTCTCTCTGTCTCTCTCTCTCTCTCTCTCTCTCTCTCTCTCTCTCTCTCTCTCTCTCTCTATCTCTCTCTCTCTCTCTCTCTCTCTCTCTCTCTCTCGCTCGTTCTCTGCTGTCTGTCGCACCCTCCATTTGAGGAAGTGATTTCACTGCTCTGTTATTGAGCGAATTGTTGGCGGTGACTACAACCACAGAGCCAATCGGATCACAATCAGCTCAATCAGCTCCTTGCTACGTCCCATTGCGAGTCAAATCAGAATGGCTTAGTTGAGTAAGGGAAGATCTCGTGAACTCGAGACTAGACTGATGAGTCAATATGATAATGAGACACAGACCACATTGATATAATCCCCCATTGCTAGGAAACAATGCTAAACACTGGAAAAGGCCATTTATAATGCATGGGACCTTTAAACGAGACGATTTAGAAATCGTCCAAAAGTTTTGGAGTGTATTCATGACTGTTGGGAACTAGGCTACACTAGCACACCTACTTCCAGTGAATGACGCTAAGCTAGGCTAACGGTGCGGCTGTTCCCTAAGCCTGTTCCCTATGCACAGAGAAGAAAAGGGTATGTATCTGCTTGTCTAACTCCAGGGTAGATGGCAAATAAGCTCATTTCCCAAAAAGTTGGCGTGTTCCTTTAAGAATCCGAGTTATCTAGTCTATTCCAATACTTAGGATTCAAGCCTGAAGTGTATAATTCTGAACCATTATTTCCGTTATAACTGCATACAGTATGTGTACTGCTCTGTTGGTCATCTTCCACCGATTGGTCTTTTTAAAAGCACGGTCAGTCAGCCCCCGAAACCCAAACGGGAGGAATGCAGGAGATGCAAACGGCGGCGGGGATGGGGGATGGCTGACGAGGCTGCGAGGGTTGTGTTCTGTCTTGTCTAATGAGATCCTGTCGGGGAAACAGTAGGAGGCACATTGATCATCCGTATGTAGTACAACCTCTCTCCTTGTCACGGCGAACACTCCCCTGCACAGTCTAACAATAGAACGTAGAGAGGTGGAGAAATGTGTAACTTAGCGATAATTATTATAATGTTCATGATACTGAATAGAAGCATTTTGACGTCAGGCTAGACGTCAGACCAACGAACTAGATTCTTGTACCGGATCTCCTCTCTGGTAAACAAGAATACCCTGAAAACTCTGGCAGGAGCACTCATTCAAGGGTACTATGACTATGCTTGCACCTCATGGTACCAAAGCACCTCAAAGGCGCTTAAAACAAAATTACAAACATCACAAAACAAACTGGTCAGACTACTACTTGACCTGAACCCCAGAACCCACCTCACCCCTGCCCACTTTGACAACCTAGGATGGCTTAGAGTCAGGCCCGGACTGGCCATCGGGAGCACCGGGAGTTTTCCCGGTGGCCTGGCCTGCACAGATAAAAAAAAAAAAATTATATATATATAAAAAAAAAAAAAAATTATATATTTTTTTATAATAATTTTTTTTTTTTTTTTTTTTGCCAGGCCATTGTTTCTAGTTGTGGCAGTGGCGCGGCGCGATAGTTAGATAACCTAGGTGGGTGGGGAACAACCAGGATTTCACTGTCTGCGACAGAGTTGGAGAACTATCTGACTCTCTCTCTTACACACACAATGGAGCCGTGCTGCCGCTTGTGATTGGTGGAGGCGGGACCAGGCGATACAACTGATTGACAGCGGAGGCGTCGAATGGAATGGCAGATGGCACACCCACTTTTCTGAAAGGAGTTGTTGATTGATTGATTGATTGATTGATTGAAAACTTTATTAACAGATTGCAGAATGGGTACAATACAGTACAGCTCAATACACACAATTGTTAAGGGGATGCAGACCAGAGAAAGACTTTCGTCTTGTTTACATCAGGGTCCCCCATTTTCAATTCATCAGGACATATATGACATACATGACATACAGATAGACAGTACTGCTACATCTATACATTTATGACATACCAGATTTGCAAATACAGTACTGTTTGTGATACAAAAAGAGTACAGAAAAGGGAGTATATACATTTGACGTGAAATCTGTACATTGGAGGAGGTTGGGTGGGGTTGTGTGGTGGGGGTTGGGTAGGGAGGGGTTGGGGGGGAAACACTGTACAACTGTTAAATCTGACATTACAAAAAACAATATGTGGTGGTTATGATTGGGGCTGAAGTTGAATAAACAATGTATGAAAGAGAAAGTCAAAATAATTCAAAGATAATTCAAAGATTACACACCTTTGCCACATTGGCTACAAACATAATCACTGCAAAGTTATCAAAAAAAAATAAGAATCTGATCAGACACAAGGGTTAAGTTGTTGTTCCCTTTCTAATTTCCTCAAAAACATCTAGTCTAGTTAATGTGATCAATATTATTTGACAATTGATGCTTTTTGTTGGAAATTTCAGTCAGTGAGCTCATACTTTGAGCTCATTTTATAGTTAAAATGATTGAGACAACGCAATCTTCTGTCTTCGTTGTGCATGCATGCGTGTGCTCACCACACGTGATACATGTGTCACTATTCTGGCAGTGGCTACTGTTATTATAGTATTGTAATGAAAGGTCTGTTATTTAATGTTTGTGTAAAGGGCTATTTTAACCGTTGATGGGTAGTGCATCAGTAAAGTGAATATGGTATTGTGCTCTTGCTCTGTTTGAATAGGTGGAGAGAGTGGTTAACTGTATTATAATAGTAAATAGAAAAATATGTTGTGCTCTTGCTTTTTTCTTTTTGAAGGTGGAGAGTGTAGCATTGCTAGTGCCACAACAGTTTTATTTGAGGTTCATAACAGTACATTGTACTAAGCAATTGTTGGCTCATTAGTTTGTGATTCACATGCACTAAAATTCACCAGAATGCAGGAAATTAAGTCTTTGTAACAAAATATTTCCGGGTGGGGGACCCCCAGACCCCCCGCTTAAAAGGTGGCCTGATTGGGGCTATATTTCGCGCTATATCTCCCGGTATGAATTATTTCCCCAGTCCGGCCCTGTTTGTACCGACATTTGTGTTGTGTGTCAATTGCAAATGGTCAAGGAATGCGGTTCAGAGCTACTGTATATGCTGTAGGAGTCAACTAAATGTACTTGTACTGACATTTTAATCTTTAGACAACGGTATCCTAGTCTGTTTCTGTTCTTAAAGGTAAGTGGGTTACGTAGAGAGTATTGATGGTGGGCTGTAGTGGGATTGCGATTAAGTTTGAGGCAGTAACAGTACGATTAGTGAATAGGGTAACTAGTGAATCATCTAACAGTGATTCGGGCAGGAATTATCAGAGGAGGGCTATATTGTTCAACCTCAGGGATGATGAAAGGGGTCTATTCATATCCAAGCGACAGGTATGAATATGTGAGCGGGTATAAATATGACAAGATGGGAGGCATGGACTTGATTGATATAAAACAGAGGGCATAGCGGTGGCTGGCTCCCAGAGAGTGTAGCGTTTGTCTGTCATAAAACATTTTTAAATAGTCAATGTAAGGAATGTCCCCAGAACGTACAGTAACCCTTTAGTCAGAGACGTAACTGGCGGAGACGGCTAAATTCCATATCCCCAAATGAAGAAGAGAAGGACAGTGGTCCTGAGATAGAATTATATAATAGCATAGAATAGAATAGAAGTACTTTATTGATCCAGAGGGAAATTCAGCACCACAGATCGCTCACAATGAACATTCAGGTAGTCAAAAATCAAAAATAAGAATATGAATAATTCAATGTACTTACCAGTGTTCCTAAGAGCCACAAATGACACCACAGACCGGCAGGCACGTTACAGGACAGGTGGGCTTGCCGTACTGTACCTTGCCCTGTTGCCTGTAAGCAGCACGGTGGTGTAGTGTCGCCTCACAGCAAGACGGTCCTGGGTGCACCAGGTTGCCACGTACCCAGGTGGGGTATCTCCTGGACCTTTCTGTGTGGAGTTTGCATGTTCTCTCCGTGCTCACAAGGGTTTCCCCTTTAACCCCTCAAGGTACTGGGCCGAGATTAATTTGCAGTCAAAAATAGATCAATACAGTCCGTATTAATTAATGTTGCGTTTCTTTTTCAAATGTAGCCAAGAGTAAAGACTAGGGATGCTCGATATTGGCTTTTTTACCGATACCGATATACCGATATTGTCCAACTCTTAATTTCCGATACCGATATCAACCGATACCAATATATATGCAGGGTTTCCCCCCCAAAAAACTGAATATTTTCAGGTAATTAACATTACATATCTCTTGTTGTGGAATTAACACAACATTATGCATACTTTTGACAATAAATAAAATCTGAATTTGTTCTGGGTAAATAAAGGTTCTAGAATTTTTTTTTTCTTTTTTTGAAAACCGATACAGATATTTTCCAATATCACATTTTAATGCCGATATCGGCCGATAATATCGGTAGGCCGATAATATCGGACATCCCTAGTAAAGACCCTAACCATATCAAAACAGCAGTCAAAGTGTATATTTTCAGCACTACGTTTGTTTACCAATGATTATAAGTTGTATTAGCAACATATGAGTTTATAGAAATCTCAGTGCATTGGATCGGAAACCGGATGAATTAGACACGAGGAAGAAAGAGGAGACCCAGGGCTTTCCATGGACGTCGACATTTCATAAAACTACAATATCCAGCTCACACCACAACCAGAAAATGATCTTTGAATGTTATTTTCGTGATTATATCTCACGGGTTGAACAAACCTGAACGTTATTGACATAAAACACAACATATATTGTTTCTTTACCTTTCTGTGAACGTCTACAAAAGAACGTGTTGCAATCTGGTGAAAAATGGCGGAGCTATGGGCATTATACAAATAATAACTGTACTTAGAGTAGATTTCAGTCTTTGCTGCCCTGTAATGGGCGCCTGGTGGTACTAATTCCAGATTTAACGTTGCCATTAGAAAGAGGAGATTTGGCCTGATCCATAGATGTATGACTTGGCCATAATAAGGTAATTTATAGGCCTGATATTCTATAGAATATACTGTATATATATATTCAGTATACAAACCCCCCTGTAAATCATCTGCCCTTTATTCATTTGCTTCGATTTTGTTGTACACTTGATCTCAAGAAGGTGCTGAATGAACTCAGCGGCAGTTCTTCCCTGTCTGGTCAATGTTAGCATGGTGTTATTCACAGTCAAAGATGGGAATAAATGTGCTACAAATAAAGACTTCTTCAAAGTTCAGTTTAATTAAATTTTTTCCCAGTACAGAACACACTGTAGGTAGGAGCAGCTGAGATTTTTCACCAGAGACACACAACAACACAACACAATGGAGGGATTTTGCACATAATCTCACACATCCAAAAACGAAATGGTTTTGCACACATTAATTTAGTTTGACAGTTATTGAGAGTAGATTACTTTGATCATGGCCACCAGGGACACCTTGTGTTGTGTTAATTACAGCTCAATTAAATAATAAGAGAGCAGTACCTATCAGACACGGTATTGCTATTTACATTATTTCATGGTAGGATTCAATGTCCCCGATGACATAGTCGACATGAGTCGTAGTCCAGATGAGGGTCAAAACCAATAAATCAACAGTACAAACAATCTGATCTCAGCCGTACCATTATGTACAACAATACAGCTTCAAACAAACATAGCTATCTTGTCCTGACCCTCCAAGTGTTTGGCCATACTCCTGAATTTGTGTCATAGCGACACAACATATGACCTAAAAGCCTCAGAACATGGCATGAGTAAGAGCATGGAATTAAGAATTAAGGAATTATGGTCTGGAATTAAGATAAGCATACTGTTAATCAAATAGCAATGTCATTTGCCACAGTCACCATTGTCACACTTTTTCTTTGTCATGTGATGTTTTGTTATGGATTAATATGACAGCATGGGTCAACAGGTCATAGAAATGCATTGCATCACTCACTAACACACACAAACCTTGGTGATGGGCAGTAAGAGTTTAAATAAACACTTAGCTATTCCATCTGGCCACGGGTCGATAGCTGTGGTACAGCTGGCCCTGTCACTGGCTCAGCCTCACTCTTTAATTACACAACCATTGATTAGTCAGGATGTCGATAAGGCATTTAAACAGCTTAATCCTCCTTGTATTAACATGAGACGCCAAATGAGCAATATGCACATGGTTTATGTATTTATTCTCTGGCTGAAGTGAAGTGCTTGTATTCATTGTCTCTCGCATTTAAACGTTCTGCTTTCTGGATCTTTCATGAAATGCCAATAGAGGAGGAACAAGAGATCGATACACGGGGGTGATGGAAAAACAAACAAATAAACAAGTTAAGGATTTTTTATTCTATTGTAGAAAAGAAAATGCAATCAGATTAGTGCTAATTGAATTAATTTGGGCACATTGAAAGAAAATGTGTTCTCTTGGTTTTCTAATTTCTATGATTAGGTGAGTTTATACATGCTGTCGATTCCGTGGATGGTGGTTTTAATTTCCAACCACAACAAGGATGCCGGCACAGGCGGCATCAGAGCTACACCGTGGATGAGAGTTGTTGCTGAGGGAACCATACTCCATCACCTCGGCAACACAGCTCCACAGCTCCAGTCCATGAATGGTAAGCACCTCTGGGTGGCCCCCGGGCCCAGGCTGAGGGGACCCGGTGCTGGGCCGAGGGGAGGGGAGGGGACCCGGATGGGGCCGACACTCGCCATCACCGGGAGAGGCTGGGCGTAAGAAGAACGGACCACTCCCTTCATGAGTCACGACACAGTGACTGACAGCAGGTTAATTGGCTCTGTCCTCCTCTCTTTCATACAGTACAGGCCTGCCCGCCGTTCACGAGAGAGCTCTCCCCCGGAGGCGTTCTACTGCAACTGCATTATCAAAGATAAAGACAGCTAAAGCAAGCAGATGGCCAGGGCAGTTTCTAGCTTTTTGGGGGCCCTATGCGAAATGTTGTCTCCCTATTTTGTGAAACTATGGTGGTGGGATTCCAAACCCCATTTAACATTTAAATTCATCAATCTGGTGCACTTTAACTCATTGAGTGCCAAGCCCTTTCCCCATCTGCACTGGCTGGCGCCAGCTTTTCTTCATCTTCATTCTTTCATTTTCACAATATTTCACGATCTTTGCGGAGCTATTGTATATTCTATATTATAGCTATGGAGACAATAGTATGGCTCATTTGACAGACACTATTTCTAGTCCAACATGTAAAAAAAGAGTTTGTTTCTACATACCTTCGTTCGTTCACAATTCCAAGCTAAACATTGCCCCGTTTCACAAAAATCCAGGCTGGTTTCCTAGATTGTGAGATAAAGTGTGTTTTGTGCAGCGTATGCGCAAATCTCGCGGCTGCTCGCTTGACACCTATATTATTGCCAGGTCAAAGTTAAACACATGACCTTGTTTCTTCACAAAGCTGGGGGGGGGGGGGGGTCGTTTATCCGACACTGCGTGCATACAAACACATGTTTTATGATGGAGTTTCGGTAAAGTACACGTAAAACAGACGTTACCTTTGGTTTAGAGGTACTCCATTTCTCACTTCGAGTCCAAAAGTGTCTTGAATCAGAACAGGATCATACGTATAATGTTAGGTAACGTTAGCCCTCATCCGTCTTCTCGGGCCAGACTATAGACGGAGCCGAATAGGTTTCCTCATCGGTCGGTTTGATTATAGTTGTTTTACGTTTTACCAGTAGTGCTTAGTCCAACAAACGCAATTATCGTCCATAATCATCATCCATATAATCCATTTAGTCTTTTTCATAATATCCAATAGTTCGATCTAGGCGATCGCGATTGTCGAACGTGTCCTGCTCACTGCTACTCACAACGACTACCTAGTTGTTTTGGGGGCTGTTGGGGCTGGTACTAACACACTATTAGCTGGCCCATGATGTTCATATGGTAGGCGATACTGCCACCTGGCGGATTTAGATCGTCATTGCAATTCCAACGTTGTGGCAGAGAGCTCCGGCTAGATGTTTAGAACAGGGATCAAAGGAAAAATATCAAAGGATCAAAACCCGAGAAATCTCGGGTATGGCGCTCAACCGCTGGCGAGATAACCCGACTTATCTCGGGTATGGCGCTGAATGAGTTAAGAGGAAAGGGGGCTAGATCCGTGAAAAAAACGTACATCTTTTTTTCTCACAAATTCAAATCAAACATCTCAAGTTGACCCCAGCAATGACAGAACATGATAATAGATAGGAAACACTACATCAAGAAACTTCTGAAAACGTACAGGATTTACCGAATCTGCATTATAACTAGGGGTGGGGGGAAAAAATCTATATGTAGTAGTATCGCAATACTTTGCATGGTGATACTGTATCGATACAGGGACGCCAAATATCGATATTTAATTATTCATTAAAAAAAAATTATATATTTGTTTTTGTATAAGGAAGTTGCATTGTTCATTTCAATACCTGTAATAGTACAGTAGTCCACACACACGCACACATGTGCATTCAGTTAAGTTGGAATATGACTGTAATACAAACAGTTCAGTTTGTCACGTGCAACACAGATTACAGTGTTTACATCTGTCTGCTTGAGAAAATACCATGTTCTACAATAAAAATTATTGAAGTGAGATGAACAGACTGAACTTTATTTTATTAGATAAAACATGTTGACAAAGTTTTACTTTGCATTTGAAAAAGGGTAATAAATTGCAATATATCGCAATATTAATATCGCAATACTCAGCATATCGCAATATATTTAGTATCGCAATACTATCGTATCGTGACTCAAGTATCGTGATAGTATCGTATCGTGAGGCCTCTGGTGATTCCCACCCCTAATTATAACATCTCCTAAATG
This sequence comes from Notolepis coatsorum, assembly GCF_963971535.1. NCBI lineage: Eukaryota > Metazoa > Chordata > Actinopteri > Aulopiformes > Paralepididae > Notolepis > Notolepis coatsorum. The sequence goes on along the minus strand of NC_140184.1, from coordinate 8,171,126 downwards.
CACATAAATGAGACAGATACTGCATTTCCCTTGCATTTCTGAAATTTAAATAGAACTATTTAAGATAAAGTTAAATAAAGTTTGAAAATGCAACTACATTTTTGTCAGTACGCTTAATCTGTAAAAGAATTTAAGCTGAAGATTTGTTACATCCCTACAGGATATATATATATATATATATATATTAAGGCTGTCAAATTTAACGCGATATTAACGCGTTAACTCCCGATTCTATTAACACCACAATTTTTTTTAACTCAAGATTAACTAAAAAAAATTAAATGTTAACTACACTTCACTCAGGTGTATTATTGATGCTCTCATTGATACTATGTTTGTTTCTGAAGTGTGTGTGTGTGTGTGTGTGTGTGTGTGTGTGTGTGTGTGTGTGTGTGTGTGTGTGTGTGTGTGTGTGTGTGTGTGTGTGTGTGTGTGTGTGTGTGTGTGTGTGTGTGTGTGTGTGTGTGTGTGTGTGTGTGTGTGTGTGAGATATAGAGAGAGAGGGGGATGAGAGAGATGAGGAAGGGGCAAGAGAGAAAGAGATCTGGGAGAGTGTGTGTGTGAGGGAGAGAGGGGGGTGTGTGATTACTCAGCCCTTGTGTGTGTGAATGTAACAAGTTCCTAATGTTTTCTTTCCCCTATTATTTCATGCACACTTTATTCATTGTTTTAAATGATTATTTTCTTTTAAGTTATTTTGTGCATCACTCTGTTTTGAATTTGATGCAAATTTGCAATGCATGAGGGTCATCCTTTTGTGTTAAATGGCTGCATAAAGCAAGCATTTGTTGACTCGCATGTTGATAAGAGTATTAAAACTTGGAACTTGAAAAAGATCCGTTTAAGGTAAAAAAAAATAAAAAAATAAAAATGCGATTAATTTGCGATTAATCGTGAGTTAACTATGGACAATCATGCGATTAATCGAGTTAAATATTTTAATCGTTTGACAGCACTAATATATATATATATATACAGTATACCGTGTATTGAGTGAATACATTTTTTTTAAATAGATGATATATATATTCTTTTTTTGGGGCATTTTAGGGGGGCCCCTGGTGGCTTTGGGGGCCCTATGCAACCGCATAGTCCGCATATAGCAAGAAACGGGCCTTGCCATGGCAGAATTCTTTGTAGCACTTTGACAGGGTGTGGGTGCATTATTTCCTCATCCTCTATTGCCTCGGAATAAGTTAGCGTGGGTTACTTATCACATTCAAAGTATCTCCAGTTTCAGGAGCAATTTTCACACCGCATGACAAGTCCAATCATATGCTCATTATGCACTTGCTCTCCGTGCACTTGCTCTCTCTCAGTTTTAGGACGCCTACACATTTATACCTTTATAACATCCTCAAAAAATAATTACAATGAAAAATGCAGTTGAATTGCTGCAACAGAGCTACAGTGGTCTCCAGATTGAAATGCACACCTTGATGTCAGACACGTCAGTGTCTTTTCATTGCAAAATGCTTCAAGGACAGAACTCGCCCCCGTCCTTAAACCAGCTATATGTATGCTAATTACGGCAGGACAGCTGTTTCAATTGCAAATCGCTGGTGGTCGTCGTTGGTACAAACAGCACCCAGTTGTAGAATGACCAAAATGGTAGAAGAAGACACCGTTCATTAGGGAAGTTCGATATTGGCTTTTTTACCGTTATCCGATATACTGATATTGTCCAACTCTTAATTTTCGATACCGATATCAACCGATAACAATATATGCAGGGTTTCCCCCCTCAAAAAACTGAATAATTTCAGGTAATTAACATTACATATCTCCTGTTGTGGAATTAACACAACATTATGCTGGTATACAAGATACACTACATGACTAAGATAACCCATGTACATGTCAAAATACTTCCCAAAGGTCAGTGAATACCACGACCACAACACCAGAGGGAGCTCCACAAATCATGTTAAACCCAGATTCGGCTCAAACAAGGGACTAAACACGTTTCGCAATTATGCCACATCAATGTGGAACGCCCTACCCACAGCTGTAAAGGAATGTGAATCACTACCCACTTTCAAAACCACTCTCAAAGAACACCTACGGGAGACTGCAATTCGAAACTGGCCCCTGTAAATTTCCTAACCCAACCCCCTCCAATGTACAGTAAATGTCCTAACCCAAGAATACACAAGACCCTGGAACCAAGTATGGTTTCGTCGATATTCCAATGTACAGTTTTGCTTGTACAGTTGTACAGTTTCCCCCACCCCGCCTACCCAACCCTACCCCCCCCACCCCCACCCCACCCACCCAACCACCTCCAATGTACAGCATAATATGCCGACAGCCAGTACATAAGGGAGTAACCTATCTTTGAGAGAATCTGCAGAGCGGTGAGTATGTGCTGTTTGAAGTACAGTGGAAATAATTACAGGACTGTATGTTGCCAAAGGAACCGGAGGGTCAGAAGACATGAAAGAGTGCACCACAGCAGATCCTACTCCAATCACTTGAAATCATGGCTAGGGGTGTAAATATTTGACCCCACAACGATTCGATTCGATTACGAATCTTCAGGCAACGATTCAATGCATCATGAAATGTCTTCATTTGACCACGATTCGATTCGATGCTATTCGATACATTTTCGATCAGTTAATTCCCCCCAATCATTTTTATACACAAATGTGGCTGGGGGAACTGATTCACTCAGCATGAATGGACTATAGGTCAATAATAAATAAATAAAATAAAAAATTATAATAATAATAAATCGATGCATTGTTACACCCCTACTCATGGCTGATCAGTAATCAACTACGCAGTCACTAATTTCACTCAGGCTGACTTAACCCTTTCACTACCACACTACCAAATGGTTAACCCTTTCACTGCGACAATACAGAAGGTTAACCCTTTCACTGCCATACAACAAATGGTTAACCCTTTCACAACCACACTACATAAGGTTAACCCTTTCACTACCACACTACAGACGGTTAACCTTCTGTAGTGTGGTAGGGACAGGTTAACCTTCTGTAGTGTGGTAGTGAAATGGTTAATTGTGTCTTTGTTATTTTTCCTTTTATGGAGGGTATTATTTATTTTGTGCTGATAAGATACTGTTGTGTTTGTTGTTTGTGTGTGAGTATATACTGTATATATATATTGACATTGACACTGTAACTCTATTTTAATCTATGATCTATGAACCAACGTATGTCTACATAGTATATTGACATTGTTACTTTAACTTCCTTTTATTCTATGAACCCAATGTGTGATTGATGTCTAATGCCTGTTCTTTTATACTTGTCCTGGGACTAGGGATGAAAACCAGTGATGTATAATTTAATCTGTTCATAAGGAATTATAGGTTAATACATTGATAGAATGTCAGTTAACAGTTAAATACATTGATAGGATGAGATAGCATGTTAAGTTAAAATGGTTAAATACTACTGTGTCAGCAGTCTGTGAGAAAGCACATGTTGGAAGACAATGGGAGCAGACAGCTGCAAGGATTCATCTGGTTATCTGCATAGGCCTTAGGGGCCATTCTGACCAATTCCTTATAAGGTATTCAAAGCCAGAAAAACTAAGATTAGAGACATTTTGGAATAGGAGTAAAAAGGAGGGATTACATTGCTAGTATTTAACCTGTTTCTCTTCCTCCCTGCTCTTTTGACTGACTGATGATGACCTTTTATGTGAAGATTTGACATCATTGTGTGAGTTTAGCTTAGAAGGACATCCTGAAGTCAAAGTGACTTCACTTTTGTGAACTGAAACTTATCTTGAATAAAATAAGGTTCTGATATTAAGAAGTAGCCCAGAACTCTTTAACAGGGGACGTTCTCGATAAGCATCTAGGTTTCTAACTTCTCCTTCACAATGGTTTTTAAAAAAAAATCTCTGTAATTCATCTACCATCATTGGCCATCATCAACCAGAAGAATATACCACACCAGCCTTTTAAATCTGGCTTATTTTTTTTTTATGTGAATTGTCCCTATCAAAGAAACAAATAAACTAAACTCTAACACAATATGGTCCTCTGTGTGTGGCCACAATGTGAGTTTATTCACAGTTGAGCCTGAAATGAGTTGCTATTCTCACTTCTTTCAGGAGCACATGAGTGCTGTATTAATGCATCAAATGGCTGTACTGTACTTATCTCAACTGTAAAGCAAAAATTCCCAGCGGGTATGAGCAGCAGTCATATTGATAAAAGTAGCAACATGGAAGATCTTCTTCCAGCTATCCCCAGGGGTGGGAGTGATCATTATCTAAAAAGAAAAAAACGACTAACCTTAGGTCTGTACTAGGCCTATGCACTTGTCCTAATATACTAACCTACACTATAGCAGTCAAACATTGTTACTTTGATGAGAATTGTACCCTTCCTGCTGTCTTGTTGTACAAAACTTGTAAGTCGCTTTGGATAAAAGTGTCAGCTAAATGACAAAATGTAAATGTAAATGTGATGGCTTTCATATCTGCAGCAGTGAAATAGATATTCTTCATTTCAACAGCCAGAGGACGGCAAAGTGTAATGGCAGAATGTTTTGGGTAGTATTTTTCAGACAGTATTTTTCACATGACGTTGTTTGTCATGCTTATTGTGGCCATCACACTTTCCGCTCATCGACTGAGAAGGATCTGTGGGCCCCACCGATCTGCAAGCCGATGGGAGAGCCAATAGCTGCACGCACACCCACTGTTCAGTGAGCCAATAGGAGCTGTGCATTCGGTATGGGGCTACATCCTTGTGTGTGTTGCTCCTCCGAAGTGAGAGATCGACAATTATTTCTCATTTTGAAACGTATGTTGTACATTTATAAGCACACCTATACACAAATCAGGCGACAGTCTATGACAGTCTACGCGTTATAAAACAATAACAAATTAGGTAACGCTACAGTTGTAAACAATGTATGTAATATAAACAATCAGCTTGTCTGCTAACATTTACATTTAGTCATTTAGCTGATGCTTTTATCCAAAGCGACTTACAAGTTCTGTACGAGTCATCAGGAAGGGCACAACTCTATCAGCTGAGTAACAATGTTCATCAAAGTGTTGAGTGCTACAGTGTAGGTTCGTTTATTAGGACAAGTGCATGACAGTAAGGTTAGTTAGGGTTAGAATTATTATTTTTATTTTTTTCATTTCAGATAATGGTTGAAGAAGTGCGCCTTTAGTCGACGGCGAAAGATTGGACGGGTTTCGGCTGTCCTAACTGGCCTAATAGACAGCACAAAGTCAATTTATAGTAAAGTCAAAACAACTGTAGTGGCCTATAGACAACCATCAGCACAAAACCCATTTATCTAGTAAAGTCAAAACAATTGTAGTAGCTTAAAGTCAAAAACCATATAAATGGAGGCTTTAGGTTTTATATCTATGCTGGCCACCACAAAGTCCATAACTGCAGCTTTAGATTATCTCTACCCCCAAGGTAGAGAACAAGAGGGGAGACAAAAAGAGGAAGACTCACAGTCACATGCGTGCACACACACACACACGCACACACACACGCACGCACGCACACACACACACGCACGCACACACAGAGAGAGAGAGAGAGAGAGAGAGAGAGAGAAGGAGAGAGAAGGAGAGAGAGAGAGAGAGAGAGAGAGAGAGAGAGAGAGAGAGAGAGAGAGAGAGAACTCTCAGGTTTACTATAAAAAAGTTTTACCAACAATTATTTGTGTGTGATTCAGTACATAATATAATGCCAGATTTTGGGTTGAATCTACTATTGTCTTAAACGAATTGCTTAAGGCCCCTTGTAGACTAGTTTCATGAATTATTGCAGAAATGTGCTAGTTGGACTGAATAATAATTCTAAAATGACTTTGCAGGAAACAATTACACCAGGCAATTTAACTTGTAATTGTGAACGAACGAAGACATGCAGAAACAAACGTTTTCTTTCATAGTGTACATCAACTCGTCGTCGTCAAATGAGCCAAACCATTTCCCCATAGTTATAATATAAAATATAGAAATAGCTCCGCTAAGATCATGAGATATCGCCAAAATCGCCCAGAAATCCTGGCCAGGGGCTGTCATTTCCGGATTTCTGGCTGGTGACCAAAGTGTTAAGCTTAAACCAACCAAAACACTATATTTATCGTTTTCTAATATGCACAAAACAGGCACCAGCTGGTACTAACCAGGTACAGAAGGTGGTAATGTTTTTATAGAATCGCTCGTTAATTATGCTTTACATCCCGACTGGATTGTTGAAACATGTTAATGGATTCACACTCAACACATAACTTCACCAAGCACTGCTGGCCAGAGCACACGTCTGTCCAGTCCAGCACACACTTAATCTGTGATAAATCTTACCTCCAAATACTCTTGCAATTCTTCAGTTTGAGACACTCCCCTCTGGCAGGAGGCTGTGGTCCATCAGGGCCAAAACCTAATGCCACAAGAAGAGCTTCTGCCCCTCTGCAGTGAGCCTCATCAACAAGAACAGCTTCCTCTGCAGTGAGCCTCATCAACAAGAACAGCTTCCTCTGCAGTGAGCCTCATCAACAAGAACAGCTTCCTCTGCAGTGAGCCTCATCAACAAGAACAGCTTCTACCCCTCTGCAGTGAGCCTCATCAACAAGAACAGCTTCCTCTGCAGTGAGCCTCATCAACAAGAACAGCTTCCTCTGCAGTGAGCCTCATCAACAAGAACAGCTTCCTCTGCAGTGAGCCTCATCAACAAGAACAGCTTCCTCTGCAGTGAGCCTCATCAACAAGAAAACAGCTTCCTCTGCAGTGAGCCTCATCAACAAGAACAGCTTCCTCTGCAGTGAGCCTCATCAACAAGAACAGCTTCCTCTGCAGTGAGCCTCGTCAACAAGAACAGCTTCCTCTGCAGTGAGCCTCATCAACAAGAACAGCTTCCTCTGCAGTGAGCCTCATCACGTCTCTCATCTCCTTTCTCGATAGATGCTATACATACATAAGCGTATGTCACAATGTGTTACATTAACACACCCTTCCTGGACTATTATATTTGCATATTATATTATCATTTGATTCTCCTCACGATGGTTGCACAAACTTTAGCAGCTGCACTCAACAAGTTATCTGCATCAGGGACAGCAATTGATGCATTGGATCTAATGAACGAGTACATATTGGACTTTGTTAATCGAGTCGATGTCTCTGCACCTGAGAGTTCTTCAGATGACGAAGATTCTGATGAAGACTTGGTTTTACACAGCTGTTCTGAAGTGGATTTCGATAAACTGGATAAACTTTCCATCGGAGTTAATGAACGTGTCAATGACTCTGCCTCGGAGGGTCTGTCTTCATGCGTCTTTATGGCTACGTTTCTTTCGAATGTTTGTGTAAAGTAGCGTTCAAATAACGTTACTATCACCGAATTTAAACCGCACTGATTTAGAGGTGTTATTAGCTATTATTATTATAGCGATGATAATCTGGGGCTGTGATAATAAGCCCTGTGAAATAAGCGAAACAATAAAATTGGCGCATTGGACCGGAAACCGGGCGAATTAGATGTGAGAAGAAAAAATCGTAGTCCTAAAACAGAGGAGACCCAGGGCTTTGGATTCACATCTAGATTTGATCAAACTGGGGCGCTCCAGTAGCACACCACATAGCGTTGCGAAGCGGTCGTCCCGGGTTCGTTTCCCCGACCCGGTGACCATATGCCGCATGTCTTCCCTTCTTCTCCTCCCGTTTCTCCCTCTCTCCTCTGTCGGTCCTGCGTGGCCAAGAAAAAGCTGTCGGTCCTGCGTGACCAGGAAAAAGATCATTTTAGATTTGATCAAACTACACGAGAGGTGCTGCCGACCGCGGAACTCCAACCATGTCACATTTTTATGATGTTTTTCGTGTTTATATCTCACACACACACACACACACACACACACACACACACACACACACACACACACACACACACACACACACACACACACACACACACACACACACACACACACACACACACACACAAGATACATGCACATACATGGACACACTTAAGTACTGCACCTGAATATGCATACAACTGTTGACTGTGTGTATGTGTAACTAGGAGGGATATGAGGACTGTGTGTATGTGTAAATAGGAGGGATATGAGGACTGTGTGTATGTGTTACTAGGAGGGATATGAGGACTGTGTGTATGTGTAACTAGGAGGGATATGAGGACTGTGTGTATGTGTAACTAGTAGGGATATGAGGACTGTGTGTATGTGTTAATAGGAGGGATATGAGGACTGTGTGTATGTGTAACTAGGAGGGATGTGAGGACTGTGTGTATGTGTAACTAGGAGGGATATGAGGACTGTGTGTATGTGTAACTAGTAGGGATATGAGGACTGTGTGTATGTGTAACTAGGAGGGATATGAGGACTGTGTGTGTATGTATAACTAGGAGGGATATGAGGACTGTGTGTATGTGTAACTAGGAGGTATATGAGGACTGTGTGTATGTGTAACTAGGAGGGATATGAGGACTGTGTGTATGTGTAACTAGGAGGGATGTGAGGACTGTGTGTATGTGTAACTAGGAGGGATATGAGGACTGTGTGTATGTGTAACTAGGAGGTATATGAGGACTGTGTGTATGTGTAACTAGGAGGGATATGAGGACTGTGTGTATGTGTAACTAGGAGGGATATGAGGACTGTGTGTATGTGTAACTAGGAGGGATATGAGGACTGTGTGTATGTGTAACTAGGAGGGATGTGAGGACTGTGTGTATGTGTAACTAGGAGGGATATGAGGACTGTGTGTATGTGTAACTAGGAGGGATATGAGGACTGTGTGTATGTGTAACTAGGAGGGATATGAGGAATGTGTGTATGTGTAACTAGTAGGGATATGAGGACTGTGTGTATGTGTAACTAGTAGGGATATGAGGACTGTGTGTATGTGTAACTATGGGGTATATGAGGACTGTGTGTATGTGTAACTAGTAGGGATATGAGGACTGTGTGAATGTGTAACTAGGAGGGATATGAGGACTGTGTGTATGTGTAACTAGTAGGGATATGAGGACTGTGTGTATGTGTAACTAGGAGGGATATGAGGACTGTGTGTATGTGTAACTAGTAGGGATATGAGGACTGTGTGTATGTGTAACTAGGAGGGATATGAGGACTGTGTGTATGTGTAACTAGGAGGGATATGAGGACTGTGTGTATGTGTAACTAGGATGGATATGAGGACAGTGTATGTGTAACTAGGAGGGATGTGAGGACTGTGTGTATGTGTAACTAGGAGGGATATGAGGACTGTGTGTGTGTGTGTAACTAGGAGGGATATGAGGAATGTGTGTATGTGTAACTAGTAGGGATATGAGGACTGTGTGTATGTGTAACTAGGAGGGATGTGAGGACTGTGTGTATGTGTAACTAGGAGGGATATGAGGACTGTGTGTATGTGTAACTAGGAGGGATATGAGGACTGTGTGTATGTGTAACTAGTATGGATATGAGGACTGTGTGTATGTGTAACTAGGAGGGATATGAGGACTGTGTGTATGTGTAACTAGGAGCCTCCTCTCTAGCCTACACCTGCAGAGCATCCTCTCTAGCCTCCATCCGCTGTGCCTCTCCAGCCTACACCAATGTGCTCTTTGTAGCAAGTTGTAAGTGAGAATTCACTAATATCAGTAGATCTATCCGTGAGCAACACAGACACAAATGAAATACACTGCAAGTCACTTTATGTTTTGTCGTAACTAAAGATTGAGTAGAGACAAGGGGATTGTGATGCTGCCGGGCCAGTTTAAAATTGCCAGGCTATGGATCAGAATAATGGACCGTGTGGATGAATTGGCAGAGTACCAGGTAGAGCTGCGTACAGAGAGATAGGCCTAACACTGAACACCCAGCAGGCCAGCACCACTGTGGGGATGTGTCAGAACCTGGACGAATGTGATAACGACAGAGCCGTGTTTGCTGCTCCGCAACAGAACAGGTCGCTTAGGGCCCCCCAAAAAGAAGGCAGTTTTCACCCCTGGTGTTGAGAGCACAGAAAGGTGTGGTCTGGGTTCCAGCAGCTCTCACCTGCTCCGTAGCCTAACTGCTGCCGTCTTATTGAGACTACCTCTGTGAGGCTGTGCAACACTCACACAAGCCCCCTCCCCCCCAAAATGGGAGAGCATAGCATGTCATGTTCTCTCATTCTGCAGGACTTCAAAAAGATATGGCAGCTGATTTGATGTAAATACATAGTAATGCAGCAAACCACCCTTCAACTGGAAAACCAGACCACCCTCATCCAGTGGCATAACAAACGGCTGAAGGGTCATTAGGTCTCTCTGCTTCTGCAAGGTGTCCTGCTCCTTTTTCGAACAGGGTAAACTGTGATTTATTTATCTGTTTCTCTTTTTGTTGTCTTTTTTTTATTATCTTTTGTATATGTCAAATGAACAGATATATTTTAGTTTTTATACTTGTTCGAAAATACTAATCTTTCAGTCATTCATTCATTCAAGGTGTGCTTTCCAGAGATTTTCTCTGTGCTTTCCTCCACAATATCCACATCAGCTGCACACGTAACAACACCCTGTTTTGGTGGATGTAGCCTTCAGTTACCTCGACAGAACCAACAGCCTAACTAACAACTCCTTGAGTGCAGCTTCCATATAGCTCAGTTCCAGGGCTTGACATTGGCACCTGCCCACCCGCCAGATGCGGGTAGAATTCCCCTGTGGCGTGTACCTCTGTCATTCTACCCGCCCCAGTGGCTAGTGGCTTAAAGGTCTGTCTGTCTGTGTGTATGTGTGTGTGTGTATGTGTGTGTGTTTATGTGTGTGTGTTTAGCATATTTTTCCCCGTGGCCATGTGTGTTCTAAAAATAAAAGAAATCTCTGCCTTTGATTGGCTATAACACGTTCATTATGCAAAGACCAGCCCTGATCTGCCTCTGATTGGCTCTGATCATCACCCCTGATGCTGAATGACGGAATAAACAAAAAAGCCAGGTGGTGAAACCTGAAACCTCTCTTCAAAGTTATTTTCACACTGAGTCGCGCCGTCGCCAATAATAGTTTCAAGACATTGCGTCGGTCTGAGAGAAGAATCAAGCATCGGAAATACATTTGGACTGCAGTATTCTGTTGTGGATGGTTAAAACCTTTGTTTACATACTGGTGTGGACTGTGGATTAAAACGTTCATTTATGGACCCGTTTTCTGCCAATCAAGCTGGCGGGCTCGTTGAACACAGCTGCTACAACCTCCACAAGTCTCTGTAAGTAAGCTAGCTAATGGCTAATGCATCCTTACACTACTGGCAAGTATTTTCATATCTTAACCAGCGTTGCAACTTGCAAGACGCTTATAATGAAACGTTCCAACGGCGACATTGTTCATCAATGGATTCAACCTAGAACCTACGCGCGCTTTCCCCCCCCCCCCCTCTCTCTCTCTCTCTCTCTCTCTCTCTCTCTCTGTATCTCTCCCTCTCTCTCTGTCTATCTCTCTCTGTCTCTCTCTCTCTCTCTCTGATTGATTGATTGAAAACTTTATTAACAGATTACAGAATGGGTACAATACAGTACGGCTCAATACATACAATTGTTAAGGGGATGCAGACCAGAGAAAGACTTTTGTCTTGTTTACATCAGGGTCCCCCATTTTCAATTCATCATAACATATGACACACACGACATACAGATAGACAGTACTGCTACATCTATACATTTATGACATACCAGATTTGCACATACAGTACTGTTTGTGATACAAAAAGTGTCCAGAAAAGAGTGTATATACATTTGACGTAGAAACTGTACATTGGAGAAGGTCTCTCATTCATCACTGTGGTGAAAAAAGTTAGTCTGGAGCCCATTTTCACATGACCATTTTAATAATCACATTATTACCATTGTTGGGTTATGATTGGCGTGTGTGGGGATTTTTGGCTGGTGAAAATGCTGAGTGGCTAGTGACTTTGGAAAACCACTAGCCACAGTGGCTAGTGAACCAAAAAGTTAATGTCAAGCCCTGGTCAGTTCTGCCAGGGGCGAAATCAGGGCTGAGGCGTATTCACCCCAAGCCAACAGCGCCACAGCCACAACTGTTATGTGTACCTGGTGTCACGCCACAGTTTGTGACGCCGCCCAGTTATATCCTTGGACCATGTGCCACTACCTCTGACAGTCCTGCACAAGGAAAATGCAAATACAACAGGATGGTCACATCTAATGCTTGCAGGAAGTGCGGACAGTTTCGCACACAGGCCATGGGCAATACAAGGGCAAAATATATTGCCCAAACACTGTCAGCAAGGAACAGTGATTGAAGGCCATGCAGAGGGCACAGCCTGCAAACAATGCCTCAAGATTTAATTTTAGTTATTTATGTGTAACGTTTGGGGGTCAAACGTTAACGGGTTAATGTCTTCTCATTACCGCATTTGTGTGATTACCTATAATATTGTTCATTGTTCTGGTAATTATTCAAGATTTGTTGCCTTGATTGTTGTTTCTTTGCCCAGATTAGCATGAGCAAAGACGCGTACCCATCTCACCCCTTACACACACACGCACGCACACACGCACGCACGCACACACGCACACACACACATACACACACACACACACACATTGCTCTCAGACTCAAAGGCAGTTCTGCAGTTCTGGACAAACACAATGTGCTCAGGGTCCCACATGTCGACTGACTGTGTTGAATTCAGGCCAGGATTGCTGGATGTTTTGTCACAGCCTGTTGAACACCAATCAGCTGGGACTGTCCCACTCACCGTTTACACTGAACACCAATCAGCTGGGACTGTCCGACTCACCGTTTACACTGAATACCAATCAGCTGGGACTGTCCGACTCACCGTTTACACTGAACACCAATCAGCTGGGACTGTCCGACTCACCGTTTACACTGAACACCAATCAGCTGGGACTGTCCGACTCACCGTTTACACTGAACACCAATCAGCTGGGACTGTCCGACTCACCGTTTACACTGAAGACCAATCAGCTGGGACTGTCCGACTCACCTTTTACACTGAACACCAATCAGCTGGGACTGTCCGACTCACCGTTTACACTGAACACCAATCAGCTGGGACTGTCCGACTCACCGTTTACACTGAACACCAATCAGCTGGGACTGTCCGACTCACCTTTTACACTGAACACCAATCAGCTGGGACTGTCCCACTCACCGTTTACACTGAACACCAATCAGCTGGGACTGTCCCACTCACCGTTTACACTGAACACCAATCAGCTGGGACTGTCCGACTCACCGTTTACACTGAACACCAATCAGCTGGGACTGTCCCACTCGCCGTTTACACTGAACACCAATCAGCTGGGACTGTCCGACTCACCGTTTACACTGAACACCAATCAGCTGGGACTGTCCGACTCACCGTTTACACTGAACACCAATCAGCTGGGACTGTCCGACTCACCGTTTACACTGAACACCAATCAGCTGGGACTGTCCGACTCGCCATTTACACTGAACACCAATCAGCTGGGACTGTCCGACTCACCGTTTACACTGAACACCAATCAGCTGGGACTGTCCGACTCACCGTTTACACTGAACACCAATCAGCTGGGACTGTCCGACTCACCGTTTACACTGAACACCAATCAGCTGGGACTGTCCGACTCACCGTTTACACTGAACACCAATCAGCTGGGACTGTCCCACTCACCGTTTACACTGAACACCAATCAGCTGGGACTGTCCGACTCACCGTTTACACTGAACACCAATCAGCTGGGACTGTCCCACTCACCGTTTACACTGAACACCAATCAGCTGGGACTGTCCCACTCACCGTTTACACTGAACACCAATCAGCTGGGACTGTCCCACTCACCGTTTACACTGAACACCAATCAGCTGGGACTGTCCCACTCACCGTTTACACTGAACACCAATCAGCTGGGACTGTCCGACTCACCGTTTACACTGAACACCAATCAGCTGGGACTGTCCCACTCGCCGTTTACACTGAACACCAATCAGCTGGGACTGTCCCACTCGCCGTTTACACTGATAACGTCACTTTGGCACTACTTCAGGGAAACCTCACCCCATAGAATATACAAGCATGGTGCGTTAGGTAGGCTGTGTTGGGAAAAGTGTTTAATTGAGAACACATTGTTTTCATAATGTATTACTGTACCTCCTCGTCCTCGGGTCCAATGTCTTCTCTATGCACCCTGTGCAGAGTACAGTGATGATCCAGGACGTTCATACTACCTATCCTGGTCCTGCACCGCTTTGAATTGATTGATTGATTGAACATTTTATTAACAGATTGCAGAATGGGTACACAGTATGACTCAATACACACAATTGTTAAGGGGACCAGAGAAAGACTTTCGTCTTGTTTACATCAGGGTCCCCCATTTTCAATTCATAACATTTATGACATACACGACATACAGATATACAGTACTGTTACATCCAACTCACAGTCACATGCACACGCACGCACACACACACACACACGCACACACACACACACACAGTAGAGAGAGAGAGAGAGAGAGAGAGAGAGAGAGAGAGAGAGAGAGAGAGAGAGAGAGAGAGAGAGAGAGAGAGAGAGAGAGAGAGAGAGAGAGAGAGAGAGAGAGAGAGAGAGTGCTAGCTCAGTTACAATGTGCCGTCAATGTCATTCTAGAAAGCATTTCATTGGATGCAAAATTAGTATACGCCCCTGTGTGCTGGATGACTCATCAACATTTAAAAAAAACTATTTTCCAGGAAATTACATCTATTTTCTTTTTTTAATGCACTTTTTCTCCTCTTTTTCTGTTTCTCCCATCCCAATTCCACTGTGCCAATTCTCCCCTCCCCTGTCTTGAACGTTGCTCGCATATGCCCCCCACTGGCCGGTTGTAGGGAGGATAGAAGCCTTGCATCATGTGTCCCCTCCGATACACGAGGAGGCAGCCTGTCACATCTTTTCACCTGCCAGCGTGGACTCTCATTGGCGAGGTGTAACGTGTGGGAGGCTCACACTACCCCCACCATTTCCTGTCTCTGCTGTGCAGGCGTCCCCAACCGACCTGTAGGAGTCACTGTCCACAACGTCCAGAATACCACCCATCGATTTCCACCCGCTAACTCTGCCAATTGAGTTAGTATGACGGCTGGCCCAAGCCGGAGGCAATGCCGACAGCCGGAGTCGAACCCGGTGTCTCTTGCGTTGGTGACGAGCGCAATGTCCGCTGCGCCACCCAGCCGCCCAAATTACATCTATTTTGATTTCATGTGGCCTTTAAACCCCTCTCACACGTAATGTTGACCTGTGGGCAAAGAGTATGTTCATATGAAAAAAAGAGAATGAGTGTGTATCTGTGCCACAAATGTCATGGAAAAATTATCACTGCTTGATATACAGTATGTTAAATCTTGTAAAGTACATACTTCATCTATATTTCCCTATTACAATAATAAGGAACCCTTTTTTTTAAGACCATTGCACATTTACTAACATGCTCGAGGTGGAATTGGAAACTGTCTCTTCCATTTTACAAGTAATGTGATGGCTCATTAAAAGTTGATCAAAACCACAATCGTATTACATTATAGTTGAATTAGAAATGAGTTTCAGCACATTAACACCATTTCAGAGCACCGAGACAATTATCGAATGACATTTGTCGGAATGAAATTATGTCCGTGACTGGATGCAAACCCGGGGTCCATTGCGTAGTCCATGCAGTTTAGTGCAGACACACAGTGTGTCTGACTCTCACCTAACTCTCTGTCTGACTCTCACCTAACCCTCTGTCTGACTCTCACCTAACTCTCTGTCTAACTCTCTGTCTGACTCTCTGTCTGACTCTCACCTAACTCTCTGTCTGACTCTCACCTAACTCTGTCTGACTCTCACCTAACTCTGTCTGACTTTCACCTAACTCTCTGTCTAACTCTCTGTCTGACTCTCTGTCTGACTCTCACCTAACTCTCTGTCTGACTCTCACCTAACTCTGTCTGACTTTCACCTAACTCTCTGTCTAACTCTCTGTCTGACTCTCTGTCTGACTCTCACCTAACTCTGTCTGACTTTCACCTAACTCTCTGTCTAACTCTCTGTCTGACTCTCTGTCTGACTCTCACCTAACTCTCTGTCTGACTTTCACCTAACTCTCTGTCTGACTCTCTGTCTGACTCTCTGTCTGACTTTCACCTAACTCTCACCTAACTCTCTGTCTGACTCTCACCTAACTCTCTGTCTAACTCTCTGTCTTACTCTCACCTAATTTTGTACCCAGTTTAATCACCTGTACATTGTATATTGCTGTTGCACTGTACTGCTACATTTGCACTCTGGTTGGATGCCAAGCCTCTTTCCCTTGTACTGTACTTGTGCTGTATGATGACAATACATTTCAATCTTTTTTTTTAATGAATGAAAACAAAATATCAAAGGGTTAACCCTGTATGTCACTGAAGTCATTACACACGATAGCAATAATCACTTTGAAGCCAAACTCTCACAGCAGTCAAAGTAAACAACTAAAATATTTATTAACTGAAGAATTTACAGCAAACTCTTATCACAACACAGTCTTCAAGTCAAATGACACTTAACCCTTTTGAGTACAATTAGATTGGCGAGTCTGAATCGGTAACGGTGAACGGACCAGTGGTGGATATTCCTCTACCAAGGTCCTCTATTAAAAAACAAGAACAAGCACATTAATTAAGATCTAGATGGTCCAAAAACAGTTCCTTTCCAAAAAGTGAGACATTAAACGGAAAACACAAAGGTTTGCATTTTTAGAGATACTTTTCTAGTAGGAATCAAGAACAACATTGTCTTTTTTTTTTTTCTTTTTTTTTTTTTTTACAAGTGTACATAGTTCCGTTTTTCTCTCTGGTTCCATGAGAAGATTTTCAGTTCAGTTCATTAGAGACGGTATGTCGTTGAAAAAAGTGGCCCGCTGGCTCCATGATCCTGCGGTCAGAACGCATTGCGGTCCTAATGGGCGACCGGAGAGCCTTCTGGGGCAGAAGGATGCAAGACGAACACTGATCCACGTTCACTCTGTGTGAGTTCCCAAATCCCTATATACTCACATCCACAATCTGCTGTTCTAGGAAGGTGAGAGGACATTGAACTATGACAAAAATACTAAAAGGGTTAAGGCAAGAATACAAAAATAAAGAAATAGTAAAAACAATAGAAATGTCGCTTTTCTCACACAATCAACTGGTAACACACCCTACTGTACGAAGCTGTTGGTTAGTGAGCATTATTCACATAGTCGTTCTCTCTTTACAGAATCCTGCACTTTACACGGTATTTACAGAAGAACGGAACTGAATCCCACAAAAAGAAAGAAGTATCATTCACTAAAATTAGGACGAGTTATTCATGAACACAATGATTGTGTATAAACTGTAGAATCTTAAGGTAAGTACATAAGGTCAGTATGTAACAACATTTACACACAGACTTAGTGTTTACAGAAGTCGTTATATTTCATATCAAATAAATCAGTAGAGCGATCTGAAAACCTTGTTCTCAATTATCCTTTGTACAAATATTTGCTTTCCCGACGACATGGTCTGAATTGCTGTGTTTATTTTTTTTATTTTCCTTTTTTTTTATAGACTTTTTTTAAACTTTTTTTTATTATTCTGATGGTGAGCTGAAACCGGTACCATTTACAACATTTGTTCAATTTTCATCTTTTTCACAGTTGACAGTTTCAATTTTACAAGAGGCATCGTAATCATGGTGGCGAATACACAGACTATGCTTTCGTGAGACGGAGAACGGAGAAACACATTTAGTGGAAACAAGCAATAAACAACGACAGCAACGACAACAACAACAACAACAATAACAAAAAGACAGCATGGGAATCTGTGCGCGGTTAGAACACCCTTACTTGCAGACCAGTTGGCGACAGACCTCCTGTCCCACTGGCTTGAAGAGAAAAGAAAAAAAACAGACAGTGATTGACAGGTTAAAGGATGCCGACAGAGGTAGAGTGTGAAGTGAGGGACGGGGGCGGGCTCTGGGGGAGGAGCCTGAAGATAATGGAGACGGGTGCGGACGAGAGGACAGGAGAGGGGCAACAGAGGTGCAATTAAATCTACTAATTGTTGTAGTAAGAGCGCCAGACTCCCCTTTTCCCCGGCCTGCTGGTACATAAACAGGTGTGACCCCAATGACCTCTTGGCTTACACGCAGCCAGGTCCGCGTGACATGGCTTTAATTATCCCCCCTCCCCTCCCCTCCCCTCCCCCCTCTCTCTCTATCATGCTCTATCACACAGGGATATCTATGCTAATGACGGTGCCACAGAATCATGGGGGGGGGTTTTGTCTTCAGGGAGCCGTCCTCTGCATGTGGAATGAGTATGCAGTGTGTGCTGTGTGGCACCACAAGAGAAGACAGATGATGCGAGAGCAGGGGAGGGGGGGGGGGGGGGGGGGGGGGTGGGGGTGAGTGCATGTGTCCCCGTCTCCTCAATATACAGACACACGCCCTTTTTTCACCACGTGCAAATCATTCGCTACGGCATAGAAGTTCAACGGGCGGCCTCCTCCGCACCCGGTCTCTCCGGTGTGCACTTTGTGTGTGTGTGTGTGTGTGTGTGTGTGTGTGTGTGTGTGTGTGTGTGTGTGTGTGTGTGTGTGTGTGTGTGTGTGTGTGTGTATAATGCACTCAAAGCGTGCATGTGTGCAAACAAATCCAAGGTAAGAGTCTGCAAATGGAATGACCGAGGGAGTCCTTCGGTGAGGTGAAGCGAAGGAGCAACAGGGGAGTGGAGAGAGAGAGAGAGGAGGCTGACGGGAGGAGGAGGAGGAGGAGGAGGAGGAGGAGGAGGAGGAGCCCCCCCTGAGGAGTCTTCTTAGGAGGGATTTAGTTGTTCTGAAGGCAGTCCAAATCCACCGAGCAGCACACGTTCCCGTTCTGGCGATGGCGGCATGGAAGGTAGCGAAAAGACAGCACAGAGAACATGTCACGTACAAGCGATTGTGTCGGTGCATAAATGTAAATACAAAATCCTAGTCTAGTTGACGTTGTCGTCGTGACCCGAATGCTCTGAAGCTTCAATCGCTGCCACGGAAATCGATCGTCAAAATCACTATTTGAATGCTTTGTTTTCTTCGTTTTGTGGTTTGGTCGTGTAATAAATATCTCATAGAAATAATAATCCAACATTCATATTTTTCTCCCATCCCCAAATTGAGTTATTATGCCAATTCCCTTCCTGGTCGTTGCGTGCGCTTCAGTACTGTCGGTCTGGGGAGGGTGTAGACTATCACATGCCTCCTCCGATACATGTGGAGTCGCCCAGCCGCTTCTTTTCACCTGACAGCGAGGAGTTTCACTGGGAGAACGTAGCGCGCGCGGAGGCTCACGCTATCTCCCCCAGATCCCCTCCCTGCTGAACAGGCGCCCCGTCCGACCAGTAGGAGTTGCTGTTTTTCAACGACCAGGACTCATACCCCATCGGTTTCCCACCCGCGCGACCACTGACAATGTTGTGTTCATAGGGACGACTGACCGAGGTAATCGGGACAGCCCTAGTTGTGTACGATGTCCTAGCGAGTGACGGTCGCCCTTACCTTACACTTGCAGGTGGCACAGGGCGAGTTGGGCATGTCCCACGTATCTCCACTGAGACGGGCGATGCCCGCAGGGTCCTGGCACGTCTGCCTGATGTCGTAGGAGAGGTTGTCCGCCAGGCAAGGGTCTGTGACACAGCGTGGGCAACACTCGCCCTCTGCCACCGCCGTGTAGTCGCACATCAACACAGGACACACCAGGGGCCAGCAGTCTACCTCTCCTTCCTGCAGACGGCGAGGGAGGGATGGAGAGGAAAGGTATCATGAACACACAGAGAAATCAAAGTACAGGAACGGACCTAAAGCGGTACATGGGCTTTGCCGCCCCAGTGGTACCTAGTGGTGCCCTAGCAGGGTACTAGCACGGTACCTTTTTTGCTATCCACAATAACACAACATGTAAACAACATGTAAAACCACAACATGTAGCCTCTCTCTCTCTCTCTCTCTCTCTCTCTCTCTCTCTCTCTCTCTCTCTCTCTCTCTCTCTCTCTCTCTCCAACACAGCGATGCTGTGTTGTTGTTGAACTATAACTAATTAATTTCGCCGTGGGTGATGCATAATGGATGAATGAATGGTAACTTGTTTAAAATGACAAGATATACATATGTGTTCATTATTGGATTGATCAGAGAGAGAGTGGAGTTTCTTTTGGATTTAAAAGAAGTGGATTATGGCTTGTTCAATATCTCGCCCATGTTTACTAAAGGTAGGTTATGTACAGTGTACAGTGTTCCCCACCCAACCCCTACTCAACCCCACCCCACCCCCACCCCCACCTTTAAAAAAAAAGAAGAAAAAAAAGCGGGGAACATAGAACCCGGGGAACATGTTCCCGCAATAACCTCCTGCTGCTACTTTTACCATGGGGATAGCTAGCTGTAACTTAGGTAGCTCCTGATGCTACTTTTACCATGGGGGTAGCTAGCTGTAACTTAGGTAGCTCCTGATGCTACTTTTACCATGGGGATAGCTAGTTGTAACTTAGGTAGCTCCTGATGCTACTTTTACAACAGGGGTAGCTAGTTGTAATGTAACTTAGGTAGCTCCTGATGCTACTTTTACAACAGGGGTAGCTAGTTGTAATGTAACTTAGGTAGCTCCTGATGCTACTTTTGACATGGGGGTAGCTAACGTTAGTTGAAACTTAGGTAGCTCCTGATGCTACTTTTACCATGTGGGTAGCTAACGTTAGTTGAAACTTAGGTAGCTAATGTTTAACTAGTGGTGCTTTTCCCACCGCTCCACAGTACCAGCTCAACTCGACTCACTTTTGGTACCAGGTACTTTGTTTCCCCCCGTACTGCATCACAGTGCCCTCGCACTCGTACCCTGCTAGGTTAACACTGGGACGACTACGCTACCTTTTTAGGTCGATTCCTGTACTGATTTCTCTGTGTGAAGTAGCTTAGACAGATGATCAACGATAGATCTGCGCATATCGGAAAGACCTGTTATCTTCCATAAGAGTTCAATTAATCCTTTAACCAGTGGCGGCCGGCCGATAGTGGGCGCTAGAGCGCCGTCCTCCCTGGTTAAAAGGAGAAGAAGAAAGAATTATTTGCGAGGAGGAAGCAGCCTATTCATCCCCCAGCCGGGCCGGCGCCTAGCCCCCTCCACTCCGTTTTCATGGGCGCTCATTTCTGCTCCGCCGTAATTGCGCATCTCACAGGGCAAAATGCAAATACGTATAAAAAAATACGTACGTACAACATATCGCTGTCAAATACGATACGAGTGCCCGATGTAGTCACTATTGGCTGAGAGTGGCACGTGACATCGCGTCACCAGACGTTGGGCTCTGGCTCTGCAGATATTATGCTATTCGAGGGGCTACTAGGAAATAGTAGCTGTCGGAAATTGATAATAATCACAAGATACTGTACATTCAGACAGTGTTGGATCTAACTAAATAGATTTATATGGACACTTTTATGGAAAGTTCAAGCCTGGAATCTGGACCACAAAGCTTCTCGAAGGGTAGGCTATAGCCTACTCTGTCTTAGCTGGTTCGACAACAAACAACAACACGCTATAATGGCTAGCTGGTTGCAGTCTGGACAGTGGACATATACATCAACAGTCTGGGACAGTGGATATATACATCAACAGTCTGGGACAGTGGATATACACTTTATCAAGCCCTCCTGGACCGTGTTTTTCAACTAAACAAAGTGAGTTGCGGTCTCTCTCTCTCTCTCTCTCTCTCTCTCTCTCTCTCTCTCTCTCGCTCTCTCTCGCTCTCTCTCGCTCTCTCTCTCTCTCTCTCTCTCTCTCTCTCTCTCTCTCTAACACAGCGATGCTGTGTTGTTGTTGAACTATAACTAATTAATTTCGCCGTGGGTGATGCATAATGGATGAATGAATGGTAACTTGTTTAAAATGACAAGATATACATATGTGTTCATTATTGGATTGATCAGAGAGAGAGTGGAGTTTCTTTTGGATTTAAAAGAAGTGGATTATGGCTTGTTCAATATCTCGCCCAGTCTATGTTTGAATGAATGAATGAATGAAAACGTTATTTAACAGATTGCAGAATGGGTACAATACAGTATGGCTCAATACATACAATTGTTAAGGGGATGCAGACCAGAGAAAGACGTTTGTCTTGTTTACATCAGGGTCCCCCATTTTCAATTCATATCGATAGTTTAATAGCTAGCCTTGGCTCGTTTAACAATATGCAAAATATGTGTACAGCCCTGTACTCATACTGAAGTTATTCTTGGTATATAATACTACTAGGTCTGATTGTGTAACGAATCGATTCCTAGTCGCGCTGTGTTTGAGTGAGAGAGAGAGAGAGAAAGAGAGAGAAGGAGAGATAGAGGGGGATACTAATTAATTCCGCCCCCCCCCCCCCCCGAGGAGGAATTCACCAGCCGCCACTGCCTTTAACCCCACAGTTATAAGGTCTAGATGCTTGTTCTGTGGCTGAGGTTGGGGTGGATCACAGCCGCTGCAATCAAAACTATTGTTGCTGGCACGCTTGAACAATGGCAGTGTGTTGCCACGGTAGCAGCATGTCTCTAATTAGTGAGCTGTCACAGGCTTGTAATTATCAGAGTCATTGGCGGAAGAACATGTTAGCGTGTGACACACACACACACACACACACACACACACACACACACACACACACACACACACACACACACACACACACACACACACACACACACACACACACACACACACACACACACACACACACACACACACACACACACACACACACACACACACACACACACACACACACACACACACACACACACACACACACACACACACACACACACACACACACACACACACACACACACACACACACACACACACACACACACACACACACACACACACACACACACACACACACACACACACACACACACACACACACACACACACACACACACACACACAGAGCCAGACGCGCCAGGTGTGGGATCCACACTAAATGTATATTTACACAAAATCTTTGTTAGAAAATACTACGAAAATACCCTTTATGAATCTCAATCCCAATTGTGCGGCAAAAGCCTCAAGTCCCACCTGTTAGCTAACCATCACTGGTTGTTGTAACGCCCGTGTTTTTGCATTTGATTTCTCACTGTTGTCGCTCACTCCGGTGAGCAAACCAAACGTTTGTTCGCCAACGGTGACGTTGTTATTGTGTCGAATCCTCCGAGTCCAGAATTATAAATAGGATAGGCTTTAATCACGTCATCGATAAGCTGAAAGTTGATTCATATTCATATCTATTGATGTGAAATTAATATCGTACTGTTAATTTAAGAGACAACAGCAAACAGTGTTGCTCACTGTCCAAATGCTTAGATGGAATGTGTGTGTGTGCTTGAGTGCGTGTGCGCCTGAGTGTGTATGTGATATGTATGTATATGTCAATGTATAATAATAATAATAATAATAATACATTTAATTTGTACCGCACTTTATATTTGTGAAGTGCTACAGGAGATAAAGATAAAAAGTTAAATGAATAAAAACTATTAAAATGAATTAAACAACCAATGAAATGGAAGAACATAAAAATAAAAAAATTAAATAATATTATTACATGGCGTTTTCACATTCGCCGAAATGCTTGCTTGTGATTGGTCAATAGCCCCCGACAGCAGTGAATTATTTTTCGATAACCACCGGTGATTATTGTTTTTCGCAGATGGAGTAATCAAGCCCCACTGACACACACTGTTTCAGTGCAGCCAATCAGACACACCTGCCGGGCTGCCCGCGATAATAATAATCACTTTATTTGGGCTGACAGAGCCACAGAACAACTGCGATTTGTCAAATGAATTAGGTATATTGTTAGTAAGTTAGCCATGTAATAAGCGGGATAATGTATAGCTATACTCGGTCATCATCGCAAAATAATTGACCTTCACTGACGTTTAAAACACCTCGCAGAGGCGGCTCGGTATTTTAAACTCTGTGTCGGTCAATTATTTTGTGACAATGACCTCGTAGCTATACATTATCCCTTACATAATAATAATAATAATAATAATAATAATAATAATAATAATAATAATAATAATAATAATAATAATAATAATAATAATAATAATAATAATAATAATAATAATAATAATAATAATAATAATAATAAATAATAAAATGAATAGAAGTCAAAAGTAAAAGAATAATTCAGGCAAATACCTTGTTAAAAAGAAATGTTTTTAGGCCCCTTTTAAAAACCTCAGCGGACTGTGGTTGGTCGGGGAGGGCATTCCACAGCCGAGGAGCAGCTGAGCAGAAGGCCCGGTCACCCATGGTGCAAAGGTGTGTCCTGTGTATGGGTTGGAGTGTGTTTGGGTGTCCAGAGCGGTGGGAGCGGGTGGAGGTCGGGGGAGTGATGAGCTCCTTTAGATAGGAGGGGGTGTTACTGTGGATGCTCTGATGGGTGAGGAGGGAGACCTTGTATTCCATCCTGGGGGAGACAGGGAGCCAGTGTAGGGAATGGAGTATGGGTGTGATGTGATCATATTTCCTATGTGTTGGAGCTTCTGGATGCTCTTGCTAGGGATCCCGATGAGCAGTGAGTTGCAGTAGTCAAGCCTTGAGGAGACAAAGGCGTGAACGAGCTTTTCCGCATCTGGCATTTACAAATAAATGTTGATTTGGCAGGGTGAGTGTGGGACGGAGTCTTGCTATGTTTCTAAGGTGGAAGAATGAGGTTTTGCACATGTGCTTAATGTGGGAGTCAAAGGTCAGGTGGGGGTCCATTTTTATACCCAGGTTAGTTATTACAGGTGAGGGGGGGAGGTTCTGGCTGGAAAAGGTGATGCTGGTTATTGGGGATGATTTGATTTGGTGTGGGGTGCCGATTAAAATGGCTTCTGTTCTGTATATGCCCCCGCGATTGTGCTTCATCGTTTTTTGAGGTGATGATATGACAACCGTTACATATGTATACTGTTTGTATATATATACTATATGTACTGTATGTATACTGTATGTCTATGTATACTGTATGTATATGTATACGTGTGTGTGTGTGTGTGTGTGTGTGTGTGTGTGTGTGTGTGTGTGTGTGTGTGTGTGTGTGTGTGTGTGTGTGTGTGTGTGTGTGTGTGTGTGTGTGTGTGTGTGTGTGTGTGTGTGTGTGTGTGTGTGTGTGTACAGCCTTTACTGACCATGCAGCGGCACTGCTGGCAGCCGTAGAGCCAGGCCCCTCCGCTGCGGTACAGTGTGCGTCCGTTCTGGTCCAGACACTGGCTGCTGGGCCTGCTGTCACAGCTGGGACAGCAGAACAGATCCTCCTCCGGCTCCCCACAGTCACAGGGTCTCCTCCTGCAGTACGTCTGACCGTCCTGTGCAGGGGGGGGGGGGACACACACACACACACACACACACACACACCACAATGGACACTTTTAAAGTCCCCAAGCTTTATTGTGTTTATCCTCGGTGTAATACGATATGTCGTCCTACACACTGTGTATATTTGTTACATAATCCTACATATTTGTTACAGGACAAGTTTAAAGTTTTGTTTTATTTGTCACGTATAAAGTACTGTACATGTGCATTACAGTGAAATGCTTGGTTCTGTATGAGCCCCCTGAGAATGTGCTTCGTACTGTAAAAAAATTATTATGTAATAAAACATTTCAATAAAAAGAAGAATAAAGTCCCAACACAATAAAAATATAAAATTCTTTCAAGACTCAAGAGTTTATTCATCACATACTGTACATACCAGGGCATACAGTGAACGCTACGATTGTGCAATAAAACAATAGTAATAGTAGTAATAATAATAAGATAACTTGAATAGACATGATAAATAGACATGTTAATAAATCACTTAAAGGCACTGGATCCTATGTACACTCCTATACAATGTGCAGTTTTACTTCTATGTCCCTATGCTATACTTGCTGTTACTAACTATACTATGTACACTTTTAAAGTCCCCAAGCTTTATTGTGTTTATCCTCGGTGTAATACAATATGTCGTCCTACACACTGTGTATATTTGTTACATATCCTACATATTTGTTACAGGACAATTTTCAAGTTTCAAGTTTTGTTTTATTTGTCACGTATAAAGTACTGTACATGTGCATTACAGTTAAATGCTTGGTTCTGTATGAGCCCCCTGAGAATGTGCTTCATACTGTAAATAAATAATTATGTAATAAAACATTTCAATAAAAAGAAGAATAAAGTCCCAACACAATAAAAATATACAATTCTTTCAAGATCCAAGAGTTTATTCATCACATACTGTACATCAGGGGCATTTGTAGGGTTAGCCCGGGGGGGTGGAGGGGGGGCAACCCCCCCCCCCCCCCCCTTTTTTTTTTTTTTTTTTTTTTTTAAACACAGAAATACGCAATTTTAGAGTAATTAAAGATGAATACTGAATAACTAGAATCATTCGAGGTTCTCAAAGTGAGGTCCAGGTCCATGAGAGGGATCTGGGCAGTCCCCATAGAAAATTCAAAGTTAACAGGACCAAATCATCAGTTTCTTATTTATTTATTTAACCTTTATTTAGCCAGATAAAACATTGATCTGATCCAAGAAGCCCCAACAGGAGTACAAATATACATATATACACATATATATATATACATATATATATATAATATATATATATACATATACTGTACATACATACACACATGTACACCAATAACAAAATAAAAACACAGTTAAGAATCATACACATAAGCAAATAAACAAACAAACAAACATATGCACAGCCTATGTACAAAAGAAATAAACAGTTCATCTCTAGTCTTTACAGTTTTCTTCAATTGCATAAACACTCAAATCAAAAGTATTACACAATTATCAAAACCTTACACTCAAGGAGCAAAATATAGGCCCAGATTTGCACCCCTACAATGTCAGCCTCACACTTTTTGCAAAACAATACACACAGTGATTTGCAAAACACTAAACACACTTGCATTACATTAGACACAGAATGTCAAATTACCACACATATGAGCCAATTGGTTAAACACAGCCATCAGATGCACAAACACACCATTGCTTAATTGTAGATACACCAATCAGGTTTAAGCACTATAAAAATGCAGCAGGTGAGTTCACCTGTCTTCAACCAAAATGGAAGGAGAGTGAAGTACTGTACACAGAGAACGTGAAAATATATACATTCACCAAACACTACACAAGATAACCAATGATGCAGACTGATGAAAATATACATTTTCTCCCATTTTCCCAAATCAGTCAAAATGGAGAATCACAACAAAAAAGTATCTTGCCAGATCCAGCTAGGCAAAGAGATAATGTCTAGTATTTTCGGTTTAAATTTTTTTCCATTTGTTTTACTGTAATTTTAACCTGTACTGGATACAGTATTTTATGTTTGTCTGATATTTGCTGAGCTTACAGTGTTATGCACATAGTAGCATGAAAACTGGGACATGTATTGTTGTGATTCTCCATGTTGAAATGTTGACTGATTTGGTTATATGGAGAGAACATTTATATTTTCATCAGTCTGCATCATTGATTTGGGTATATGGAGAGAAAATGTTATTTTTTTCATCAGTCTGCATCATTGATTTGGGTATATGTAGATAAATAAATTATATTTTCATCAGTCTACAGCATTGGTCTTGTGTAGTGTTTGGTGAATTTATTGTATATTTGCACATTCTCTGCGTACTTCACTTACAGTACTCTAATCACTGAGAAGTAGAATTGCTAAATGTGTTTTAGGTTAAGCACAGCAGTGTGTGTAACTGGTTCAAACAGAATTAAGTCATATGAAACGTGTGTTTCATATGGTAACAAAATGTAGTTTTTATAAATTAGTGTATGGTTTTGACAAGTGTTTAATTTAGCAAAGGATCTGAGGTGATAATTGTGTGTGTGGTTGTGCTAATTGTGTGTTTTGAAACACCGGGCCCCGTTTTCAAAATCATGCTTAGGCAATCGAAAAAAAAACTGTATTGTGTGTTTCATTATATACATATGTTTCAGTCTTCTCATAAAAAAAGATATTAGATTTTTGGGTCTTTTCCTGCCTTTGGTCCGCTTTGCATTCACATCTCAAATGAACCGCAGCAGGGTTCACTTGCAAGAGTGAATGAGCTTTCACACCACCCCAAACCAACCGGACTATCCGAGGACATGAACCAGGGTTCGATTAAAGCTTATTATAGGACACTGGACATGGGTATGGATGGCTCCAGGTGCTGCTGCGTTAAAGTGCACATCTTCAATATCTGTACTATTTAAAAGCACAGTGCAGGAGGACACACTCAAAGGTTATCGCACCTCAGAGATGGCAGTGGACATGAATGACAGGACAAAGGCCATATGTAATGGCCTTTGGATTGAGGAACATACTACCAGCCAAAGGAGGAAGCAGAAAAGGATGGACGAGTATGTAGTTGAGTCATCTTGTGGCACAAGCTCAGACCTCAGCTCAGGAGATCAGCTGAGACAGAGACTGTTCTATCCAGTCGTCGACAGAATGCTGCAAAAGCTTGAGAGCAGGTTCTCATGAGTTGGATAACAACTTATGAGAGGCATACAGGCATGTTATCCAGCCTCAGACCAGTTTCTCTCAGTGGAATTGCTGCAACCCCTCGCCACACATTACAATATCCAACTATTGCCAGAGGAGATCACAGTTGCAAAGTGTTTCCTGGTCAGGACAGGCAGAGATGCAGTCCCTACTATCCAAAGTGTCTTTTCCCTCCTGGATGATGATAATAATAATAATAATAATAATAATAATAATAATAATAATAATAATAATAATAATAATAATAATAATAATAATAATAATAATAATAATAATAATAATAATAATAATAATAATGCATTTGATTTATAAGGCGCCTTTCAGGAGACTAAAAAAAAAGTCCACAAATCGGTGAATGAAAAAATTATAGGATCAAATGAAAACTACTTACTAAAAATGGATGTTTAAAAGTACTAAAAACCAACAAAAAATACCAAACACTAACAAACATTCAGCACAGACAATGGGGATGCTGACATAATAAAAAAAAAAAAAAAAAAAAAAAAAAAAAAAAAAATGTAAAAATCTTTTTTTTTTTAGATCCGGGGCTAGGAGAAAAACATCCGGGGCTAAACCCCCGGAAGCCCAGGGCTAACGACGCCACTGCGTACATACAAGGGCATACAGTGAACGCTACGATTGTGCAATAAAACAATAGTAATAGTAGTAATAATAATAAGATAACTAGAATAGACATGATAAATAGACATGTTAATAAATCACTTAAAGGCACTGGATCCTATGTACACTCCTATACAATGTGCAGTTTTACTTCTATGTCCCTATGCTATACTTGCTGTTACTAACTATACTATGTACACTTTTAAAGTCCCCATGCTTTATTGTGTTTATCCTCAGTATAATACGATATGTCGTCCTACTGTGTATATTTGTTACATATCCTACATATTTGTTACAGGACAAGTATGCAAAATGCTAAAATGAGGTATGGATGTAGTGCACATCTTTTTGTAATAAATAGATAAAATAGGGTGTAGTGTTTTAAAGTGTTGAAAATGTCTAAAGTGAGTGTTTAGGGTGACTGTGTTTAAAGTGAGTGTGTGTGGATGCCTGTACAATGAATGTAGAATATGAATGGGTTAATGTTGCATAGATATTCATTGTGTATGTTTTAAAATTATAAAAATTAAAAATATATATACAGTAGTGCTGTTTATCCAAAGCGCTTTACAGCTTATGCCTCACATTCATCCATTAATTCATGCATACACATACACCGATGGCAGAGGCAACCGTGCAATGTGCCAACATGCTCTTTGGGACCAGTTAGGTTAGGGGTTCGGTGTCTTGCTCAAGGACACTTCGACATGCCACCATGAGGAGTTGGGATCGAACTGGGAACCTTCAGATTAACCTTCATATTTTTTAAATAGCATATAAAATGTAATAGGCTACAGCCTATAGGCTCTACTGAATGCTTATTTATGTTGCAAAGATGGTTTCTCACCTTTATTCAAGAGCAAATGGGCAATAGTCTTAACAGCATTATCTGCTAATGAATGATTACCAGACAACCACTCTATTTCCTGAGCCACTGCCACCCACCAATCAATCAATCAGTCAAGCCGTCTTTGCACAGAGCATCAGACCCAGGGAAAAGGTGTAACAGAGCTGCATCTGATTTCTGTATAAAGGTGTCAGGCTGGAGAAAAAGTGGATGAAACTAAGCAGGTTCTGACCCACCTCACCATGGGAGAAAAGCCCAGGCTGACCCCAGTGTTTGGTTCTGTGTAAAGCATAGCCATAGAATTACCAGAGCCACGGTATCTTGCACACACAAGCGTTCCATAATAACACGTACAGGCCAGGGGTGTTAAAAGTACCCATAAATTATATTTAAGTGAAAGTATGGGTAGGCCTACCGTCTCAAAATCTTTCTCAAGTAAAAGTCAGAGTATCTGGCTAAAAACACACTTGAGTAAAAGTAAAAAAGTTCTACTTTTAAATGTACTTAAGTGCTCAAAAGTAAAAGTAAAAACTTTTTTTCTGACTGTCTATTCTTCTGATAGCAGGTGTTTAATCAAATATCCTGCTTTCTAGTCTTGCACAAGGACCAATCAGCATGGGATTGGCTGTTTTTAAATAAAGTGCAGCCGCAGGATTAATAACGTTTGAGTTTGACTTTATTTGAGTTTATTACATGGCGTTTTAACATTCGCCGAAATGCTTGCTTGTGATTGGTCAATAGCCCCCGACAGCGGTGAATTATTTTTCGATAACCACCGGTGATTATTGTTTTTCGCAGCTGGAGTAATCAAGCCCACTGATACACACTGTTTCAGCTGCTCAGCATATGCACAGCTGCATTCAGTCATCAGTGCAAGCTGCCGGCGATGACAGCGGGAGCGACAGAACAGAACTGCGTCTGCATTTGATCTCGTAAAATGAATTCGGTATATTGTTAGTAAGTTAGCCATGTAATAAGCAGGATAATGTATAGCCTATACTCGGTCATTGTAGCAAAATAATTGACCTTCACTGACGTTTAAAACACCTCGGCGAGGCGCCTCGGTATTTTAAACTCCGTGTCGGTCAATTATTTTGCGACAATGACCTCGTAGCTATACATTATCCCTTACTTATTTGGATCCCCATTAGCTGTTACAAATGGCAACAGCTACTCTTTCTGGGGTCCACACAAAACAATAAATACAAACAAACAACATAATAAAAAATAAAACCAACAATAAACATACGAAAGAATATACATAACATAATCAAACATAATTCCCCCCCACACCCCCATCCAACCCAGCCCACCGCATTACATTAACGTTAACGTTAATTCGGCCAGAGAAACAAATATACTAATTAAAATTGTTGGACCTGCGAGATTTGTACTTTGTAGTTCTGCATTTTAAATGTAAGGAGTAAAAAGTTCTCTGAAATGTAATTGAGTAAAAGTACAAGTATACAAACCTAATAATACTCAAGTAAAGTACAAATCCCCTTATATATATTTTTTTGTTGTTTATTTGTTTATTTGTGTGTATGTGTGCCTGTACGTGGACAAGTGTGTGTGTGTGTGTGTGTGTTTGTGTGTGTGTGTGTGTGTGTGTGTGTATGCCTGTATGCGCGTGTGTGCGCGTGTACGTGTGTGTATGTCCCAGTGTGTGTGAGTGTGAGTGAGAGATGGGAGAATGGATTGAGTGGGGAGCACAAGGAAAATTGTTCAAAATTGTTCATGAGAGTGACACTGAACATTCTGTAGATCTGTCGATTGATTGATTGATTGATTGATTGAAAAGTTTATTAACAGATTGCAGAATGGGTACAGTACAGTACAGCTCAATACATACAATTGTTAAGGGGATGCAGACCAGAGAAAGACTTTCGTCTTGTTTACATCAGGGTCCCCCATTTTCAATTCATCATAACATATATGACATACATGACATACAGATAGACAGTACTGCTACATCTATACATTTATGACATATCAGATTTGCAAATACAGTACTGTTTGTGATACAAAAGTGTCCAGAAAAGGAGTGTATATACATTTGGCATAGAAACTGTGCCAAGACTCCTAGAACCCACCTCACCCCTGCCCACTTTGACAACCTAGGATGGCTTAGAGTAGACGACAGAGTACAGCAACTTGCAATGGGCCTGGTCTACAAGATACACTACGCGACCAAGGTACCCATGTACATGTCAAAATACTTCCCAAAGGTCAGTGAATACCACGATCACAACACCAGAGGGAGCTCCACAAATCATGTAAAACCCAGATTCGGCTCAAACAAGGGACTAAACACGTTTCGCAATTATGCCACATCAATGTGGAACGCCCTGCCGAAAGCTGTAAAGGAATGTGAATCACTACCCACCTTCAAAAACACTCTCAAAAAACACCTACGTGAGACTGCAATTCGAAACTGGCCCCTACAAATGTCCTAACCTAGTTGTACAGTAAATTACCAAGTAAGGCTTTGTCAATATTCCAATGTACAGTGTAAAATGTGTGTGTGTCCCCTACCCAACCCCCCCCCCCCCCCACCTCCAATGTACAGCCCTCACCCAACCCCACCCCACCAACCTCCTCCAATGTACAGTTTCTACGCCAAATGTATATACACTCCTTTTCTGGACACTTTTGTATCACAAACAGTACTGTATTTGCAAATCTGATATGTCATAAATGTATAGATGTAGCAGTATTGTCTATCTGTATGTCATGTATGTCATATATGTTATGATGAATTGAAAATGGGGGACCCTGGTGGAAACAAGACGAAAGTCTTTCTCTGGTCTGCATCCCCTTAACAATTGTATGTATTGAGATGTACTGTACTGTACCCATTCTGCAATCTGTTAATAAACTTTTCAATCAATCAATCAAACTGTACATTGGAGGAGGTTGGTTGGGTGGGGTGGGGTTGGGTGGGTTGGGTGAGGGCTGTACATTGGAGGTGGGGGGGGGGGGGGGGGGGTTGGGAAGGGGACACACACATTTTACACTGTACATTGGAATATTGACAAAGCCTTACTTGGTCATTTACTGTACAACTAGGTTAGGACATTTGTAGGGGCCAGTTTCGAATTGCAGTCTCACGTAGGTGTTTTTTGAGAGTGTTTTTGAAGGTGGGTAGTGATTCACATTCCTTTACAGCTTTAGGTAGGGCGTTCCACATTGATGTGGCATAATTGCGAAACGTGTTTAGTCCCTTGTTTGAGCCGAATCTGGGTTTTACATGATTTGTGGAGCTCCCTCTGGTGTTGTGATCGTGGTATTCACTGACCTTTGGGAAGTATTTTGACATGTACATGGGTACCTTGGTCGCGTAGTGTATCTTGTAGACCAGGCCCATTGCAAGTTGCTGTACTCTGTCGTCTACTCTAAGCCATCCTAGGTTGTCAAAGTGGGCAGGGGTGAGGTGGGTTCTAGGAGTCAGGTCAAGTAGTAGTCTGACTAGCTTGTTTTGAGATGTTTGTAATTTGTTTTTTAGTGCCTTTGAGGTGCTTTGGTACCATGAGGTGCAAGCATAGTCGTAGTACCCTTGAATGAGTGCTCCTGCTAGAGTCTTCAGGGTATTCTTGTTTACCAGAGAGGAGATCCAGTACAAGAATCGCGTTCGTTGGTTGACTTTTTTTATTACATTGGATGCCATTTTGTCACAGGAAAGATTAGCCTCTAGGATGGAACCCAGGTAGGTAATTTCATCTTTCCTTGTGATAATATTGTCACCCACTGTAACCGAGAAGCCGTCGGTCTTGCTGAGTTTGTTATTTGAACCGAAGAGAATGGACTCTGTTTTGCCCATGTGTAATGATAGTTTGTTGTCGGCGAGCCATATGCAGATTTTGCCTAGTTCCGAGCTGAGGGCTTTTTCAACCTGTAACTTGTTCTTGTCAGAGACCAGCAGGGCTGAGTCGTCCGCAAACAGGAACAAGTTGCAGTCACAAGCTGACGACATGTCATTTGCATAAATTAGGAATAGTAGCGGTCCTAGTATGCTTCCTTGTGGAACACCACAGCTCACTGTGAGGGGGGGGGATAGGGTACCGTTTACTTCCACCATCTGTTCCCTCCCCTCCAGGTAGGATTGTATCCAGCTCACTGATAAACTATCAAAACCAATTGCTTTTAGCTTGTCAATCAGAATGGTGTGATTGACAGTGTCGAAGGCCTTTTGTAGGTCCAGCATGACCATGCCGCAGTATTTGCCCGCGTCCACCTCTTGTTTGATGTGGTCGTTCAAGTAGAGAAGGCATGTGTCAGTGGAGTGGGATGTTCTGAAGCCAGATTGGAATTCGTAGATTCGATTTTTTTCCGCGAGGTACTTTTCGATCTGTTCGTATACTATTTTTTCCATGACTTTCGAGATGGATGTAAGGATAGAAACAGGGCGGTAGTTACCCGGGTCTAATTTGCTGCCCTTTTTGTGCAGGGGTGTTACTCTCGCAATTTTGAAGTCCTTGGGGACGTGTCCCTGTTTTATGGAGAGGTTTATTATGTGTGTGATGACTGGGGTGATGGCTGCTGCTGAGTCTCTGAGGAATTTGGAGGGAATGTTGTCATGGCCAGTGGCCTTGTTTGGTTGGAGGGCGCTCAGTTTTTTGAGTACCTCATCTGTAGTTACTATTTCCAGTTTGAAGTCGTCTTTGTGGACTTGTGGATTGAATGTGAAACCTCATGAAAAATAAAAAGATTTAAAACAAAACAGTACTTAAAGTATTGTAACGAAGTATGATTACTCAAGTACTTTACACCGCTGAACACATAGAAGTTGGGCTGTCAGTGGGAAACCGGTAAAACAGGCATTTGGGCATTAAGTGAAGTGATGGAGAACCATAGAGGTTGGAGATAGCTTGCTAATCATACTATTGCTATCCAGTGGTTTCTCCACCCTCTATATAGACTGGAATAGAGTAAATTCCCATAATACATTTTCCTAAGCAGTCTGTGGAGGTCCTTAGTCAAGGCCTCAAGCTTATAGTGGAAGTTGAGTCAAGCTGGTAGGAAAATAGTTTCAATTTCAATACATTTTATGATAGATCTGTACTGTTAAACAACAACCAAGGTTGAGGAGGATGACATTTGGCCTATTTCTCCAGTTCTAGTGTGAAGACATAACATAAGCCCTAGAGCGGTCTTTGTTATTCATTCTCTCACTAGGGCATAACAACTGATGTCTCTGCTTGAAACCTAGGTTTTGTTATGGTTTTATGTTATGTCTTCACACTAGAACTGGAGAAATAGGCCAAATGTCATCCTCCTCAACCTTGGTCGTTGTTTAAGAGACACTGTTTAAGACTGTCGCCTAGTGTCTTAAAGCTGTATACTAGTTGATCATATTAACTAGTCAAGTTGTACAGAGATTTAATACAGATGGACAAAGATAACATTTCCCTCACAATGGCATATAAAATGTAATAGGCTACAGCCTATAGGCTCTACTGAAGATTGTTTCTCACCTTTAATCAAGCGCAAATGAGCGTTAACAGCAATATCTGCTGATGAATGATTTGTAATTGGTCTGTGATTTGATAGCCTATTTTACTGGTTTAAATAAACAAGTTGATAGTTTTTCACTTTTTGCTGAGCAAGTTTTGTGTGAAAGAAGGAATCAGAAGCCTGGCTCTCTCCCAAATAGAGGCCAGTTGTGTTCAACAAAGCAAATAAGAGCCTGGGCTAATCATTGAAGGTTTACTAGCTGTGCATGTGTGACCGTGATGCATGCCAATGATCAGGGCACCGCGTCCAATCAGCTTAAGGAGGACTTCATTTACATATACATACAGTAATTTAGCTGACGCTTTTATCCATGTTCTGTACAGGCAAACCTCCTCCAGCACAATATGACCAAACTCTGCACCATGGGAGATCGGCTTTCTGCTCATCCGCTCCCAGTCTGTGGAATGCTCTCCCTGATCATCTGAGAGCACAGACTGTGGATGCTTTTAAAAAGGGCCTCAAAACACATATTTTTAAAGCCATTTGTTGAATTGTATCTAGTTTTAGCTCCCCACATGTTATGTTCTTTTACTCTTTTACTAGTTTTAGTTTTTTTTCTTTTTCTTACAATTTTTTATGTTCTTCTACACTGTGGCACCTTGAGATTTGTTCCACAAATACATAAAGCGCCCCTACAAATCGAATTTATTATTATTATTATTATTATTATTATTATTATTATTATTATTATTATTATTATTATTATTATTATTATTATTATTATTATTTATTATTATTATTGTACAACAAGTCAGCAGGAAAGGTACAACTCTGGCAGCTCTCTTTTAACATTGATGGTTAGCTCAACTGGTTCGCTGCCTTGCTGTGGATCCTGCGGTGCATTGGTGACAAGTTCGAATCCCTTAATTTTTTATTTTTTTTTAACGTGCATTCTTTCGCCGGTTAAGTTTAGGCATTGTTTCGGAGTTGGTTAAGGTTAGGGTTAAGTTTAGGCATTGTTTCGGAGTTGGTTAAGGTTAGAAGGGTTACGTTTAGGAATTGTTTCGGAGTTGGTTAAGGTTAGAGTTTGTCTTAGAGCATGGCAATATTCTTTTGGAGTTGGTTAAGGTTAGGGTTAAGTTTAGGCATTGTTTCGGAGTTGGTTAAGGTTAGGGTTAAGTTTAGGCATTGTTTCGGAGTTGGTTAAGGTTAGGGTTAAGTTTAGGCATTGTTTCGGAGTTGGTTAAGGTTAGGGTTAAGTTTAGGCATTGTTTCGGAGTTGGTTAAGGTTAGAGTTTGTCGCAGAGCATGGCAATAGAATGCAGCCTATTGCCGCACTGCCGCTCTCTCGCGCTGCCGCGGTCACATGGGTGTCGTGGCCAATCAGAGAAACGCTGAACACAAGTTGGTTACCTAAAATGTTGACGCGGCCTGGGTCCCTTTCCACCTGGGCCTGGCCTGGGCCCCTTTCCACCTGGGCCTGGCCTGGGTCCCTTTCCACCTGGGCCTGGCCTGGGTCCCTTTCCACCTGGGCCTGGCCTGGGTCCCTTTCCACCTGGGCCTGGCCTGGGTCCCTTTCCACCTAGGCCTGGCCTGGGTCCCTTTCCACCTGGGCCTGGCCTGGGCTCCCCTGGATTGACAGACCTGAGTTTCCTGCTTCCCTGTGTTTTTTTGTTTTTGTTTGCTTTTTGCGAAAACAGAACACTTACTTGCTTACTACTGTTTCTGTTGCTTTGAGCTTCTAGTGGCCTGACTGTACATTGAGCCGAACGCGGCGGCCATCATCATGGTCTTACTGCCCTTTTCCTTTGAATGTGTTGATATTAGGGGTGTAACGGTACACAAAAACCACGGTTCGGTACGTACCTCGGTTTTGAAGTCACGGTTCTGTACGGGTTTTCGGTACAGTGGGGGAAAGTTTGGCTTTCCATGTTCCAGTCAGGGGTGATGTAGTGTGCAGTAACTAATTGTACTTGTAGGGCTGTCAACGAATATTCTATATTGAAATTAATAATCGACTTGTAAAAAATTAAAACAGACCCCGGTGGGCGGTCATTAGTGGTTAACTCAATGGCCGCCAACAACGATTATGTGTTTGGCCGACAATATATATATACGTTATATATATATATATAAATATATATATGCGTTATTTGATAGTTTTTCCTTTTTTCGATTTTAATATCCTATTCAATGTCAGGGACCCGTATGTTGCCGGTAGAAGGCATACTGCGAGGGTGCAGTACCTGCCAGATCCTCCCAGGTGGCGGTATCGAGCACCCTTTGAAACCTTGTATCTTGGCCTGTGTGTCGATCAAATGTCTCCGGCTCGGTTTTATTTTTTCTGGCAATCTGAGCGGTTATAGCTGTCAGAGTGGAGAAGGATCAAATGCTCCCGATGCATGATGTGTGGTGGATTATGTTGGCGACATGATGGACATCAATACTTGGAATCGCGATCAGATAATTGGAATATTCTTTTTGGGGTACATCCTAGTCAAGGTAAGGGCTATATGATATCAATTTTGCGTTGATCCAACCATATCTTCATATTGATCCGAACGTGTGTGTGTAACGTTACTCCACAACGTATGCCGTTGGTGACGATCAAAGCATCAAAAAACTACCCCCCCCCCCCCCCCCCCCCTTTCATACATTCATGATGAAACATAATACCTATGATATGGATTTGATTTGAGAATAATAGCGGGCAACGGTTATAGTATAATACATGCATAAGGCTATTCCTCAGCATTTCGGGAATTACACCCAGACCAATCTAAAACCATACTCATATTCACCACGGTATAAAACGGGAATGTATGGATGACATTTTTTTTTCTTTTTCACATCTTGAACGATAGATACTCGATGTCAAATAGGCCATAGTATTGTATCCATAGCTATAATATAGAATATAGGTATAGCTCTACAAACAAGGTGACTCACTCCTATCTTTTAAAGCGTGGCAGTGCTACCAGAGGGCCAAGACTAATAGCTGGCAGTCAATGAGTTACCATACCGTTGTATTCGTTTGGTACATAGCCGTTCGGTACGGTACACAGTGAACCGGTTCGGTACGGATACGTGTACCTTTACACCGCTAGTTGATATGAGGCTCAGTCGGCTTCATCAGCTTCACCTGTGGCTAAAAAGCTATTGTAAATTGAAGAACCTTACTTTTGCAGACAATTTCAATACATTTTATGATAGATAGTACTGTTACCTCTTAACACTTTGTGGTTCATTTCTAATTACTGAAGAATTAGAATTAGATGATATGATTCTGTATAAAAACGTTTTGGCTGGTCGGCCGTTCTGCAGCTGGAAACTATTGGTTTGTTTTGGCAAAATTCTTCTGCTCTGTGTGACAATAAATAAATTAATGATGATATGCAATTTAAAACCAAAACTAAGGCCTCAGTATGAGTTTAAGACGTGAGCATGGTCATGTTTGTTGAATAAAAAAAAAAGTAAAAAAAAAAAAAAAAAAAAAAATTGCTGATTATTTTTTTATTTTTTTGCCGATCCCGATCTTCGGAAAATCACGTGATCGGCAACGATCCCGATCACGTGATCAGATCGGGACATCCCTAATATATATTATGTTATACTGTAGTTAGTTAATATTTTATACTCTAATAGTTTAATCACATGTACATTGTATATTACTATTGCACTATATTACTGTTACATTTGCACTCTGGTTGGATGCCAAACTTATTTTTGTTGTATTGTACTTGTGCCGTATAATGACAACACAGTTTAATCGAATGTAATCTAAATAAACTGTTTACTGAGCAGCAATATTCTGCAGGTGCGGACCTTAGTGACAGGCACTGCCTGATAAAAGTAGCAGAGGGGACTTGAATGTAAGTAATTTTCAGCAGGTGCAGACTATAGTGTCGGACACCGTCACATGTGTGCAAACATGTGAGTGGTGGC
Source organism: Notolepis coatsorum (assembly GCF_963971535.1). Taxonomy (NCBI): domain Eukaryota; kingdom Metazoa; phylum Chordata; class Actinopteri; order Aulopiformes; family Paralepididae; genus Notolepis; species Notolepis coatsorum. The sequence continues at coordinate 8,131,666 of NC_140184.1, read as the reverse complement.
CTTGACACCATTATTTCCAAAACTATGATTGGCATGTTATTAAAGAAAATAGGTAGTGGTCTGCCCAGAAGGAGGGGTATTTTTTTTGCTTAAAAGGGGACATTTCAGCAAAGATTCAGTCAGTACCGGAGTGACTTTTTTGCAGAATCAGAATCAGAAATTGCCATGTAAGTTTGCACATACAAGGAATTTGTCTTGGTTGTTTTGGTGCAACATTAACAGACAAATATGGTAGAATAAAATTAAATGGAATATATAAACTAAATAAACATAAAAGTACAATATAATATAATAACACTGTACAATTGTGCAGGAGTATATACACTAAAATATAATACAAATACAGTGGAATAGATATGTAGCAGGGCTGTGCAATTGTGCAAAACATATGAACAGTGTCATGTTCAGATGCGCACAGTTTTGAGTGTATACAAATATATAGACCAGGAAGGGTGTGGTAATGTGACACAGTGGGGGGTGTCAGTGGAGCTCCCGAGCCTTATTGATGAGGCTCACTGCAGAGGGGAAGAAGCTGTTCGTGTGGCGTGAGGTTTTGGCCCTGATGGCCCGCAGCCTCCTGCCAGAGGGAAGTGTCTAAAACAGATTGTGACCGGGGCGGTAGGGGTCGGCCACAATCCTACCTGCACTCTTCAAGGTCCTGGAGGCGTACAGGTCCTGGAGAGATGGCAGATTGCAGCAAATCACCTTCTCAGCAGAATGAATGACACGCTGCTGTCTGCCTTTCCAGATTCCCGGGCCGGATTCTGTTTGTGTGTTTTCTTCAGAGAACACTTCACCAAGTGTTTTTGGAGATCCAGTCCTGCTACCTTAAAGTTTGATACTTTAACTCAAGAGTTTTGTGAGACCAAGTTTCAACATTCTTTTATCCAACACTACCTCAAACCTAATTACGGTTCCCCGACAGTCCCTTACCGCTACCTCCTTATTGCACACGTCTGAGTCTATCCCAGCCTCCGTCATTAATCCACATACTTTTAAAAACAGAAAAAGGTCTGGGTCTAATTCATTTGAATATTAGAATGACGAAGACGGACAGGAGCACTTGGATTGGTCCCTGGGTGTGAAATTTAATCAGCGACTCAAAGAAAATGCAATGTGTATGTTCGGCCATCGCATGTGTGTGTTCCTGTGTGTGTAGCATGTGTGTGTTCCTGTGTGTGTAGCATGTGTGTGTTCCTGTGTGTGTTCCTGTGTGTGTAGCATGTGATTCTTCCTGTGTGTGTCGCTCATCACATGTGTGTGTTCCTGTGTGTGTCGCTCATCACATGTGTGTGTTCCTGTGTGTGTTCCTGTGTGTGTAGCATGTGTGTGTTCCTGTGTGTGTTGCTCATCACATGTGTGTGTTCCTGTGTGTGTTGCTCATCACATGTGTATCTTCCTGTGTGTGTTGCTCATCACATGTGTGTGTTCCTGTGTGTGTCGCTCATCACACGTGTGTGTTCCTGTGTGTGTCGCTCATCACATGTGTGTGTACCTGTGTGTGTTGCTCATCACATGTGTGTATCTTCCTGTGTGTGTTGCTCATCACATGTGTATCTTCCTGTGTGTGTCGCTCATCACATGTGTGTGTTCCTGTGTGTGTCGCTCATCACACGTGTGTGTGTTCCTGTGTGTGTTGCTCATCACATGTGTGTGTTCCTGTGTGTGTCGCTCATCACACGTGTGTGTTCCTGTGTGTGTTGCTCATCACATGTGTGTGTGTTCCTGTGTGTGTTGCTCATCACATGTGTGTATCTTCCTGTGTGTGTTGCTCATCACATGTGTATCTTCCTGTGTGTGTCGCTCATCACATGTGTGTGTTCCTGTGTGTGTCTCTCATCACACGTGTGTGTGTTCCTGTGTGTGTTGCTCATCACACGTGTGTGTGTTCCTGTGTGTGTTGCTCATCACATGTGTGTGTTCCTGTGTGTGTTGCTCATCACATGTGTGTGTTCCTGTGTGTGTCGCTCATCACATGTGTGTGTTCCTGTGTGTGTTGCTCATCACATGTGTGTGTTCCTGTGTGTGTCGCTCATCACATGTGTGTGTTCCTGTGTGTGTTGCTCATCACATGTGTGTGTTCCTGTGTGTGTTGCTCATCACATGTGTGTGTTCCTGTGTGTGTCGCTCATCACATGTGTGTGTTCCTGTGTGTGTTGCTCATCACATGTGTGTGTGTTCCTGTGTGTCGCTCATCACATGTGTGTGTTCCTGTGTGTGTTGCATGTGTGTGTTCCTGTGTGTGTCGCTCATCACATGTGTGTGTTCCTGTGTGTGTTGCATGTGTGTGTTCCTGTGTGTGTTGCTCATCACATGTGTGTGTGTTCCTGTGTGTGTCGCTCATCACATGTGTGTGTTCCTGTGTGTGTTGCATGTGTGTGTTGCATGTGTGTGGAATGAGCTGCCACTGCAGATTAGGCAGGCCCCATCACTGCCCCGTTTCAAAGGCCTCCTTAAGACCCACCTTTTCTCTCTGGCTTTCGACACCATGTAGCTTGTTGATTTTATGATCTTATTGTCTTACTGTGTTGTTGTTGTATCGTTTTGTTACTGTGTCCTTTGCTTTTAAATATATATATATTTTTTAAGTACTTTGATCTATTTAAATTTGTATTGCTGCCTATGTTTACCTATTTTTTTCTTCTTCTCTGTTTTGCTACTCTTGTTTTTTTTTTCATCTATTTTTAGTGCTGCTTATAGTTTTTAATATGCTCCCCCTGTACAGCACTTTGTGCCCCTGTGGCTGTTAAAGCGCTTTATAAATAAAGTTGGATTGGATTGGATTGTGTTCCTGTGTGTGTTGCTCATCACATGTGTGTGTTCCTGTGTGTGTTGCTCATCACATGTGTGTGCGTCGCTGCATGACTACGTTGCAATGTGTGCAATGAAGAAAGACTTAAAAAAAAGTACAGTTTAGCAGCGGACTAAGCGTCTGTCTACCACCGCAGAGACACTGGTATCGAAGAGAGTTGTTCCGATACCGATACCAGTATCGGAAATGCCTCCGATACTGCCTAAAATGCTGGTATCGGCAAGTACCCTCTAATTCTGCGATCCGATACCATATGACGTAATTTATCTACAACACGTGCGGTCTGCTGAGTGAGCATTATAAAACAAACGTGTTTTTTATCGACCGTGAATTAAAGTGTCTGTTGTTGTTTGTCATTTTAACAGCAGATTTTCTTTCTTAAATGCCATCGTCCTGAGAGAGGGGTGTTGACGGGGAGATCTGATGGGTTCGCTTGCTGGTGTTATTAGCATTAGCTGACGAGCTAACCGAAAAGCTAGTTTTAGCTTTAACATTACCTTGGCTAAAGTTGGGGCTATTCATAATCCAGCAATAATGGCTGCAGACCTGCAAGCAAAATACAGCAGGTTGGCACAGGAGTATTCCAAGGTAAATCCCTTGTAAGTCTTGTTTCCATCTAACGTTAGCTCATGCTAACCTAGCTCACGCTAACGTGGTCGACCTCTCGCACACAATTAATGACCATATTGGTGACAATGTTTAGCTTTTAGTGCCAAATGATAAGAGTCTGAGGCGTAGTCTCAAAAGAGAATGTTGAATATTTATTGTGCAAAAATCACAACAGAGCCTCTACTACTAACTGAAGTTACCGGAGCCTTCTGGAGTGCAACAACATATAACGTCTGTGCGGAATCAATGTCCCAACAACCATTCCATGGGTGAACTCATTGAGATAGTTGTCAATTAATGATACTAATACTAATCTATACAATCACCTGTTGTTGAATAAATACTAGGGATGCTCGATATTGGCTTTTTTACGGATACCGATATACCGATATTGTCCAACTCTTAATTTCCGATACCGATATCAACCGATACCGATATATGCAGGGTTTCCCCCCCCCCCCCAAAAAACGGAATAATTTCAGGTAATTAACATTACATATCTCTTGTTGTGGAATTAACACAACATTATGCATACTTTTGACAATAAATAAAATCAGAAGTTGTTCTTACTTGTTTGCCTGGGTAAATAAAGGTTATAGAAATGTAAAAAATAAAAATAAATATTTTTTTTTTAAATCGATACCGATATTTTCCGATATCACATTTTAATGCCGATATCGGCCAATAATATCGGTAGGCCGATAATATCGGACATCCCTAATAAATACCATTAAATGTATGTATTAAATGTATGCACTGGTATCGGATCAGTATCGGTATCGGCCGATACCCAAAGCTTAGGTATCGGAATCGGATCGGTAAGGAAAAAATGGTATCGGAACATCTCTAGTATCGAATCCAGCTGTCAGCGGTGCCTCCGGCTTGGCCGGTCGTCATACTGACACAATTGGCAGTGTCAGCGGGAGGGAAGCCGGTGGGTGGTGATCTGGTCGTTGTAAACAGCGACTCCTACAGGTCGGTCAGGGCGCCTGCACAGCGAGGAAGGGATCTGGGTGAGGTAGTGTGCCCTCCCACGCGTTACACTCACCCAATGAGAGTCCTCGCTGCCAGGTGAAAAGAGGCTGCTGGCTGTCTCCTATGTATCGGAGGAAGCATGTGATAGACTTCAGGGCTCCCTAGACCGGCAAGTAGGGGACAAATGTGCGCAACGACCAGGAAGGGGAGGGGGGATCTGGCATAATGACTACATTGGGATGGGAGGAAAATACAAGAAAAAAAATATCCAGTTTAATCTTTAATCGTTAATCTAAGGTAGGACACTTTCTGTTTAATTGGAGTTGATCATTTAAATGATTTGTTACTAGCGTGAATATAATAATAATAATAATAATAATAATAATAATAATAATAATAATAATAATAATAATAATAATAATAATAATAATAATAATAATAATAATAATAATAATAATAATAATAATAATAATATATTTAAGTGTGGCTTCAGGCTCGGACTGCAGAGTCGTGTACACAGTGTCCCTCCTGGCACGTCTCCGCCGCCCTCTCTCTGCCCAGTGAAGACTTTATGGCCCGCAGTACACGACTACAGACTATAATGGGGACGTAAAAAAAAAAGAATATAAAATGAATGTTACAAAATGTACGAGAAACCATAAAATAATCCCTGCGTATCATTAAAAAGGGCAACGCACAGCCAATGGTTTATCAACGCATATCGTCTCGCAAATAGTAAGGCACGAGTGTCGGGATGCTAATATCTCTTTGACCTTTCATGGTTATAAGCCCTGGCGAACCTGGGAGACACTGCCACTGTGACTCTGCCTGGCTGGAGGAATGAAGGCAGACTGGAATAATGTCACTTTAGGATTCTGCCTGAGCCACTGTAAATGGTGCACTGCAGTGTTTTCGTTACATACATAACATTACTACAGCATTCATGACGGTGGTGTAGCGCTGTCGCCTCACAGCAAGAAGGTCCTGGGTTCAATTCCTTCTTGGGGACCAGGTACCCAGGTGGGGGGGTATCTCCCGGGCCTTTCTGTGTGGAGTTTGCATGTTCTCCCCCCGTGCTCGCAAGGGGTTCCCCTCCAGAATATAAACCCAATGGAAAAACATGCAGAACAGATCGCTAACACTGTCGCGTCCCTGACGAAGACGGACAGGAGCACTTGGATTGGTCCCCGGGCGCGGCCCCCACGCCAGTGGCGTCCTTTCACTAAAAGGCAAGGTATGGCGAGGAGGGGGACGGGACGGTGTGGGGGGGGGGGGGGGGTGAAGGGTGGGTTTCCCCCCCTTGGTGGATTTTTTTTGTCAAATCAGTTGTGCAATAGTCACTTTTGGTGAGTTGTTTCTATACAATTCAGTTATATGACATTTAGGTATGACGTACAGGACTACACAAGCATTTTTAGTATAGAAATGTGTCAACAGACTAAAGCAGGGAACCACAATATTTTGCATACGAATTATGCAGAATGTAATATCATAACTGTCTATTACTTTTCTTGCAATTGAGCCAATTTTCCTTAGGTACGGTTTTGAGGTGTGTGTTCAACAGAATGTAGTATCAAAAACACATTCACAAAAAGTATGGGTTACTGAATGCTGAATAATCACTAAGCCAGACCTTACCTGTGTCCCTGTATCACTGGTCTCTGCTGCCCTTTGATAAAAAAAAACTTCCCTATGTCCATTTCCTTTTTTTTGGGGCATATTTCAGTTAGTCACAGCAAAAGTCACCTAGTAAAAGTGAGATAATTGACAATATCAAAACATGCTAGGGCTGTACCGAATAGTTCGAAGCTTCGTTCATAATGTTGACATTCGAATTCTAAATCAACATAAAAAATTGTAAAAAAAAAGTTTTACCAAATGGACGCCCCTGCCCCACGCCACGGCCCATGTCTGCTCCCGGCTGCCCTTGGGGAGGAAGGACGACGGGTCGGGTCAAGCGCAGTGACAACATTTTATTGGCGACCTAAAGAGAGATGCATGTGTGTGTTCCTGTGTGTGTCGGCCATCATACTGTATGTGTGTGTTCCTGTGTGTCGGCATCACATGTGTGTTCCTGTGTGTCGCCCGTCGCATGTGTGTGTTCCTGTGTGTGTTGCCCGTCGCATGTGTGTGTTCCTGTGTGTGTCGGCCATCGCATGTGTGTTCCTGTGTGTCGGCATCACATGTGTGTTCCTGTGTGTCGCCCGTCGCATGTGTGTGTTCCTGTGTGTGTTGCCCATCGCATGTGTGTGTTCCTGTGTGTGTCGGCCATCGCATGTGTGTGTTCCTGTGTGTGTCGCCCATCGCATGTGTGTGTTCCTGTGTGTGTCGGCCATCGCATGTGTGTGTTCCTGTGTGTGTCGGCCGTCGCATGTGTGTGTTCCTGTGTGTGTCGGCCGTCGCATGTGTGTGTTCCTGTGTGTGTTGCCCGTCGCATGTGTGTGTTCCTGTGTGTGTCGCCCATCGCATGTGTGTGTTCCTGTGTGTGTCGGCCATCGCATGTGTGTGTTCCTGTGTGTGTTGCCCATCGCATGTGTGTGTTCCTGTGTGTGTCGGCCATCGCATGTGTGTGTTCCTGTGTGTGTCGCCCATCGCATGTGTGTGTTCCTGTGTGTGTTGCCCATCGCATGTGTGTGTTCCTGTGTGTGTCGGCCATCGCATGTGTGTGTTCCTGTGTGTGTCGCCCGTCGCATGTGTGTGTTCCTGTGTGTGTCGCCCGTCGCATGTGTGTGTTCCTGTGTGTGTCGCCCGTCGCATGAGTGTGTTCCTGTGTGTGTCGCCCGTCGCATGTGTGTGTTCCTTTGTGTGTCGCCCATCGCATGTGTGTGTTCCTGTGTGTGTCGGCCGTCGCATGTGTGTGTTCCTGTGTGTGTTGCTCATCACATGTGTGTGTTCCTGTGTGTGTCGCCCGTCGCATGTGTGTGTTCCTGTGTGTGTCGGCCATCGCATGTGTGTGTTCCTGTGTGTGTCGGCCATCGCATGTGTGTGTCGCCGCATGACTACATTGTCAATGTGTGCGATGAATAAAGACTTCTTCAAAATCCACTTCAATCTGAATCTTAATCTAATGACCGATTTAGATGACTACCAATAACATTATTCATGTATATATTTATTTATTTATTAATCAATGAATCATTATTCATCATTATCATTTCAAAGTCATTGTTAACTACTGTCTCTGGAGGACACCTCTGCCCCGTGACACAGTGATATACTGTACTGTAGCTCCCCATCCATCTACCACTCGAGCCATTAGAATCAGCATTACATTCTACGATTACAGAGTCCCCCATCTGTCTTCCTCAGCGTCACTCTCATCTCCATTCAGGACGTCGTCGGTCTGGGAGCTTAATATTATTTACTACAGGCCCCGCCTGGTTTTCATGAAGAAAATCCCAAACGATTCCTCCGGCGTCGACTCGATCCCGATCACACCACAGAGCTTTAACCGCAACAGCGAGTCTCGCAGGGAGTCTCTCTGCCGCTGACACAAGCATAATTTGCAGAAAAACTGGAAAGATCCGCTGATCATAAACACTGGGGACCCAGCGAGATGGTGTTTCCCACACGTGTAAAACAATAAGCTGCCAGTGCTTACGCTGGTGTTCTCAAGTGCTGATTATAAAGAAGCACAAGTCTGTCTTAGAGCAAAAGAAGAAAAAGAACTACAGTAGAATGCCACTCGGAGAGACGCGGCGGCCGCAGTACGGCGCATGTCGACCCGTGATCCTATGTTTAGCAGAATACCAAAATAGGCTCGTTATCGCCGGCGCCCACCTCATAGACCAGTAGGGGGCGCTGGAATCCTGTGGGGGCGAGTGTGTATTTATGCATTTTGTCACTCATACTGTAACTACACTTTTTGTCCCTGATGACTATGAATATAACCTTGTAAATGACACAATTTACAATATAATAGGTAATTCGAAGTTGTGTCACTTAAGCACACCCCTGCTGCTAATAGTAATGGTGTATATACTGTACATACACCAGTCAGGTAAGTCAGGGATAAGAAAAAAAACGCAGTAATCTCAAGGTAGAATGTTTTATATAGCTGGTTAAGTTACATTATTATGCGCCTTAATAATAATAATAATAATAATAATAATAATAATAATAATAATAATTATTATTATTATTAAGGCACATACTACTACTAATAATAATAATTATTATTATTAAGGCGCATAATACTGTAACTTAACCAACTATATAAAATGTTCTACCTTGAGATTACTGCGTTATTATTATTATTATTATTATTATTATTATTATTATTATTATTATTATTATTATTATTATTATTATTATTATTATTATTATACTTATATAATAATTCATAATTTAATCATGAATAATGTGAAGGAGAGGGTTAACTACAGACAGGTTACAGCTTAACGTGGAGTCAACATAAGACTGGTATTTGTCTGTGTTTTGGAGGATTGTATTTGCTAGCTTTTTGCATCAATGCTTTCAGAAAACATTTACACAACAAGAGAGTGTTATTCAACAGCGAGCACAGAGTCACTCTGCACTGTGTGGTTTGATGCACAGGGGGGGGAGAAACGACTGCTGCTGTGTTTGCCAACCCGTCACGTTCACAGAATGTAGTCCGTGTGAATCTTGTGGATATTTGACTAAAAATATACAGTACGTTTTCTGCCAGAACTTTCAAAGGAATTTGATACTATTATGACATGAGCTGACGGCCAATCGCAGCAATGCATTATCGAGTGAGTAAACACAGAGCACGACCAATCAGAAAGCTGCAGGGGTGAATCCCCCTCCCCCCCTATGTTCTATGGCTGTATATGGAACGCGTGTATACAAAAGCAAGCCGCATTTCTCGGAGACGCTCTCTGATTGGCACTGACTGACGCTCTCTGATTGGCCACTGATGCGTTTGCCCAATCCGTGACAAGCTGTGTCTTTGCCCATTTCCGCGTCGAACAGCCTGCAAACTACCTGGCGTTCTATCGCCATGCTCTAGTCTAAGACAAACTCTAACCTTAACCAACTTCGAAAGAGTGCCTAAGCTTAACCGTCGAAAGAACTTGCCGTCACGCTCTAAGACAAACTCTAACCTTAACCTACTTCGAAGAGTGCCTAACCTTAACCAGTGTAGAAACAGGCGTCGGCCAATCAGAGAGCGTCTCCGAGAAATGCGGCTTGCTTTTGTATTCACGCATATGGAACACATGCACTGTATGGCATATCAGCCATTCTACGGCTAAGAAAAACGATGAAACATGCAACATTACCGGGGGAGCAATGACAAGATGTCTATGGTTTTGAACAGTCACTCTTTAAACATTTTTTTTTATTATTGCCGTTCGCTATAATTTAGAAAAATAGTATAGAAGTAATTGTTTTGAGATTTCTGTTTAATTTAAGTGTTTAATACACACTTAAATAATAAATAGCCACTATTCTATGGTAGGACAGACCAACAGGCAGACACACACACACACACGATTACAATACCCCCTTGTGCTTTGTGGGCGAGTGTGATAATCCATGCAGCTTTCAGCAAAACAACTCACGTATAGCACTGCAGTATATCTATTTGAGTATCTCTGTGTTCAGATCAGTGATGCAGATCAGTAGGGAGACATTGATCTGTAGGGAAAGGCACACCATGCTGTGTAGTAGTATCTACTTGTACACAACTGATGAGAGTTCTAACAGAAACTAGGGGTGCACCGATATGAAAATTGGCCACCGATACCGATACCGATTGTTCAACTAACACAATCGGCCGATACCGATACCGATACCGATAATTGTGGCAAAAAATAAGTATTTTTAATTTTTTTTAATATTTTTTTTAATTTTTTTTTTAATTTTTTTTTAATTTTTTTAATGAAACTACTGTATATTTGTATGTGTGTTTGTATTTGTAGGCCTCTTTACTTACTTAAAAAAGGAAACATCAAGAAATATGTTTATGGTATCACTGATCCCTCTCCCAGTATCGTCTGGCGGCCTGCAGAGGGATACTATTTTCTCAACCAGAGCTTTCAACCAATGCAATGGAACCATTCTGGCGGCCTGCAGCGGGATACTATTCTCTCAACCAGAGCTTTCAACCAATGCAATGGAACAATTTTGATTGACAGTCGATTCGGCCAATTACGCCACACCGCTAGCACCCACCTCCTGCTTACCACCAAGCGAATATTCATTTTTCTACTTCGGGGCATGCCGCCATTGATCTGCTTGTGAGAATGCGAGTCAAACTCAGAACCACAACAAGCTAATAAGTTAGCTGCCCGGCAGTGCCCGCCGACCAGCGCGCTCCACAGGATGGCCAAACGAGACACAATGATTTTACTGCAACAAATGTTATAATAAAACAAAGCCTTTCTATACATTTGTCTGGTTGAAAACTTTATTAACAGATTGCAGAATGTGTAGTTGGGTACGGAATGAGCAACGGAATGTAACCGAGCTATGCACGGCTTGCTTGCTATCTTCGGGTAAATACTATGCTGATGTAATTGAACGTGTAACTAACTATAATAACGTTAATGCCACAAAACGAATGTTTGTGTCATTTTAACAGCAGATACTTTCTTAAATGCCATCCTCCCGACAGAGCGGTGTTGATGGGGAGCTCTGATGGATTCGCTTGGTTGTGTTATTACATTAGCATTGAACAGCTAACCGAAAGCTAGGGTTAACTAATGTTAAAGGTTTAGCCATAACGTTACGTTGGCTAAAGTTGGGGCTATTCTTAATCCAGTAATAATGGCTGCAGACCTGCAAGCAAAGTACAGCAAGTTGGCAAAGGAGTATTCCAACGTAAATCACATTTTCACCAGTAACGTTAGTCGTCTGCCTCCCGGCTATGAACGGACTCGGAGTAATGCCTTGCTGCTATGGGTAATAATAATATGCTGATGTTATTGTCCGTGTAACACTAACTATATAACGTTAATGCCACAAAACGAATGCCTTGTTAATCATAAATAGTAACTTTGATGCAGTAGCTTGTGTGTGTGTGGGGCGGACGGCGGGCGTTGTGCAGGTAGGTCGCGAGTGAATTTTATTTTTTTTGTCTTGACGCTACACAAATGGATGGTTAGTTATCGGCGACTGCTATCGGCACATTCGAGCTTATCGGCCGATAGGCCGATAGCAGTCAACAAGGCACTTATCGGCCGATACCGATACCCGACCGATATATCGGTGCACCCCTAACAGAAACGTAAGCCCATGCAGCCAAAAAGACAGATACACAAATCCAGAGTCTCTGTCTTGTTCCAGCTCAAATCTTGTATTGTATTTTAGTGTATTTTATTCTTATTACTTTTTATCATGTCTATTTTACAATATTCTACAATATTACAGTCTACAATATTATTCTATTTTATTATTGTATTTTTGCACAAGCAAGGCGGGCATGGCCACCTTCATTTCACCACATGTCCTGTGTATGTATGTGACGAATAAATCTCTTGAATCTTGAATCTTTGAATGTTGAAATCCATCTTTTGGAAAATCCACATTGTATCCAGATTGATTTTAGAAAGTCTGGACAGCAAAAAAAATTAAAATAAACACATGAATTGATCCAAACCGCATTTGGAGATGGTTTGAAATGCGACTCCAATGGGATTTCTACAGAAGCATCTCAGTCCGGCCGTTCTGGCCCCTCAAATTAATAAAGGGCAGATGATTAAACAGAAGGTTTTGTAGATACAGTACTGAATTTTGCCATCCGGACACATGCAATTTGAAATATGAATATAGAATATCAGGCCTATAAATTATATTATTATGGCCAAGTCAGACATCTATGGGTCGGGCCAAATCTCCTCTTTCCAATGGCAGAGTTAAACCTGGATTTAGTACCACCAGGCGCTCATTACGGGGAAGCAAAGACCATGAATGAAATCGACTGTAAGTACAGTTACTTTTGTATAATGTCCATAGCAATTTTTTACGAGATTGTGACGTGTTTTCTTTTCTAGACGTTCACAGAAAGGTAAAGAAACAATATTCATTGTATTTTATGGCAATAATATTGAGGTTTGTTCAACCCGTGAGATATAAACATGTAAAATCACGTCAATGTTAAAAATGGTTGGACTTCCGTTGTTGTCGGCGGGTGTGAGCTGGGTAGTGTAGTTTTATGAAATTTAGACGTCCATCGAAAGCCCTCAGTCTCCTCTTTCTTAGGATTACAATGATTTCATGAGTGCTTCTTCTTCTTCTGGCAGAGAGAGAGAGAGAGAGAAAGTGTGTGTGTGTGTGAGTGAGAGAGAGAGAAAGTGTGTGTGTGTAAGTGAGAGAGAGAGAAAGAGTAAGGGTGAATATATTTGTGTGTGCATGTGTGGGAGCGCACCCTATCCTCGCCAGCCGACAGATGTGTCAGATGTGTGTGTGAGAGAAAGAGAGAGAGAGAGAGAGAGAGAGAGAAAGGGAGAGAGAGAGAGATACTGTAGAGAGTGTATTATGTGCATGTGTGCACCCTGCCCCGCCGCCCCGGTATGGTCGATTTCATACGTTGAGCTGCTGATGGAGACTCAGTGTTCAGGGTAACAGAACATGAGGTGAGGAGGACCTTTAAGAAAGTGAATATCAGGAAGGCAGCAGGACCGGACGGTATCCCCGGCCGTGTCCTAAAAGTCTGTGCCGACCAACTGGCCCCGGTATTCACTGACATATTTAACCTGTCCTTGGAACAGGCTGTCATCCCCACCTGTCTGAAGAAGTCCACTATTATCCCTGTACCCAAAAAATCCAAGCCTGCTTGCCTCAACGACTACCGCCCTGTAGCTCTCACCTCCATAGCCATGAAGTGCTTTGAGAAGCTAGTAAAGGGCTACTGTACATCTGCTCCTCCCTCCCCATCAACCTGGACCCCCTGCAATTTGCATACCGCCCCAACAGGTCCACGGAGGACGCCATAGCCCATGTGCTGCACACAGCAGCATCACACCTGGACAAGAGGCAGGGGAACTATGTGAGAATGCTGTTCATCAGCTCAGCATTCAATACCATAGTCCCCTCCAAACTCATAGACTAGCTGAGGGACCTGGGCTTGAACTATGATCTCTGCCAGTGGGTCTTGGACTTCCTAACGGGCAGACCCCAGGTGGTGAGAGCAGGCAACTGCACCTCCTCATCCATCACTCTCAACATAGGGGCCCCCCAGGGCTGTGTTCTGAGTCCCCTCCTCTACTCCCTGTACACACATGACTGTGTGGCACAGCGGAACAACAACACAATCATCAAATTGGCTGACGACACAGTAGTGGTAGGCCTGATCTCTGCAAACGACGAGAGGGCCTACCTGGAGGAGGTCAAGGTTCTAGCGGGATGGTGTCAAGAGAACAGCCTCTCCCTGAACGTCAGCAAAACAAAGATGATTGTGGACTTTAGGAGGTCGGGGGTCAGGGATTACAGCCCCCTCAGCATCGACGGGGCACCGGTTGAGAGAGTGAACAGTTTTAAGTACCTCGGAGTCCACATATCCGAGGACTTGTCATGGACCACACACATTGACAGTGTTGTGAAGAAGGCACGGCAACGCCTCTACTTCCTCAGGCGCCTAAGGAAGTTCCAAGTCAGTCAGAAGATCCTTAAGAACTTCTACTCATGTACAATAGAGAGCATCCTGACTGGCAATATCACCTCCTGGTTTGGGAATAGCACCGCACAAGACCGTAGCAGACTACAGAGAGTGGCCTGTTCAGCCGAACGCACAATTGGATGGGGGCTTCACACTCTCCAAGACATTTACAACAAGCGGTGCATGGGTAAGGCTAAGAGAATTATCAAAGACTCCAGCCACCCAAACAACTGCCTCTTTGAACTGCTGCGGTCAGGTAAGCGATACCGGAGTCTCATGGCAAGTACAGAGAGACTCAGAAGAAGCTTCTATCCCCAGGCCATCAGGATGCTCAACGAACAATAACACTATGTAACAACCATCAAATGCACTCACAGCACACACATCCACACGCACACACTCACTTTAAACAAACAACTCACTGCAGCACCCACTTTACCACACCTAAACACACTTTATATTTATTGGTAAAGAATTTGCACTACAACCCATACCTCATTACACCTTACTGTAAATTGTACCTAAACTGTACCTCATCACATTTCTGCTTTGCACTGTATAGTATATTGTATATTATTATATTGTATAGTATATTGTATGGTAACTCAGTTACTTCTACTCTGCATTGAACATTGTATATATGTACATACTGAACACTTGTGTCTACGTACTTGACTTCTATTTTATACTTGCTATACTTATTTTATACTTATCTATTTTTGTCTAGCACAGTCTCTGGAGCGTAACAGAAAGAAGCATTTTGTATAAAAGTATTCTGTACTTCTGTATGACAACTAATAAAGAAACTTGAACTTGAAACTTGAACTTGGTTGCTTGGTTTCCTCAGACAGCTTGGTTGCTTTGGGGTCGGTGTAAATGGTAAATGGTGCATTTATATTGCATTTTTATCCAAAGCACTTCAATTTGTTCCTCACAATTCACCCATTCACTCACACATTCACACGCCGATGGCGGAGGCGACCATGCAAGGTGCCGACCTGCTCCTGCCCATTGGACACTTCGACATGCTGCCCGGGAGGAGCGGAAATCAAACTGGGAAACTTACCAGACGACCGCTCTACCTCCTGAACCACTGTCGCCCCATGGTGTGAAAGCTCATTAAAAACTCTGCTGTGGAACAAACAAGAAAACTATGGTCCGCCTGAAAACCTGGGTTTTGGTTCACTTGCAAGTGAACCCTGGTGCGGTTCCTTTGAGGTGTGAAAGCAAACTGGACCAAAGGCAGAAAAAGACGCAAAGAATCACACATTTAAGAAGCTGATTTGAATTTGGTTTCTGTTGACTTTTCCAGTATATTTTCCAAATGTGTGATTTTTCATCATCCTAACGTTATTATTTCCGCAGCTGGCATGTTAAAAATAGCCAAATAATGTGTTGATACTAAACAAATACCTTGCATACATGATTCAGGTGACAGTAGCCTAGACAGTGGCGCATAAGTAACCTCATAACTGTCGTATTGGGGCTGCTTTTTTCGCCGATCATCCAATACACCGTTCGAAAGTTGAATTTGCCGCCTTTCGATCACCACCACACTCCACCAATTGCGTGCTTCGGTTCTCGAGTTACAAGATTATATATCCGGCGATCGTCATTTGACAGGCCTCCGTTAAATGACCACCTCCGGTTCAAAGCGGTCCTGAACTGACCAATCACCGCCGATGGCGAAAATGATTGATCACCATTGTAGCCAACGAGCGTCCGCTCTGAAAGAGACTGCAGCCGAGCGGGTGAGTTTGGGGGAAGGTGGTGAAAGTTGAAGAAGAAGACCGTTGTTGTGACTGAAGTGTTAACTTCTCAAGCAGAAATGTTGTAATGGATTTAAAAAGAAAATGGACCTGTACTATATAAGACTTCAGGCTATGGGACTGCTGTGTTTTCCAGTTAGTACCTCTATTCTGGAACCCAAAAACAGGAATCTGGCGACAAGTCAACACAAAAGTAAGGAGAAATATTTTATTTCAGTGTGTTCAAACCTCTGTTTCTCTAATATATTAGCACTCGACGTGATTTCTCTTTATTGACTTAGCAACTTCAGAATGTTACCTTTCAAAAGTGACCAGACTCATGCATATGCTATAAGTATAAAGTATAAAGCTAAGCTTTGCAAAAAAGGTATGCAAATCGCGTGAACGGCCATCTTGGATAATCACGCTGTATTTCTCTGGTACACACTTTACCAAAACCATTTTCAAGCACTAGTTTTTGAATGGATTTTTGTAGAACCACAGTGTTTTCCCGCTACTACCTCAAATTTTTCTTTATGGAGTTAGCAACTTCAGAATGTTACCTTTCAAAAGAGACCAAGCTCATGCATGTGCTATAAGTATAAAGTATAAAGCTAAGCTTTGCCAAAAAAGTATGCAAATCACTCTAGTTTTCTGCAAAATTGGGGGTATGCTTAAGAGGTTAATAATATTTTTTAAAGTATAGTATTTCAAAACATTTGCAACAAGGCAAGGTGGAGATTATCAGTTTATATAATCTCCAGTTTACCAAAACAGTTTTTAACCCTTTCACTACCAGACTACAGACAGTTAACCGTGATGGTAGTGAAATGTTAACCTTCTGTAGTGTGGTAGTGAAAGGTTAACCGTCTGTAGTGTGGTAGTGAAAGGTTAACCTTCTGTAGTGTGGTAGTGAAAGGATTAACCTTCTGTAGTGTAGTAGTGAAAGGTTAACATTCTGTAGTGTGGTAGTGAAAAGGTTAACCTTCTGTAGTGTGGTAGTGAAAGGATTAACCGCCTGTAGTGGGGCAGTGAAAGGGTTAACCTTCTGTAGTGTGGCAGTGAAAGGGTTAAATGGCCATCTGTAATGTGGTAGTGAAAGGGTTAACCTGCTGTAGTGTGGTAGTGAAAGGGTTAACCCTTTGTAGTGTGGTAGTGAAAGGATTAACCCTTTGTAGTGTGGTAGTGAAAGTGTTAACCCTTTGTAGTGTGGTAGTGAAAGGGTTAATTACATTGTACAGTGACATGAATTAAATCTGGCTTTGTATGGGGGATATGTGTTGCCAGATTAGATTGAGAAACCGTCCTATCCCCTTCATACAATATGTTTAATTATTCATGCACAACCTGGCAACCCAGAGTACATATACATCTGTGCACAGTCAGCCTCCGATGAAAGGAATGAGGACAAAACGACCAAAATGAAAGAAATATTCCTGCAAGTTTGAAGGCCCTTTTTCCACAGCATAATGTTGGCACGTTATGGGATTCACAGTTATGTCCATTAACTAATTCCGTGCCAACCACAAGTATAGTCGGGGTAACTTGCCACGTGTTCCGTGCCAATCACGAGTATATTCAGGTTTTAAACGTTATTTCTTTTATTAGCGATATCCATAAATTTCATCAATCATCAATCCAGCCTGACGTTATCATTGGGAATGGGTCTGAGCTCGCAAAGGGCAAATACCGCCACCTATCGTCTCCCGGATGGTATTGCACATCATTGGATTGCATTGGCTGGGACTGTGCATCAGAAAAAAAACTCCGGTCTGGGGTTTCCCTTCTCGGGCAAGCAGTATCGTGTTATCACATTCACTGGGGAGGCTGGGAGTAGCGTCGATTGTGTTTTGGACTATAACGTTGGATCAATAAACGCGATCAATATTTGGAATGGCGATCAGGAATTGGAATAATCTTTTTGCAGAACATCTGATGTAAGGTAAGGACTCTATTTGACCAGTCTTGGGTTATAGTCAGGGGGCCAATCCTGAAAAGTGCTTCCATTAACACTTTTGCTGCCATGTTTGGGTAGAAGCTGTCAACATATTTGTTTTGGTGAGAGGGGACCTATAGATGTTCTAGGGTGGTTGACAAGTTTGAACAATTATTTTGTGACTTTTAGAGGCCATTTCAGGCAAATTTTTTCAGATTGCCTGCTCGAAATGACATGCCCACAATAAATATAGAATATCTCCCCAATCACAAGGGCCATATAGATAATCCTGGTATCAAAATAAAGGTGACAGCAGTGGGAATGGGGCGGACCTTCCTACAGGCGATATAGGCGGTCGCCTAGAGCGCCACCCAGAGGGGGGCGCCAAAAACCAAAAAAACAAAAAAAAATATTTTTTATTTTTATTTTTTTTATTTAATTTTATTTTTCTGTGCAGTTTTGGCGCCCCCCTCTATATCTGCAACCATTATTTTTACATAAAAAAAATTCTAACATAAGGGGAAATGAGCCAAAAATCTAAAACAGTCGGTCGGTCTGAGCCTCAGCTTTAGGTGTTCACAGTCAGAACATGCTAGAGCGCTGTGCATTGATGGGTATCGGTCAAGTGTTTATAGAATTGAGCATGGGAGGAAAGAAAGACTAACGTTAGAGAACTACGAAGAGGCAAAAGCCATAAAAAAAAATTACAAAAAAAAAATTACAACAAAAAAAATAAAAAACTTTTCTTTTTGGGGGGGGGGGGGGGGGGGGGGGGGGGCGGCGCAGTGGTAAATCTCAAATGTGCTAGGTCCGCCCCTGAGTGAGATGGCTGCAGAAGTGTCAGAATGTAAATGGATGTTACTGTGTCAGAGAAAATAGACATTGAAAAAAGTCAAAAATTCTATTTCCGCCTAAAAGAAAACATGTTTTTAGAGTGAATATCAGCTTGGAAACATGAGATAGTAGCCCAAATAATTTAGGAATCATGATTCCAATGTATTCTACATACGTTTGCCAAGTTAGAGCACAGTAATTTGATACAGTGCAATACTACACAGGTTTGAATAATGTAATGTCCAAGCGGAAATCTATATGATTCTTGAGGTGACCTTTCGTGCTAATGCTTTTTGACTTTTTAATGTTGTATTTTGACAATACACTTGGATACCATGATAAGACAAAATATTTGTGTGGATTACTGAGGATCATCTTCCCAGTAATGGAACCATTGTATGTATACAAAATATTACATAAAACATAAATAAAAACTAAAACAATAAAATGAATCCAGTGTTAGGGTCGGAAGGAACCAGAGCAACTCAGGGGTTAGGCATGTTCAAGCCAACAGGCGTGTTTATTTGGAAGAGGGAGGGACATTTCTGGGACGTGTATGGTGCAACTGGAATTCTGGATATGAAATGTGTCCCTGACCATGTGTATGAGTGGAAAGCATGTGTAGTGCATATTGTGTGCAGAATGGGAATGTTGGAAGTGTTGTTAGTGTGCGTGTAGGAGGCTAAGGCGTGAGCACGGGAGACTAGGTGTAGTCAAGGCAGCGTGGGGCACTAGAATCCTGCTGTCTACGAGGACGAGGACAGGCCCAGGAATCCAATGGGGCACAGGAGACACTGAGGAGGAAAGAGACACAAGGTCAGAATGGCACAACAACTGCATGCACAGCAAGGCAGTACACTTGGTAAGATGCTTGGTAAACTAGAATCTCAGGTACATACCGTTAGGACCTAGAAGGCACTTCAGATTCAAGGTTTGCTGGTTACAGATGGCGATCTGTACGCCGCTGCGCCCTCAGTGCACGTGCTGATGTGGAGGGCTGAGCATCGCACACTGAAGATCTCGTTGTTGATGTGCTTTTTTCTTCACCGTTAGTCTCTTGAATGTCATTGGAGTTCATGCACCACACTGCAGGAGCACATCCACACGCCCCACTGCTCTGCAATACAGTCTTCTTCTGCGACAGTGACACTGTCTGGTACTGCACTGACTTCCACTTTCCTTGCATCCACACACTGTCAACTGTATGCATGTGGATTGTACAGGTTCCTTGGTAAGAAGCATGGGGACCAGCATACCATTCATCATCTGCCAACCACAATTGATTAGTGAGGGCAGTTGTGGATGTGTCACTAGTGACTGTAGTGTTTCCAAACCTTCGTTTGGTAGTGGGCCCTCTTGAGGTGCATTGACAATGCATCTTCTGTTGGTGGTAATGTATCAACATTGGCTTTAAGTTTTCGAAAGAGCGCAGCGAACTTCTTGTATCGAGTTGCTGATTGACATAAGGTCATAGAGCTTACATACGAACTGTTCTGCCAAGGATAGGGAAGTGGTACTTTGTACTTCATCCCCACCAAAGTTGTGGAGAAGATGCGGGTACTGCTGGAACACTTTCCATGTGGTCCTTTTTCCAATTCTGGTGAACTGGCTCGTAGTATCACATCCAGTGATGGCATGAAATGCCAACAGACCATCGAGCATCTCATTTGGTAGTGTGATTTGATGGACTTTGATGTAGCGTGGTTTCTTAGCTGTTCCTGCTTTCATCCAAACTTCTTGGCTTAGTTGGTTTGCAAATATAAGTAATAGCAGCAACATATCTGTGTCTCGGCACTGAATGATGAGCCTCTGAAACCCTTTCGTTGTTGCATCAGCTGCATGTAGTAGTATGCGTGTATCCGCTTCTTCATGTGTAGCTTGTAGGGGAGATACATCAATCCCAGCTGCTGACTTTACTTTTTCAGGATCCTCAAACCCTCCACTGATAACAATTTCCTCATCATAAAGCTGCACATGATTCTCAAGCTCAGTTGATAGGAAATGGGTAAGGTTGGCTTTGTTTTCATCCATTTCAATTAAGCTATTCCAGTTAGCTTTACATCTCTACTCACAATTGTGCGAACCGTTTGCTGAGTAGTGCTGCGTTTTGTTCTTGTTCCACTCTTGATGGAGTTTTGTTGGTACCGATCAAACTATATCCACTATATCCACTCTGGTGACGTTCCCATGTAGATTAGATGCCACTCTCTGTATGAACACATCTGCATATTCCCCGAAGGTTGATGCATTTTGAGGTTTGCATTTTGAGGTTTTCCCATGGCTTCTACTAAGGCCATTCCATCAATGATGTTCTCATAAGAGATGGACTGAGCTCTGTTTACTTTGCACCAGCTTGTAGTATGGTGGCTAAGTCAGCTTTGTTTGTAGGCCTGAGCACTGAATCTGTTGTGGCAAGTGACAGGGGGACTGCACACAGTTGACCTCTCTGCCACTCTCCATGGATACAATGATGCTGTGACAAATATCCCTGTCAGGCTTCACACACTTGGATCTGAGTTGTTCAAGCTTGGTATCTGTACTGTATAGGCTTGAGAATGTTTTCGATTTTCTCTTAGTCTGTGTTTGTTGTGCCCAGTTGGTTTTCCACCAACTCAGTGATTGTTTTTTTGCCAGACTCTGCAGCATGTGTAAGGTCATTCAGTATCTCTTCTGAGGCAACATCACCAGTTGGCAGGGACACTAAATCATACATATGCTCTTGTTGGAAGACGTATCTCAGGAACTGATCAACGAGTTGAATGACATCGTGATTATCCCTCTTGATTCTTGATTGAAGGCAGTCTTTGTGCGTCTCCTCATCATCGTCGTCATCATGTGTCAGTCCAAACAGGGATCTGGTATCCTCTGCCAAGGAGGCACGTTCATTGTAGGTGATGGACCAACGGTTTCTTGCTGGATCATTTCTAGTGATGCCTATCAATCCTCCAGCAACCTTTCCTGTACTGTCTCCAGAAGGTAAAGGTTGGCTTGTCTTCATTGGCCTTGTCAAACTGTACAAGCAGATCTTTAATCTCCCCAACGTTCAGCACAAGTTCCTCATAGCATGCTGAAGCTGCTTCCATTTCTCCACTTCCTATGTGCCCAGGCAGTGCATCTGCCAACTCTAAGCAACTGTTGTCGATTGTGCAGTCATTATCTTCCATCCATTGCAGAAAGCTTGGCCACAATATTCTCCAAAGTGCTTCAAAGGTTAGCTTGTGTGCACAGGCTACACGGTTCCATCCCTTTCCCTTCATGATGTTTTTAGCTGTGTTCTTTCCAAACACACCACTTTCCTTTTTATCCACTTTTTCTCCCTATTTTTTTTTATTTTTCTCCCATCCCAATTTCCCTTTTCACCAGACAGCGCGGTCCCTTCAAAATGGCTTAAAGAAAAAAAATGTCATCAATACGTTCTCATTTTATAGCGCCGTGAATATAAGCGTTATACCGCATTTGGTCTAGTATATTTCCTGGAAGGCTAGATAAAGGGCTAATAGCTGCTAACGTCATATCCAATGGCATTTCCCTTATACAGATGCTACAGTTAAAACTCAAACTGCATATGATCGGCACGATCCTCAAGCATGTATGCATGAAAGGGGGGGGGGGGGGGGGGAGCGGGGGACGTCGTTTCTTATTATTGATTACCAATAACCGCGTTCGTCTAACTAGCCACATAGGCCGATCGCCTGGATGGCTATCAAAACAATGCCCGATCGGGTTGTACTTTACGTGAAAAAGATCTTACCATGAGCCGGTTGGATCCCCCTGAGCATTTCCCCATTATCGATCGCCATCTGGTAGATCGATATGTCCATTGGCTGATGATAAATCCCCTTATTGGATAGTGAAATCCGCGCTCCAAATGGTATTCCGTGGAACAGACAATAGCTATCGCTTCAGATGAGTAGAAAACTACATTAGAGATCAAAAAAATTAAAGACAACTTCTGCCACAGGGAACACTCTATTATCGCGATAGCGCCCCTAAGAGGATCTGGCCGGTATTGCACTCTCGAATTCAAAGAGTAGGGTACATCTGCAGTGCCGCTCGGCGACCTTGAATAGGTTATTTAAATGGAATAAAAGCCAAAACAACTTGCTACGGATATATCCGTGCTTCTGTCCACAACGGGTGGAATCGAAACATGGAGATCTTGTGTTAAGAACAAATTCTGATATAATTTATTGTCAAAAGTATGCATAATGTTGTGTTAATTCCACAACAAGAGATATGTAATGTTAATTACCTGAAATTATTCCGTTTTTTGGGGGGGAAACCCTGCATATATCGGTATCGGAAATTAAGAGTTGGACAATATCGGTATATCGGTATCGGTAAAAAAGCCAATATCGAGCATCCCTAAGTAAAACGTATGTTTTTTTTTCTCTGAAATGTAATTGAGTAAAAGTACAAGTATACAAACCTAATAATACTCGAGTAAAGTACAAATCCCTAAAAACAGTACTTAAGTATTGTAACAAAGTACAATACTTTACACCCCTGCCCGTTAGTCATGATGTCAGCGTTTTCCAGACACTGTCGTTTCACACGAGAGCACAGTGCGGAAGAATCTCTTGCTAATCCTGCACTCCTTTGTTTGATCAAGACAATAGCCCACATCTCCCACCTTTGGAGGGCCAGAGGCCCGTGCCCCCCCCCCCCCCCCCCCTCTCCCTCAGTATGACTCAGGCGCCCACAATGGAAGCATAATAGTATTATTATTAATACTCCTCTCAGCTAAGCTTATCGATCTCTTCAATTGTATTTGATCCACCACGCGTCTTACTAATAACATTTATATTGATCACGAAAATCTGATCCACAACAACAACAACCGTGTATCACCCAGCCCCCCCCCCCCCCTGAAAATGTTCACCGTTTGCGTTGTGTGCGGACGGAAAGCCAAAAAAACCCAGACGTTTTATAAAAAAGAAATACCCGCGTATGTTGTGGACAAGGCCTGAGACTGGAGACAGTAATAACCCTGCTGGTGAAAACAGCTGTCTCAGCCGCACTGTAATCTGTAATCACATGGTGCATTGCACCAATTACCCTGCACTCTGCACCTGCACTCTTCTCCGTGTGGGTAGAGGAGGGGGGAGGGCGGGAGGGGGGAGGGCGGGAGGGGGGGGGGGTGTACAGTATGTACTTGTGGGTGTACTGGGCATGTGCACAGGGGTGGAAGTAGGGCTGGGCGATATGGCCAAACATTTTATCACAATATATCACATATATTTTTTCATATCCTTCGATATCGATAATTATCAATATTTTTATTAGTATTAAATTAAATTTAAAAAGTATAAAAAA